>NC_090927.1:545844446-546149622 GCF_040938575.1 Ambystoma mexicanum
TGTATACTGAAATACTGTAAATCAAGACACTTCCCCAGCAGCGCTGAATGGCTGCATGCACTGGTTTGTATTAATGAGCGAGAGGCGGGATACGTACTGTCTGTACCATCTGAGTCTGCCTAAGGACATTTGGGGCCCGCTCAGGCGGTATCTGGCAGATGCCATCTCTGATGACTCCACTGGAGGGATGATGCCTCTGATTGAGCCCCACTTGAGGATTAATAGGGTAAACTGTTAGATTACTATGCCACATCTTGTGTTATTGTCTACATCCGAATTTGCTCTTAAGATCCCATATCATGTATCCTCTAATGCTTGTCTGTATTGGACCTTGTACACTGCTTGCTCCATGACTGTCTTATAAAGTTAATTAAAAAAGAATAGAACTTCAAGGGTTCTGTTGTGATAAGTTTAGTCCCCTTAACTGCACTTCAACTAAGGTTTTTTCCTTGAATTTCAAGGGTTAGGTTGTGCCCTTGTTTTTTTTTTCCGGCACCACTGGCCATGGACTTTGGCCATGCCCACTGTATAACATTTGCCGAAGGCCATGGCCAGTGGTCACAGCCTTCAGCCATGCCCACTGTTGTATATTTTAATCCGTTTTTTTTTTAGCGCCCCTGGCCATGACCTTTGCCACTGCCCACTGTTGTATATTTTAAATGAACAGCTGGCCGCTACCCATGGCTGTGCCCACTGTATGTTACAAAACGATAAAGCTTTCAGCCGTTTAAATCTCTAACAAGCCAGTGGCCATGACCAGTGATTTGTCACCCCCCAAACTCACTGTACCTGTACAAATATCTCTTTTCCCCCCATGTCCGCAACTATAATAGCAATGCACTACATATAGCCGTGATTATCATGAAAAATGGCTAAAAACAAAACATGTTCCCACTGCTCACTCACCAAGTGCCCCTCTGCTCATGGCAAGGTTCCCGCAGTGCCATCAACTACCATTTGCCTCCCCAACCCTCTGCCATACTCCCTCAAACACGTGTGACGGACTTTGCTTTCCCGGTTTTACTTTTCTCAGTCGCTGCGTTTATCGGAACATATACATGCGGCTACAGGAAAAGGTTTGTTCTGCAAACTCAGGCGCTAACCCACCTCCAACTCACACATTTAACATGTTGCCCTCTCCTCCCCACCCTCACCTCTAGCCTGATGCCGTTTCACTTACTTTCTTCCTCAAAATAGCATTTTTCTGCATTTCTTTTTCTGATCTTCATGGTTATAGCTGCTGCTATCACTTGCATTCGGGAAAAAAAAAGATGGCAGCTTTTTCATTTCTGAAAGCCACTCTGCAGCAATAAATCATGACAGATTCCCCTTATCCATCAAATATTTTTAAAAGTACTGGCCGCAAAAACCCCAAACCACGAAAGAATCACGAGTCAATGCTTCGTACCAAAGTTGTTTCGGGCATGGTCCAATTACATCCTGCAGTTTTCGCTGTGCAGTCCGGCACAAATTTACCTTTTTTGGCTATAGGGGAAAATGAATTGGCACTAGCCCGAAAGTGCTTTTTTTATTTTTTTTACTGCACTGAGAATGGGCGTGTGTGGCTGCCTGACATACCCCAGAGCAGATGTGGAGGGGAGGCGAGAGTTTGCATGCTGCAGCATTCTGTCAACTTTTGTGCGCTGTCCCCATCTGGTGCATGGCCTGGTGCAGTGCGTTGCAGCACAAATATCTTGGAAAGTTGTTTCGTAGGGCCTTGAAATTAGGTTTTCCTTTTGGGTTTTATTACTCGGGTGGAGATGCTTAAAATGAGCTTTGTCTGGTCCTTCTACGTCCACATTCATGTTTTACCAATTTCAGACAACCGGATTGGTGTAACGATGTGGAATTGTATAAAAAGCAAACAGATTTTCTGATATATCTATATCTGAGGCTTGTGGAATCTTAGATCACATGCTGTGCATAAGCCGACATCTAGTGGAAGCTGCAGAGTATTACAGTTGTTGTATTCGAAATTCGAAAAGGGACGTTGACAGGGCGTGCCAGTGATATTATCCCTAGTGGGACATCCACTGTACCCAAGGTCCTTCACGCGTCAAGGTCCCTCAGATTGGTTTTTTTCCGCCATCGTAGACCGATGCTATTTCGCAGAGTTCTCCTTTTGGCATACCGCCATTGACTTATACAAATTAGAGAGTTTCTCTTCGTATCCTTTATATTATACATCACTGACTATCGAACCTCCGACAGCGGTGAAGATCTGACCGTCGAAGACTTCCATCGACAGATGCGTCCGGCCTTGGAAGGCCATTTCGGGCTTTGGCCCACACAGTAGGGAGAGAGGGATTTCAGAATATACCTTTTCGTACATTAGTCTTGCATAGCTGCTGTGTCTTTCCATTATGGATAGAACCCCTTTCAAATTGTGCCCTAAGTGCAACAAAAAATTCCCTTGGATTGACAAGCACCTGGTGTGCAACCTTTGTCTCCCTCAGGAGCTCGTTGAAGGTACCTGTCGAGCCTGTAAACTCTTTAAACCCAAGACGTTAAAGGACGTTTAACCAAGTGCTGGGCCCACCACGCCATGCAGGTCGAGGCCACCATGGACATGGAGGGGACTTTCAGCAACGGCAGCAACGCTGCAGTATCGGATGCCAAAGGTAATGGGAATACTTCAGTTTTCCAAGCGCAGGCCCCAGATCCCATCAGACAGGCCGGCAGCCCTGTTACAGGGAAGACACCTGGTGGCAGTGGCGCTCTCACAACCCCTTCCACTAAGCACACAACCCACAGCCGAGACTCGACACATAACAAAGGGCCACGCACAACATTTAGGGAGAGGTCCGTAGAATCACTATCCTCTGGGCACTCGAGGTCCAGATCGCCACATGACGGGCCCCGACTGTCGAAAGACACGACAGATGTCATGACTAAATCCATTACTGAACGTCGCAAGTCTGTAGACGAGACTTCGGATCATTCTGTAGCCGAACTTCAATGTTCTTCATTGAAAAAACTGTAAAAAACCCTATGCAAGCGGGACTAGCCCATTTGGTTAAACACGTCCCAGAAGGCCTAATAAAGGGAAGGGAGCCCAAGAAGAATACTTTTAAGACCCCTCACTGGGAAAGGGTCCCATAAGGATGGGTCCCCTCACAAGGGTAAAGACTCACAGGAACATTCTTAACTCTGCCCAATGGACCTGTGAGGATATTGATAGGGTTCCGAGAAGGATGACCTTCATGGCAAATTTCTTGGAAAAGGACCATAATTACTTCCAGAGTCTTCAGTCCACCCCACACACGGCACCCTCTAGTTCTCAGGCCCCTGTATCGGCCACTGCTTCTCAACCCTCTTCTAAGATGTCTCGCCTGATACCCTTACTATTACATCGCAGCAAGACCCCCCAGTAATTGACCTGTATGACACTGACACAGAGGACCTCTATGTAACCCAAGAGGCCGCGGATCCTTACTATGGGGATGATGATGAAGAGCCAGACATGTATATCGTGGACACTCCCGTCAACCATGACCCCCCCTCGGGCGGATTCACCTATAGATAACTGGCCACTACTAAACAACATGCTCATCAAAGCAGCTGAGCATTTCTAGATAAAAACGCAGGAAACTCAACAAGACAAGGACTTTGTTAATGACATTTTGGGGGAAAAGAAGGCTGTCACTCAGTTAATTCCCCTCCTGCAGTCTATTCAGCGAAAGATACACCCCTCGCTTTAAACGCCTAACCAGACATGGGCAGTTAATCCCCGCATCGAGAAACTCTTCCAACCTGCTCCATCAGATCCTCTCTATATCAGGGGATAGCTCAAACCTGACTCTCTTGTAGTTAGTCAATTTAATTCAAATATTACTTTTTCTTATGAGGTTTGTTTGCTCCAAACTGTTGGATTCCTGTTATTACCTTGTCCTTCAAGGTTTTTTCACATGGTCTGTTGTTTCCCAAATAAAACATTACATGTTTATTTTGTTTCTTTGGAATGCAACCTTTATCAAAAAATGAATTAGAGGTGTTGACCTAATATCTTCTCGACTGTAGAAGAAATTATAAATGTCGAGAGATGGAACTAATGAAACTGTATCATAAGTCATAGTTGTTAAAAAACATTCTTTACAGTGTATGGACCAAGGCTAGTCGAAAAACAACTCCTATCCCTTGTGATCCGGAGGTATATTTCTTAATGTGAACTCTGAACCTCAAGTTTTTATAAAATTTAATTTACTTTACACAATCCCTTTTTTCGTGTTCACCTACATACCCCTGCTCCATGTTTGCCTTATTTTACTTCCATGGAGCAGGGGTATGTAGGTGAATAAGGAATATACGATCATCTCGGATTCGGGAATCTGTAAACAATTTATCTGCCCGCATCCAAGGACCCTTACATTGGGGAGTTGCTTCGCTTGTAAAGGGGCAATCTCCTATTCTGAACTTAGAGATTCACCATCACCAGCAGAAGAAATCTGACCACACACTAAGGGGTGTTGGTCCCTAGCCCTGAAGAAAGTGGTTCTAACAACCTTAATGCCACTGAAACCGGTCGGCTTCTATGTGACCTGATTGGAATAATTATGGATCAGAGATATCCCCAAATCAAGTCACACCCTTGATCCCAACACGAAAAGGGATCGTGTAAAGTAAATTAAATTTTATAAAAACTTGAGGAACATGTAATGTTTTATTTGGGAAACAGACCATGTGAAAAAACCTTGAAGGACAAAGTAATAACAGGAATCCACAGTTTGGAGCAAACAAACCTCATAAGAAAAAGCAATATTTGAATTAAATTGACTCAAATTAAATTGTGATATAACGATAGGGAAGTTTTGAGTTTCAGATCCCCCAACCAGGTTCCTATTTTGTGGACACTCTCTTGTAGTTACAACAACAAGGAAGAGAGCAGGTACACCCATAGCATCTTCTGAAGCACCTCCGGACAAGGAGAGCAAGAAGCTGTACACGATGGGGAGGAAAGTGGCCTCTTCGGCTGCCTTTCAGGCGAGAATAGCCAGTAACCCCACTCTTCTGGCGAGTTTTAACTGCCATAAATGGGATGAAGTATCGGCTTTATCACCCCCTGAACCCGTTAAGACACAATTGGCCCTTGTAGCTGTAGAAGGCAGGGCAGTTTCAAGCAGCATGTCTGGATGCCACTGACAATGCGGGCAATTACGCCAGTCCGGCTTCAAGCAAGAGATGCAAGCCACGCTTCTAAATATGCCCATTGAGCCCAACATACTTTTTGTTTTTTTTTTAAAACTCTTTTTTATTAGGCAGCGTGGCAGCGAAACAACAGGCGAACAGCGCCCAGCAGGTACAAATTGACAATACATATCATGATACAGTCATGCGGAGATTGCACATTAAATGATTAGAAAAGCAGAGTTTACAAACGACATGTGGGGAGGGGAGGGTGACCAAAGTAATATAGGAAGTGCTCTCAGACTAGTGAGAAGAAGCAGGTGGAGGAGAAGTAACCGGAGTCATATCAAGGTCGGACAAGTAGGAGCGAAATCTAAGCCAGATGTCCCTGGGCCTGGAATGGGTAGGCTGCATGCGGGACCACATTTCCTCGGAGTCAGAGGCCCATGTAACCGCCTTTAACCATTGGGCATGTGTGGGGGGGAAGGGGCGAAGCCAGCAGAGCAGGATGGACCGAACCGCTAAGAGCATGCAGAGGCCAGTCAGTTTTTTGGAATCACGAGGGAGACCAGGGAGGTCATGGAAGAGACACAGTGCTGGAGAAGGATCGATGGGGTGATCGAGCATAGCAGATACCGTTGAGCAAACCGCTCCCCAGAATTGTGAGAGGCGGGGGCAGGACCAGATCATGTGGATGTAGTCCGCATCATCCTGCCCGCATCGAGGGCAACTAGACGGGTGCTCACTGGACATGCGATGCAATCTAACTGGGGTATAGTGGAACCTATGCAGCACTTTTAACTGAATAAGCTTAAATCGGGAATTAAAGGACACCCGGTGAGTGCGGTCGCAGATATGTGCCCAGCGGTCATCCGATATTTCCAC
Source organism: Ambystoma mexicanum (assembly GCF_040938575.1). Classification (NCBI taxonomy): domain Eukaryota; kingdom Metazoa; phylum Chordata; class Amphibia; order Caudata; family Ambystomatidae; genus Ambystoma; species Ambystoma mexicanum. The sequence goes on from NC_090927.1 coordinate 545,850,456, forward strand.
CCCCAAGTCCCTCTCCCAAGACCCCCTGAGTTTAGAAAATTCTGGAGAGCATCTGGACTGCAGCATGGAGTATAGCCTGGAGATTTTACCTTTCATGGGTGAGGGGGAAGTGAGTTCCTCAATGGCCGGGTCGTCCGGTGGTAGCGCAGGGAATGTCGGATAATTACGCTTAAGGGTCTTACGGAGAGACGCGTACTGGAGCCAGACACTCCGGTCACTCCTCAGGGCTAGGGGAAGATCAGACCACTCGATGAATATGCCCTGGTCAAACACGTCTCGCAGTAGCTCATAGGCCCAGCGACGAACAGTAAGTGGTGTGACCTGGGGGACCCCCGGGAGAAAGTTCCAGAGGGGAAGGTTGCCGTGGAAGGCGCGGGCTATGCCAAGCAGCTTCCATGTTTTGGCTAATGCAAGGGATGTACAGGCGACCGGACTCTGTGAGTCCAGCACCTGGGGAGCGGGTTGTATAACCAGAGAGCGGATATTGCGATCAAAGGCCGCAAGTTTCTCGAGTCGGACATGGGGGGAGGGGGGTCAGCTGTATTAAACCAATGGGAGACATATTGGATCTGGGATACTAGCCAATATTTGTGAAAGTCAGGGGCGCCAAAGCCCCCCCTGGTCATGGGGGTGGATAGGGTCTCATATTTAAGCCGGACCGCTCCCGAGTGCCAAAGGAAGGAGTTAATTGTACGAGTCAGGTCACGAAAAAAATCTGCACCTGGCCACAAGGGTACGTTGGCAAACTTATAAAGCAGCTGAGGTAACACCACCATTTTCAATAGGCCCATTCTGCCCGCGAGAGAAATCGGGAGCTTGTCCCAGGCTAGGACCTTGGCGGACAGAAGTGTAAGGTATTTCCGGAAATTCTCTTCGAGGGTTAGTGCCTGTTGGCGCGTTACTGCTATCCCTAGGTACGTGAATGTGGATTGAGCCCATGTGAATCCCAGAGTATCAGGGGGGGGGGGGGAGTGCATTCCGTGAGTGGGAAAAGGGTGGATTTCGAGCAATTCACCCTAAGGCCCGAGACCCGGCCAAAATAAATGATATCCTCCAGCACCGGAGGCAAGTTGAGGGATGGAGAGCGAATGAACAACAACGCGTCATCCGCATATAGGGAAACTATGTCCGCTCTCCCGGCAGTACGGAGGCCTCTGTGGGCATGGCGATGGCGAAGCATGTCCGCGAAGGGCTCTATGGCAATTGCAAAGACCAAGGGAGAGAATGGGCACCCCTGCCTTGTCCCCCTGGCAATCCCGAAAGTAGGAGAGCAATGGTCACCTGTACGGACCCTAGCCACGGGGGACGAATAAAGTAGCTTGACCCAAGAGAGAAAGGAGGGACCAAATTTACAGCTCTCGAGAACCCGCCAAAGGAACTGCCATGAGACCAAATCGAAGGCCTTTTGCATGTCCAGCGTAGCCGCCACGGCCTGAGTCTCTGGGCTAATCCTGTCAATTATATTAAATATGCGCCTTAAGTTCAGGGAGGTGGACCTCCCCGGGACAAAGCCCGCTTGGTCGGAATGAATGATGGCCGGAAGAATGGGAGCCAGCCTGAGAGCCAGGGCCTTTGCGTATATTTTGGCGTCGCAGTTTATAAGGGAAAGCGGGCGATACGATCCACAATGCGAGGGAGGTTTGCCAGCCTTTAGCAATACTGTAATCGTGGCCTCCTGCAGTGAAGGGGGGAACACACCTGACTCGACCGACTCCTCCCATACAGCCAACAGGTGGGGAAGGAGAAGTGACTTATAGGATTTGTAAAATTCGACTGGGATACCATCGGAGCCGGGAGCTTTCCCCGAGGATAGGGAATCGATAGCATCGGAAAGCTCTTCCAGTGTAAGTGGGGAATCAAGAGAGCCCGCAGCCTCAGGGGATAAAGTTGACAAGGGGAGGGATTCGAGAAAGGAGTCGATTTCTTCCACTGATACCTCGTCCGTGTTGGAGTATAGGGACTTGTAAAAATAAAAGAATTCCGTGGTGATGTCCCGGGAGGTGACGGCCAAAGAGCCATCCAGTCTCTGGATCCCGAGTATGTGTGGGGAACCGGTCTCGTATCGGATCAACCTCGCGAGGAATCGGCCAGGGCGCTCGCCCTCCCCGTATTTCCGCGCGATACCAGGGTTTTCCAGAAACTTCTGTTCACGATCAGCCAGGGAGCGGAATGCATCCAATTCCACCCCAATGGCCGCTAGGTTACCCGGAGAAGAGTGAAGCGAACATGCGGCCTCCAGGGTCGAAAGCCTGGACTCACTCTCGGCCAGGCCTCTCCTGATCGATTTGAGGACTCCGTTTTCCTTGGAGATCGCAATCCCTCTAATATAGGCCTTGAAAGATTCCCATAGTATGGCTATTGATGGTACTGAGCCTGCGTTTATCTCGAAGAACTCTTCAATAGAGTCCTCGAGCTCGGAGTGAAACTCTGGGTCAAGAAGGGCGAGGGGTTTCAGTTTCCAACAGCGGGACCGGCCAGGATCAGGGGCCCAACCAACGGTGATGGTCACTGGGGAGTGGTCCGACAAGGTTCTGGGTAAAATCATTAACTGTTTCACGTCTTTAACCAAGACATTGGAGATCACCCAGCGGTCAATTCGGGAGTATGAATCGTGGACTGAAGAGTAAAATGAGTAAACGCGGGAGTCGGGATAAAAGAACCTCCATGCGTCCACCATGGCCAACCGGGGTAGAGATGATAATGCAGCATAGGCTGCCCTGGAGAGATGACGGGGCCTGGTCCCAGATCTATCCAGGGCCACATCGAAGATAGTATTAAAGTCCCCCCCCCAGAGAATTGGAACAAGGGGGAAGCCATCTAGAAGGGACGTGATCTGTCTATAGAACTCGGGATCATCAAGGTTGGGACCATAAATGTTCAGCAAAACCACTTCTTTCCCTTGAAGTGTGGAATGTAACAGCACATACCTGCCCAGGGGGTCAATATGCGAAGAGATGAGGTTGAACCGGAGACTCTTGTGAATAAGGGTCATGACCCCACGACTCTGCGTAGAAAATTCTGTGAAGAACCTATGGGGGCCCCAGGTTTTGGCAAAACGCACACATTGTTCCGTGCGAGCGTGTGTCCCCTGCAGAAACAGGATCTTGGAGCCGTGGCGCTCAGCCTGCAGCTGGAGCTGCCTCATCTTTCTATAGTTCCCCAGCCCCCGGACATTCCAACTCATAAAGGTTAAGTCCCCCTCCGCCATAGATGTGGTAGTGGTATAGTCAAGAAAAGTGTCCAAGACCAATGAGTGAGTGCTGCACCCCCGTTCGCCCACGCCGCCAGTGCCAATTTTCTGAGAATAACACCCCAAACATGTCCCACCCCCACCCACATTCCCCTCCCAAACAGAGGAATGACAATCCCAAACCCCTTCAACCAGAACCAAACTAGAGGCATCATCGCCTGGGGGCCTGTAGGCCGGGCTGACCGCTGCGCTCCGGGCCGCAGCAGGACCAGTAGAGCTCAAGGTGCAACTGCAAACATTGAATGTAACTTAGAGAAGGTGTCTTGCACTCAGCAGTATGGCACATTATTGAGATAAAAGGGGAACTTGAGCAAGCCGAATCCGGGAGGGAGGATCAATGCGGTGCCGGTGTCGGGGAAGGGCCGAACTCGGCCGCGCCCCACAGGGCCCGAGGGGGAAACTGCTGAGTTGTGTACAAGAGAAGGAAGTCAGCCCGGGAAGTGTTCGTCAATAAACTTGGAGGCCTCTTCCGGGATCGTGAAGAAGAACACCTGATTAGCATGTTCTATGCGCAGTTTGGCGGGGTAAAGCATGGCATATTTAAAGGAATGATCTCGCAGTCTCCGCTTCACATCCTGGAAAGTCTTGCGTTCACGTTGGACGGCAGCCGAGAAGTCGGGGTAAAGATGAATCCTCGCGCCCCCCAATAAGAGCTCGCCCTTGACCCTTGCAGCCCTGAGTAGAGTATCGCGATCCCAGTAGTTCAGGACCCGGGCGATGATGGGACGAGGCGGGGCTCCGGGTCTGGGTTTTGCGGTAAGGGCACGGTGCGCCCGCTCAATAGCGAAGTGTGGGGAGAGCTTGGGCGAATCCAGGAGAGACATTAATGTGTGTTCAACGAAGTCCTCCATTGGCTCGTGCACCTCGTTCTCAGGGACCCCGATGATGCGAAGGTTATTGCGTTGTGAGCGGGACTCCAAGTCCTCGTTCTTCTTCTCCACCGCGAGGACTCGGTTCGAGAGAGCGACAACCTCGGAGCGCAGTACCCCAAGTGCGTCCTCGGCGGAGCCGACCCGTGTCTCGACCTCAGACACGCGGCTATCGGTCCTCTCGATGTGGGCTTTGATCCCCTCTGGGGATCTCGCAGCTGCTTTCGCGAACATGTTGATGGAGCACTGCTTCCTCGCGCCCCCCTTGGTCATTTTGGCAGTGGTGATGGTTGAGTAGAGTGAAGGGGAGCCTCCAGTGGTCCCAAGAGGGAGACAGGGGGGATCCCAGGCCGTGCAAGTCAATAATCCAAGTAGGGTGCGTGACAAGTGAGGGGAGCAGGGAGTATCGTGTCCACGAGGCTATGCCGGAGAAGTATAGGCTGCGGGCTCCCAGCCAAACAGGAAAGTGTGGAAGATACCCAGAGATGGAAGAGTAAGGACCAACGGTATTGACGGCACCCTTCTGCAGAGTATCGCTACGGGTGGAGCGGCAATAGCCTCAAGAGAAGTAAGAGGGGGGGAGGCCAGCTCCCAGTGCACAGTAGGGCCAAACAGAACGAGGGATTCCAGCCGAGGTAGACACAGTATGAAGCTGGTATGAGGCCCCCCAAGGGGGGGGGAGCAGGAGCCGAGGCCCAGAGCAGGAGAGCCAGGAAGGGCAGGGCTCACCGGGCAGAGCTGGTCGTCGTTGCCTGTGGGTCTCAGAGCCACTCGCCGCAGAGAGTAAGACCTGCCATGGAGGGGCGGTCCCAGAGTCCCGGGGGAGGGTGGCAGCAGGTCCGGTAGATCAGTGGAGCCTCCCTGGCCCGCACCCGAGGGCCACGCCGCTCCAGCCGCGCGGGGTGCACAAGCAGTGGGGGGGGGGAGGTCCCCGCGATCCTCCTGCTGGGTCCCCCGGGAGAAGAGTAGAAGATCCACGAGCCGGCCGAGGGCTCAGTCCGGGCAGTCCACCAGGCACGGCGGGGGCGGCGCACCCCAGCCCGCCCAGCACAAGGGGGAACGAGAGCCCGGTCCCCCCAGCCGACCGCGGCGGCAGGCGGAACTCAGCGCGGCCCCCAGGCGGCCCGCCCGGCCGTGGAACACAAGATCACCCCCACAAGGGGGGGGCGGCCCAGCGGGGCCCAAGGACCGGAGGAGCACCAAGGCAGCGGCCGCAGGATCGCCTCCGGGGGCAGCGAGGACCCGCGTGGCCCGTATCTGGACGCCGGAGGGGAGAGGCTCCAGCGACCCCCCCACAGGCCGAGGAAGCGCTCCGGGAAGGGCGAGGAGGGCCCCAGATGTAGTATGCAGCAGAGGGGGGGAGTGTCACAGGCCCGACGTCCCTCCAGGGACACGGGAGCAGCCCGCCTCAGACCTCTCCGTCCCAGTCGGAGCAGCAGCAAAGCCGGCGGGTCACAATCCCGGGCCTCCGACGGCCCCGCCGCCGAAAGGGATGAGGCACACCAGCCCCAGCCGATGCCCGGCAGATGTGGAAGGTGGCGCTGCAGGACCCCGGGCGGGTACGATCACCCTCCGCCCGGGCCCAGTCTTAGGCGCGCGGGAGCTCCGCAGGCGGGGGGATGGGTATTACGGAGCCGGGGAATGCCTTTCCCGACTCCGTTTCGACACAGGATCGGGCCCGCAGGATCCCCGGAGCCGCAGCAACAGAATCGTGTGCCCTGTACATGGCTGCAGATAGGGAAGGTGCCAGATATCCGGATTATGAGGTCCGCTCGCCGCGGAGCTCACGCATCAGGCGGCCATCTTGCTCGGCGCACAACAGCGCCCCCCCAACATACTTTTTGGAAAGGCTGTTGAAGACGCCTTGAAAACTGCTAAAGAAGAATACGATCCACTAAAATCGTTGGGCCAGCTAACTAATAAACCCACTGGCCAAAGAGTCAATGGTAATGTTCGTCGCTCACGTGGACAAAATTCACAGAGGGGGGGGCGGGTTCAGGCTACAATCATAATCAGGGAGCATCCTGGGGTAACAATCAAGGCCAGGCCTCACAAGGTTACCAAAGTGGGCAGCACCGATCCCGTGGCCGGGGGAGGTCCTCCTCATCTAGAGGTGATACCACACCATCAAAACAGTGACTACCTACTTCAGGTACCCTCCCATGTCTCTCCAGTAGGAGGGTGTATTTCAAACTCACCCAAGCACTGGAGGTAATCGCCTTGGACAAATGGGTGCTATCTACTGTGGTGGGCGGTTATTGTGTGGAGCTCATCCAGCGACCCCCGAACCATCCCCCGTGTCAAAAGACTCACTCAAGAGACGACCAACGCATCCTCTTCGAGGAAATGGCAACGCTGCTCCAAAAGAACGCAATAGAAATCATCCCGGCCAACCAGGTAAACAAGGGTATTTGAACAACCTACTTCCTTGTGGCAAAGAAAGATCTAACAATGCGCCCAGTATTAGACTTACGCCCTGCAAACAAATGTCAAGCCACAAAAATTCTGCATGACTACGCTACAAGAAGTAATCCCTCTGCTAAGGCGGGGGGGATTAAATGACTGCATTGGATATGAAAGGTGCTTATTTTCATATTTCAATGTTCCCAGCGCACAGAAGATTCTTGCGATTCAAGGTAGCAAACCAACACTACCAATTCAAAGTGCTACCCTTCGGTATAGCATCCGCACCAAGGGTATTCATAAAGGTACTGGCGGTGGTGGCAGCACACCTGCACAGGGAGGCAATTCCAGTGTACCCTTACCTGGGCGACTGGCTGATTACAGGGGAGACACCCCAAGTTTGCAGACAAAACATTCAAAGAACTATCAAGCTTCTCTTTCAATTGGGCTTCTCAATAAACGAGAAAAAATCAAACCTAGTGCCGAGCACAACCAAACAGTTCCTAGTGTCATGGTGCATGCCACCAAAACCCTCAAACCCGCAAGCCCAGCCGAGACTCTGGCTTCCTTTGGGACTTCCCAGGCCCCAGCTAGGCTCACCTGGGCTCAGTCCTGGCACCGCTGGCGCCAGGCTCATGGTAAGCGTTAAATACATGGTCCATTTATTTGGCTCTGAGATGCTGAGCCATTCAGTACAGGGTGTGGCTTGGGACTACTTTTCCTGAGAGGCAGGATACGATGAAGGGGACTATTCTCCTGGAACTACTTGTAAGGCTTTTTAAACCGCACCTTGCAAACTGAACACGCTTTGTGTTAATCTGCACTCCTGCAGCGTAACGCTCACCGTGTCAGTTCTTGCTTCTTTTCTGCCACGCCCGTCCAGAGGCTTCTATCCATCGGCACCTGTGAAAATAGAAGAACAAGAGTTATTCACGCATTGAAGGCCTTACCTGCAGAACTTCCGGATCTTGCCTTCACGCTTATCCAGGGGCCGTCGCATCTGTGGAAGATCAGAACAGAAGGTACCCTCTCGGGTAGCGACGCACCGGACTCGGCCTCCTCCAGGAACTCCAGCGAGCAGTTCTCCATCATTCTGCATCACGCCGCATCTCGACACCGTCAGTCGGTCCTTCCATCTTCTTCCTGGAAAAGCGCCGCACCTGCCGGACAGAAAGGACAAAGCAGGTTAGTCGCACACAAGAAGGCTAAAATAAAGCGAACTATTAGCTCATCTCGCACAGCGATCTACTTACCGGCAAGAATCCTGCACATCATTGTCAGAAGAGTCATCCATCATCCGAAAACCGCTTGTGTCGCACCTGAAAGACAAAAAAACGAACATTAGATATCTTGCATGCAAGGACTTAAGGCAGCTATTTCAAGAAGTTATTGGAATAGAGACTTACCTGCTTACTTCGGTCCATCCACTTCTGCAACCTCCATCGGATCAGTGAAGTAACTCGATCCTGGAACTACTGAGTAACCGTGCCCCTGCCAGATGTGCAGGACGGAGAGCTCACCCATATAATAGACAAGGTGAGCCAGGGAAAGAGAAGGATAACACGGAAGGAGGGGAAAACCTAAACCAGCTCCACACAGTTGGCTAATATCTTGTTTCAACTTGCAGACAAACATCTCCTGAGGCAAGACAGAAGGGAAGACGCAAGCAGACCCTCATTAAGCAGAACAACACCAGTGCAGACATCTTTCGCACACGAGCAAGTCCCCGTGGAGACCAGGTGAGCGTGACAGAATGCGAAGCCTTACACAAATTCTCAACCTGGGCGCCATGGAAACCTCGGAAACGGATCAGCTAGCTCAGCTTTTGGGGGAACTCGGGGCCGAGGTACATTGGGCTAGGCAGGAAACCAATGCCTTACGAAGGGAACTGATTGTAGCAAAGGACCGCACCAATGATCTCGCCAGACAGTTGCTCCAGCCACTGGCGGGGCAAACGCTGCTACCTGGGGTGGGGTCAACGGTACCCCCTGCATCAAGCAACCCAGTTCAGGTGGTCCTCCCAGGAGCTGTACCTTTGGCACCCCAGAACGATTAGCTGGAGATCCAAAAAGGTATGCAGTTTTTATGAATCAGTTCCGTCTACACTTCTTATGCAGGCCAGGAGCCTTTCCAAACGACCAGTCCAAAGTGGCCTTTGTACTTTCATATTTTAGTGGCAGTGCTGCTGACTGGTCGGTACCGCTGGTCAGTCGGGATGATCCCACCTCGAGAGACTTCCAAAGATTCCAATTGGATATGGAGAAGCTGTTTGCCCGGGTCAGGCATTGGACAATGAGCTTTTGTCTTTGCGTCGAGGCAGCCAGGATCTGCTAACTTACATTGCGACCTTCAACAGATTGGTTGTGGAAACTGATTGGCCAGACGGCAAACGAACAACGCTGTTTTACTGCGGCCTGAGAGTTAAAGGACGTTTTAGCTCAAGTGGTTAACCTGCCCAGAGACTGCACTGAGTACATAGACTTGGTGGTCCAGCTTGATCACAGACTGCAGAACCGTAAGGCTGATCGTGCTAGAATCGATTCAGGGGTATTTGTACGCCCCAAGGAAAACGGCTCCAAGACCACCGATGTGTAAACCCATGAAAATCGGAGGAGTGCGTGGGCCATTATCCAAGGCTGAACGAGAAGACAACAATAACTGTGTTTGTATTGCGGGTCAGCCAGCCATTTTCTTCGAGAGTGCCCAGTAAAGCCACCTAAAAAGGCAGTGGGAGTCGCTGGTAAGGTTGAAGCAGAGTCTGAGCTGGAAAACTTCTACGCCCGGCAGGCGTAGAGGTCCGCTTGCCGAGCAAAAAGAACTCCCAGACCTTGCACCTAGTTTTGCCTATGGTCCTTATAAACCACCAACAGCCATCTCGAATGCATGCAGTCAGAGCATACATTGACAGTGGAGCCATTGGAAATTATATGGATCAGGAGTTGGCTTTGAGGATCAACCTTTCCCTTTGCGAAAAGGCAGCAACAGACTTAGTCACCACAGTCGACGGAACTGAAATCGCTTCGGGTCCAGTAACGCATTCTACGACAGAGATGACTCTTTTGTGCCAAGACGGTCATCGGGGAAACCATAGTGTTTGATATAATCAAGGCTCCACAATTTCAAATAATTCTGGGAATGCCATGGTTAGTATCGCCTAATCCTTGCATAGACTGGCGTGCCAAGATGTTGACCTTCTCGGTCGACTGTGCTCAAACTTGTTATCCAACTAAAGGACCTTTGGCCACTGGAGCGATGACGATCATGAAACCAACCAATTCCCTCCCTCTGGTATATCAACACTACCAGGACGTATTCCACAAGGATCAAGCCAACACACTGCCCCCTCATAGGTCGTATGACTGCCAGATCGACCTTGTACCAGGAGCACAGATTCCGTGCGGTCGAATCTGCTCTCACAGAACCCGAAAACCTGCATTTGAGAAAATATTTAGACCAGTACCTGGCTAATGGTTTCATTCGCCCATCCAAGTCCCCGGCGGCATTCCCCTTGTTCTTCGTGCCTAAAAAGGAAGGTGACCTTAGGACTTGCATCGACTACCGCGCATTGAATCAGGTCACTGTTAAAAACTGTTACCCTTTGCCTTTGATTCCTGACCTATTGGATCAAGTTAAAGATGCCCGAATTTACACCAAGCTAGACCTTCACGGAGCATACCACCTGGTACGGATCAGGAAAGGGGACGAATGGAAGACCGCTTTCCAGACCAAATATGGGCTATTTGAATACCAGGTGATGCCTTTTGGCCTTTGCAACGCCCCAGCGGCGTTCCAGTATTTCATGAACGATGTTTTGCGAGAAATGATTGTGTGTGTCATAGTATACATTGATGACATTCTGGTATACTCTCGTTCAGAGCAAGAACACGTGAAACATGTCTGGGCCATTTTGGACAAACTTGGACAACACAAACTGGTTGCAAAGCTGGAAAAATGTTTTTTCCATGTCACTGAGGTCTAGTTCCTTGGATTTGTATTAACCCCTCATGGTGTGTGCATGGATTCACGAAAGGTTGAAGCCATTCTCAACTGGCCGTCTCCAATTTCGATTAAAGGAGCTCGGAGCATGCTCGGATTTTCAAACTTCTATTGTCCTTTCATTCCAGGATTTTCGCAACTAGTGCACCCCATCACCACTCTGCTGCACAAAAACAAGCGATTTCAATGGTCCGAAGAGGCTGAGAAAGCCTTCCAGGAGCTAAAACAAAGATTCATCTCAGCCCAGATCCTGAAACACCCTTGTCCAGATCTTCCATACGTGGTTGAAACAGATGCTTCCAATCTGGCAATTGGGGCGGTCCTTTCCCAAAGGGACCCTGAAACTGGTCAACTACACCCAGTAGCCTTTTGGTCACGGAGGTTTACGGCTCCTGAGTTGAATTATGCTATTACGGATAAGGAACTGTTGGCCATCAATGCGGCCTTCAAAGCCTGGCGGCATTACCTCTTGGGTGCTAGGCATACCATCACAGTAATTACAGACCATCGCAATTTACAGTACCTGAAGGTGGCAAAAGCTCAATCATTGCGTCAAATCCGATGGGCATTATTTTTCGCGGAGTTTGACTTTGTAATTACTTACCAACCTGTATGTTGAAATAGCAAGGCAGATGCACTGTCCCGTATAGGAGTAAACGAGGAATACGCCAATCCCGACCCTGTGCCCATCATTCCTGGTGAAAAGATTCTTGGAATTACTACGTCTCTAACGCTAGAAGACATTCGAGAAATCTCTGATCTCATGGATTCCAATGCCCTAAAGAATTGGCCGACCAAAAGTCCTCACCATTCAGTCACTAACCAATTGCCCTATTTTCGAGAACGTCTCTACCTACCCAGCAAGGAACTTCAGGAAAAGGTTGTCTCGCATTACCATGACTCATTAGTAGAAGGTCATCCCGGAATTGCAAAAACTGAGGCCAGGGTCAAGCGACATTTTTGGTGGCCGACATGGCATAAAGACATCAAGCAGTTTGTACTATCCTGTGGTGTTTGCGCTCAAAACAAGGCCCAGAAAAAGAAATCACTGGGCCTGCTTCAGCCATTAGACATCCCACCTACACCACCTTGGCACACCCTATCTCTTGATTTTATAACGGACCTTCCTCCTTGTGACGGGTTCAACACAATTTTAGTAGTGGTGGATTTATTTTCGAAAATGGCCCATTTCATCCCACTAAAAGGATTGCCCTCAGCTTTAATTCTGGATAAAGAATTTCTGGAGCAGATTGTTCGAATTCACAGATTTCCTTCCATCCTAATCTCAGACCGTGGCAGCCAGTTTATCTCACGCTTCTGGAAGAAATGTTGCGAGTTAGCTCAAATCGATGTAAGGCTTTTCACCAGTCACCATCCCCAAACTGACAGTCGGACAGAGAGAACAAATCAGACCTTAGAGCAATATCTCAGGTGTATGTTACATCAAACTGAAGGAAGCTGGAAGGATGTTTTATGGATCACCGAGTATGCCTATAACAACTCCCTGCTCTCCAGTACAGGTCAAAGTCCCTTCTATACAATCTACAGGTTACATCCGCAAACTTCCATTCTTGACCCACCGCAACTTCTGGAAATGCCAGCTGTGAAAAGTTTGCACTCTACCATCTCCCAAGCCTTCAAACAAGCGACGGATCATCTAAAACAAGCTAAGGAAAGGTACAAGAAATTAGCCGATGTGCATAGAAGTGAAGCTCCAAAATATCAGGTTGGAGATGAAGTCTGGTTGGCGTCCAAGCACATACCAGTGAAGGGACCTCGTACCTTCAACCCCAGATATTTAGGTCCATATACCATTAAAGCCATTATCAATCCAGTGGCTATGAAATTGGACTTACCTCCGCACATGAAGGTTCATCCTGTGTTCCATGTCTCACTATTGAAACCAGTGCAACCTGGAACACGAGTTGTGAAACCACCGAAACCAGTCACTGTAAACGGGGAACCTGAGTTCGAGGTGAAAGAAATTCTTGACTCAAAAATCACTAAGTCAAAACTATTTTACTTGATAGATTGGAAAGGATACGGACCACATGAAAGATCATAGGAACCAAGCGAGAATGTGCATGCTCCAGGGTTATTAAAGAGGTTCCACCGCAATCACCCAAACTAACTAGGACCAATGCGTGAGTCTGCCATTAGGGGGGCATTGTGGGGGGGTCTGTCATGGTGCATGCCCCCAAAACCCTGAAACCTGTGAGCCCAGCCCAGACTCTGGCTTCCTTTGGGACTTCCCAGGCCCCAGCTAGGCTCCCTTGGGCTCAGTTCTGGTGCCGCTGGCGCCAGGCTCATGGTAAGCGTTAAATACATGGTCCATTTATTTGGCTCTGAGATGCTGAGCCATTCAGTACAGGGTGTGGTTTGGGACTACTTTTCCTGAGAGGCAGGATACGATGAAGGGGACTATTCTCCTGGAACTACTTGCAAGGCTATGTAAACCGCACCTTGCAAACTGAACACGCTTCGCGTTAATCTGCACTCCTGCAGCGTAACGCTCACTGTGTTGCTTCCTTTCTGCCACACCCGTCCAGAGTCTTCTATCCATTGGCACCTGTGAAAAAAGAACAACAAGAGTTATTCACGCATTGAAGGCCTTACCTGCAGAACATCCGGACCTCGCCTTCATGCTTATCCAGGGGCCGCCGCATCTGTGGAAGATCAGAACAGAAGGTACCCTCTCGGGTAGCGACGCACCTGACTCGGCCTCCTCCAGGAACTCCAGCGAGCAGTTCTCCAGCATTCTGCATCGCGCCGCATCTCGACACCGTCAGTCAGTCCTTCCATCTTCTTCCTGGAAAAGCACCGCACCTACCAAACAGAAAAGACAAAGCAGGTTAGTCGCACACAAGAAGGCTAAAATAAAGCAAACTATTAGCGCATCTCGCACAGCGCTCTACTTAACGGCAAGAATCCAGCACATCATTGTCAGGAGAGTCATCCATCATCCGAAAACCGCTTTTGTGCCGCACCTGAAAGACAAAAAAACGAACATTAGATATCTTGCATGCAAGGACTTAAGGCAGCTATTTCAAGGAGTTATTGGAATAGAGACTTACCTGCTTACTCCGGTCCATCCCCTTCTGCAACCTCCATCGGATCAGTGAAGTAACTTGATCCTGGAATTACTGAGTAACCGCGCCCCTGCCAGAGAGTGTGCAGTACAGAGAGCTCACTCATATAATAGAACAAAGGTGAGCCAGGGAAAGAGAAGGATAACACGGAAGGAGGTGAAAACCTAAACCAGCTCCACACAGTTGGCTAATATCTTGTTTCAATTTGCAGACAAACGTGTCCTGAGGTAAGACGGAAGGGAAGACGCAAGCAGGCCCTCATTAAGCAGAACACCAGTGCAGACACCATCCTTCGCACACGAGCACGCCCCCGTGGAGACCAGGTGAGCGTGACACCTACGTGCTGTAATAAGCCCCCGTGGAGACCAGGTGAGCGTGACACCTACGTGCTGTAATAAACTCAGAAGAGGGGTTGGTCTTTACATCAGAGGAAAGCGACCAAAACATGTTACTGCAAATTCCTCATTATCAAGCTGACCGCCAGACAAGCGTACGCAAAGCTATGCATTTGCTAGGCATGATGGCATCTTTCATTTACCTGGTACTACACGCGCATGTGAATCTAAGCAAATGCAAGCATCAGAAATATGTTTATGGTGAGTAATGTATCCCGTCTGAGGATTGTGGATCTGCTTAGATCAAAGCAAGTAGTGTCTGGAGAAGGTGGTGGGTTGTGAGAAGGTACAGCGGCAGATAGATGTTTTACTACTGCTTGTCTCACCTGTGAATCTGCTTTAGAGTGTGCCTCAATGCAGTAGTGCTGAGTAAAAGTATGTATGGAACTCCATGTAGCTGCTTTGCGAATGGCGTCCAGAGGGATGTTTGCAATAAAGTAGCTCCTGTACCCCTGCTAGAGCGAGCTCTTGGTGTGAAAAGCAGAGTTTTGTTTGATAAGGAGTAGCAGAGTTGGATGCCTTTGACTATCCATCTGAAGATGCTGTTTTTTGAAATGTGATCACCTTCCCTGCAAGGTGCTATGGAGACAAACAGTTGGTCTGTTTTTCTTAGAGGTTTTGTTTTATTTACATAGTAAATGACTGATCTCATTAAATCTACTGTATGGAGGTTTTTCTCAGCTGAGTTTGAAGGGTTTTGTAAGAAAGCGGGTAGTTCAATTGACTGGTTAACACGGAACTTGGATATGAACTTAGTTGAAAACCTTCGGTGTGTTCTTTGTACCACCTTGTCTTTGTGGATAACAAAGGGTCTTGCACTGACAAAGCTTGTAGTTCACTGACTCTTCTTATGGAGGTGATGGCCACCAGAAAAGCTGTTTTCTATGTAAGGTTTTTAACCCCTTAAGCGCCAAGGACGAGGTATCTCGTCCTTGGGATTACCTCCAGGGTGCCAAGGACGAGATACCTTGTCCTTTTTGGCACCTTGTTTTAACCGATCCCTGCAAAAAAGGGATCACTCAAAACCGTAATCCAACCCCCGGGCTATGTGAGGGGGAGGTCCCCCCTCACTGCCAGGGGGCTGGATTACCTTCAGTTTTATGTCGGCATGCATAATGCACGCCGGCGTGAAAGTAATGTTCACCGCGGCAGCCATTTCGGGCTGCCACAGTAAAAATGAAAGATGAGTCTCCACCTTCCCCCCCCTCGATCTCCGGCTGTATTTCAAGCCGGAGATCGTGGGAGATGTCGTTGGAAAGGGGAGATTCTTTCCTTTCCAACGACACCTTTTGTGAAAGCATTGCTGGGCGCGAATTGGGCGCAGAGCGCTCGATCCGTGCCCAGCAATGCCCACTAGACACCAGGGATATGTCTAAGAAGCGGGGGGAAGTGGGGGCTGCTTACAGTAAGCAGCCCTCTCCCCCCTCCGGCCCCCAAAGCATGGGGGCACGTATGGCTAACCCTGGGGGCAGATGGCTGATCTGCCCTCAGGGAGGGGGGCAAATTGAATAAAACTTTTGCATTTTAAACAAAAATGCAACGGGTGGTGGCCCCCCTGCCTCTCCCACACCAAGTGGAAAGGGGGGGCACCCCTTGTAGACCTCACTTGGGGCAAATGTCTGCCCCCAGTCAGGAGTACATGAGGTGGCTCCCCTATCCAATTGGAGGGGGGGGGCACCAGGAATAAGTGTGAAGGCCCCTCAAAGGATGGGGTCTGCAGGTTAGGGCCCCCCTGGGGGCAGATGGCTGATCTGCCCCCAGAGAAGGGAGCAAAATGAAAAGAGAAAAACGCAAGGGAGATTTGGGTGGGGAGGGCCACTAGCCACCAGGGATTTATTTTACAGAAAAGGGGGGTGGCCCTCTCCCCCTCACCCCAAGGGGTAATGGGGGTACTCCTTGTAACCCTCCCTGGGGGCAGATATCGG
Organism: Ambystoma mexicanum; assembly: GCF_040938575.1. NCBI lineage: Eukaryota > Metazoa > Chordata > Amphibia > Caudata > Ambystomatidae > Ambystoma > Ambystoma mexicanum. The sequence goes on from NC_090927.1 coordinate 545,866,383, forward strand.
GACACCTGTGGGAACGCGGGAAGGTATGACATCTGTTGGCGACATGTTTCGGTGAGTGGACAGAGGGAAATGTCTCTGAAATTGGCTGGAAATAAAGACAATTCTCAGACATTTCGCTCTGGCCACCCACCGAAACACACCGCCAACAACACATGGCCTACAGTCTCGCGTCCCCACACGTGTCCCTATGAAAACGGTACCTCACATGTGTGGGTGCACATACCGGAGCACAAAAGGAAAATGGTAACCCACTGGTAACCCCAAGCCTTTCGGCAAAGCACATTTTGTTCATGTGGGCGACCTACAGGGGCCAAATCTGGCAGAGATATCTCATGTAACAAAATTGTTACAAGGCATTGAATGGCGACGTACCGAAATCACCAAAAAAGGCCTTGGCACTGGGGGGGGGACCCATGGCACTTAAAGGGTTAAGGCTGGATTTGTGCATACGCTGAAAGGGAGGACCTATGAGCTTTGCGAGTAGTACATTGAGATCCCACCCTGGAGGCGGGTTTGAAATAGGGTGCTAAAGCCTTTTAACTACTTCCATAAACGCCTTAACAGGGACTTTCCACCAGGACACCTTGTTTTGAGAAGTGGTGTACGCGGGGATAAAGCAGCCAGTAGAACCTTGAGTTGAATACTATACCAGAGTGTAGTAAGTGGTTCGTGTAATGAAGAATGTGTGATGGGGTACATTCAATACAGTTTATATCTTTTGACTGACACCATATTACATATCTTTTCCATTTGTTAAAGTAAGTGTCTGGTTTACCTGCCTCTTTGATTCCCATACACCTTTGATTGAGGTAGTTTTAAATGACCACACTCTGACTTCAGGAGCCAAGCGGCCAAGTTCATAGATTGAGAGTGTGGGTGTAAAGTTGTCCCCCCGTTTTGGGTGAGCATGTTGAAGGGGCACGGGATCTTGATTGGATCACACATTGCCAGTTTGCGCAGATGCGGAAACCAAGGTTGTCTCGCCCACATAGGAGCAACCAGGATTAGAGTTACTTGTTCCAGGTGCATCTTGTGCACTATCTTGCTCAGGAGTGCTGTTGAGGGGAAAAGCGTAAGCAAATTTCCCTGACCGGCTCATCCACAGGGCGTTCCCCTTGGATCTGGGTTGGGGAAACCTGGATTGTGAAGTCTGGGCATTGTGTGTTTAGGCTTGTGGCGAACAAGTCCAAGGGAAAATATATAGTCTAAAATGTCTCTGCTGTGCTGCCACACATGCTCTTCGGGTAGGGGATCTCTGCTTAGTGAGTCTGCTAGAGAATTGAGTTCCCCTGGAACGTGTTGAGACAGTAGGAACATGTTTTGCTTGAGTGGCCACACATCTTTTGGGCTAGCCTGGACAGACTTGTAGAGTGTGTGCCTCCCTGCTGGTTTATGTAACACATGGCAGTGGTGCTGTCTGTGAGGCCTTGTACTGTTTGACCTGTTAAATGCAATTGAAAGGTTTGTATGACTTTGAGCACTGTTAGGAGAAAGGTTTGTGATTCTGGGCTGTGATTTGTGTCCACGGGCCATGCGCTGTGTGGTGAAGGTAATGGACTCCCCATCGGAGAGCGATGCGTCTGTTGTAACAATAGCTTCTACTGTAGGGGTGTGAAATGGTTTTCCCTTTAACAGATTTTTCTTTGTCCACCAGCGTAGCGTTTTCTACCCGCAGGGGTACGTGCCTGTTCCCCCTGGTCTGCCTATGCTGGGTGTACCCCAGTAGCATGTCCTTTTAACTTTCTGATGCTGTGATCTTAAATAAAATGCATTTTACTATCCAATAAGGTTTTGAGTGTCTGGGCCATTTTGTTTCTCTACTTGGTGAGTATAGGCTTATGCCTTTTTGCCGTGGGAGAATGTTTTGCACATAATTCTTCATTCTTTAAATGTCATCTCATCGTTCATGTACTGGTTTTTTGTCTTAGCTGTACGCGGTGGTGGCACAAGTTATGGTTGCTTAGTTTACCATAACTGGCGAATTTCTGGCATTTTTCGGTTTGACTTGAACCCAAAGCCGCGTTTTTTCTTTGAATTTCATAGGCTTTTATTAGTGCAACTTATGATATGGCATTTATAACATGCCTTTACACAAGTGTTTCAAGGCACGACTTGAACTTAACCATAACGTTCCTTTAACAAAGTGATTTCAGTGAATTCATGGGTTTTTACAAGTGTACCCTAATTTGCTACAACTTAGTAGTATCATACTTGCCCTAATATAGCAAAATGTTTCCCCAATTTAGAACGTTTCACCTAAAACTCTGCCATTCCCCACCTTCTAGCATCATTTCTAACACTTCTATAAACTTTTTTGCAATTTTTTCCACTGTTTGTGTACACCGATGTTCGCATATGTCAACTCAGACATTTCGGGCAGTGTTGCGTGACCACGTGCCCGCGCATGGCATGGCATGATGTGTCCGCGGACGTGTCTGCACTTCGCGAACGGGTCTGTGCTTCGCGAATAGTTCGGAACTGCATTTTCTGCTGATCTAGGAACTTAGAAGCTCAAAATGTACCCTTGCACACCTTTTACACCTATTCTTACTCGTTATCCATTAACAATCTAGCACACATGATATACTTTGAAGAATATTAAGAAAACTGCTATTTATCTGAAGAATGGCATCAGATAATGCCATCCCTGCTCCCCAAGATCCACATACACAACAAAAGAAGCGCAATACTTCAAAAGACAATCAAGAATACCAGTAAGATGCACCCAACACCCATAGAGAATCTTGGTTGTGGCAGTTCTTTACCACTGTTAATGTACCAAAGGTTAAAGATTCCAAAGTGAAGTGCACTGAGTGCAACTTTGTACTGAGTCGCTGACAAACTGGGCAGTACTCCTACGGGACCACCTCTATGCATCGCCACACTAAATCCAACCACTGCAATGCTCCCAGAAAGTCTGTTCCTTTCTTAGGCAGTAGTAGACTGCCTACCTCTACCTCATCTTCCTCAACCAATACTGTAACCACACATCCTACTTCTGTATGTCCAAAAACCCACCAGCTGCCTTGCAAGCAATAAGAGGCTGTTGATCCATATCTTTCGAAAACAGTACTCTGTATATACTGCAACACACCACTCTGCAGGGGGGAGCAATTTCAAAGTGCTTTTTAAGCTGTACTCAAGGAGCATGAGAAATACGGCCCTCTACCTTAGATTTAACATGCGCGCAACATCCCCTGTCCCTCCGTGTGTGTGTGTGTGTGGTTGGTGCCCCTTTACTCATTTCCCTCCCCCACCTTACTTTCATGCCTCTCCTGCAAATAGAATAATAAAAAAAACATTAAAGGTTGCTTAAGGAACGACCTTTCACAGTAAAAAAAATAGAACTTAAAAAATAGAACTTAAAAAAAAGAACTAAAAATATAAGCTTATAGACTCCATCTTTATATTTTTCAGTAAAGTAGTTGGATTCAATAAGCTTCTCCAACATTCTGATTAGTATTTTCTACTTTGCTAATGTAAATAATGGACAATTGTATACTGGAGTAAAAGAAAAAATCACAAACAAATTTCTGTCTGAAATTGTTCTCTCTAGTATAAAATAAATCACATAACCCATTGCCGTTTATAACTATCCAGTCTCTGCATTCCCCTGTCCAGCCCATGCCTTATTAGAAAACTCGGAATTCATATGCACACCATCACACAAAACAACCATTGCACTCTTTTTTTTTTTTTACTGTTATGTTCGTAACACTGCCTTCTTACCTGCTTTGTGGATCCACATGGCCTGTGGACCCATTCACGCATATATCTACCAATCACTTAAAAAAAGCCTATCAACCAACTGCCATTTAACAATGTTCTACATATATCTACATTTACCATGCGTATACCAACATATTGTACATAGTGCTCCTATAAATGCACATATGCAATGTGCAGTGACAGAAGTGCATAAATGAAAGGGGTAGTACGGATGGACAAGTGTTCATGGGTGCCAAGGAAGGAAGTGCCAAAGGATCCCAAGATGGAAGACCACTAGCTAACTGCTGGGGCAAAGGAGTCCCAAGGGTGGGGTATATCTTAACCGTAACGCCCCTTTAACAGAGGACTTTCTGTCAGTTGAATAGGTTTTTAGAAGTGAAAATGTTTCATAATGTTACGTCACTGTATATGTTATTAATAATTCCTCTTAACATATATGGAAGAACAATAAGCATCCTTTAACAAACATATTTTTGAAACGCATACTTATGTGAGTCGTTCTCAGCAGAGCATACCCCAATAGATCAACAATGGGGGCTGTTCTGACGTATAACGTTTTCTGGGGACTACTGTTTGACTTGAGTAGGCCTAGGTTATTTCTATTATGTCAAGATAGATACAGAAACACTTTGAATGTGAAAATGCATCAAAACAAGTTTCAGACACAAATAGATTTCAATCAATCAGCTTTTTAAATTTATTTTGCTGCTGGATGCATTTAATAATCATGCTTCAATAGTTTTTTGGGGGAAATAAGTATTTGTTGAAAAAAAACACAATCGGAAAATACAAAAAGTTCATTCACAAGTGCAGAGTTTGCAAGGAGGTTAATTATTAGTCTTAACATTTCCTCAAGCAACTGTTTATGGCAAGATAAATTGCAAAATAGGAAAGCGTTTTGAAAGAAACACTGTGAAACCACCACCTATAGTGACAAGTGATTAGCATGTAGTCCATACATAACAACCAAGACAAAAGCAATGAATGAGAAAACTCTTGGTTATTGTAGCCAGGCTGGAGGGTGACCTAACAAGTGGTCGACGTCTAGATATTGATCAAAGAAGATGTTGGGACCAGAAGGATTATGGAGGTGCTGGTCGGTAAGACGTTTCGGCTAAGTGCCTTCATCTTGGGCCTGGGATAGGTCTCCCTAAAAAATAGACAGGGGGACTCTCTTAGTGACTGAAATGAAAGTTTAAAAAACTTTAGTTTGTTAAAAAAACACAAGACATAATATTTCCATAAAAATGGTACACCACTATGAAATCAGGGACAAGGGAAACTGGGGACTGACCTTAGGGGCTGCAGAACTCCCTGGAACTGGAAATACTGTGCATGGTATAAAATGCCAAATGGTTTAGGCTTCTGGCAACCGGCTGTGGATGGCTGCAAGAATCAAAGAACATGTAGTTCTAGGTAAGGATGCTGCTAGTGACGGTCAAAGACAGAAAAGATTGACCCAAGTGTACAAGAAAATGCATGTGCTCACCTTGCTAGGTTGCAACTGTGTGGTAAAACACAGGAAATGCGCAGGGTGCCGGTAGAGTGGCGACTGTTCACAAGGACATGGAGCCAGCACGTAATGGTGGCTGGATGGGTCTTATTTACCAATATTGCCTGTAGTTGTCCTGTGAAAAAACACAACAAAATGCGTGCGCCCGTTAAATAAAATGGTGATTTAACGGTTTAATGGTGAGGATAGGGACTGAAATGAGTGGCAGAGTGGGGAAGAGTATTTACCTGGAAATTAGAATCCCGGGCTAACTGTGCCGGTAGAGTGGCGACTGTTCACAGGGACATGGAACCAGCATGTAATGGTGGCTGGATGGGTCTTATTTAACCAATATTGCCTGTAGTTGTCCTGTGAGAAAACACAACAAAATGCGTGCGCCCGTTAAGTTGCATGCTAAAAATAAGGACTGAAAAGAGTGGCAGAGTAGGGAGGAGTATTTACCTGGAAATTAAAGTCCCGGGTTAACTGCAAGCTGGCGTGTGTGGTCGCGTTTGTATATTGCGACTGGAGCGCTCCGTTGATGCTGGGGAACTGAAGAGCCGGGCTGAGCACGGCTGTACTGTGTGCGCATGCGCGCCGGGATTAGTGTATATTTTACTACATGGCGAGTGCGCATGTGCAGGCCCGCTATTCGATAGCGTTACTAAAAAGTGCATGACTGTACGAGACACTAGTCTCATGTCCTTGGCCCCAACGTTGCGGAATGACAAGTACCTCATATTGCAATGTTTTGTGTAACAAACTGCAGACCTGTGTGAACAGTATGGAGGTCAGATGCAGACTATTGGTAGCATTCGGGGGCAATATGTAAAAAAAAAAAAAGGAAAAAAGTTTGGAACTGTAGGTGTGTATTATCAAGCAGAAAAATGCCTGGTTTAGTGGATGTGTAATTGGGGTGCTCTGGTAAATGAAATGCAGTTCCTATAAGATGACTGCACGGAATGCTCCTAAGCTACAAAAGTGTGAGGCTGAAGGGAAGATTAGTAGGGGAACTTGTTATGGGCCCTCAATGGTGGGATCTTCAAATGACATGAGAGATGGAGGTCTCACAGGAAGGGGAGACAGCCGCTTTATATGAAGATGTGTAATTATCTGCTGAAGTATGTGGGGTCTATCTCGTTTAGCCCGGTAGTAGTGCTTTTCAATTTAAAAATCCACCATGCTTCTTTGAGGTTGAGTGAGTTGGTGGCATTACTCGTATTTGGTACTGGATCTGCTATCCACCAGAGGATATCGTCTGGACCATGATGGTTTTCAATATAATGTTGTACCATTGGGGCAGTGGCAGATTTACATCGGATTCTAGATCTGTTCTCCTATCCTTTTGTGGATTTGCCTAGTTGTTTGGCCAACGTAACGTAAACCGCAAGGACATTCAATAATATAAATTACATTTGCCGTTTTGCAATTTGTAAACTGTCTGAGTTCCCAATCTTTTTCTCCGATCCTAAATGAAGACATTTTTCTGGTAAAGCGACATACTGTGCAGGTGCCACATGGGTGATGACCTCTTATTTCCCACATATTCCAGAGCGTTGATCAATTGAATATTGGTATTTCAGTTAGAACCATTAGATCCCTACTGCATTTTTTCAACTACCCCCAGTGGGGACCACGCAACCAGAGGAGGAGAACCAATCGCAGGTTCTAACTGAAATACCAATATTCAATCTATCAGGACATGTGCTTTCGAAAGAAGAAATCTCTATCCTCACCAAAGGATTATCGTTTGTACCTCCTGAACATACTGATTGGTTAAAACTGGACGCTGAACTATCCAACCTTTTCAGAAGTATCAGAAGGAAAGTGTACTTCAGGGATAAAGACCTTCACCCAGAACAAAATGACACCGGACTAAGAATAAAATCCACATTTAATCCTATGGAAAACAAAGTACCCAGCTCCTTGCTTACATTTGAAAAATGTATTACAAAAGAAATAAGGAAACTACAAACCAATCAACAGCATTTAAGACAGTACTTGACCACAGGTGAACGCAAGGCTTTAACTAGCTTAGCCAAAAACAAAGACTTGATTATAAAAACAGCCGATAAAGGAGGTGGTATTGTGATTCAGATACAAAGAAATGGTGATGCATTTACTAAATGAAGAAGGTAACTACAAAAAACTAAGAAAAGACCCCTCAGCCGCCATAAAACACAAAATCCAGGAAACAACTAGATTTGCACTTGAGCATGAGTGGATCACAGAGCGTGAAGAAACTTTCCTGAATACTTCAGAAAAAAGAATACCAGCTTTCTATGCTCTACCAAAACTTCATAAAAATAGCCAAAACCCTCCGGGCAGACCAATTGTCAGGTTGTGGGTCAATTCTTGAGCCCATCTGCAAATTCATAGACTATTTTCTGAAACCCCTAAGCCAGAAAACACCCACGTACCTCAGAGATACCATGTCTACTATCTCCAAATTTGAAGGACGCCAATTCAACAGCGAGCAGGAACTCCTAGTCACCATGGACGTAGCTAGCCTTTACACTAACATCGCACAAGAAGCAGCGGTGGAGTGCACCCGACAACATCTTACCCACTTAATGACCCAGACAAGAGTTCCCACTAACTTTATAGTGGAACTACTTGAACTTGCACTAACCAACAACTTCTTCACATTTGATGACGAATACGATCTCCAAACAAGTGGAACGGCAATGGGAGCTGCATTTGCCCAGAGTCTGGCAATAATTTTTATGGCAGAATTTGAGAGGCAATATGTCAGACACATCTAACCCGTTTCAAGACAAAATCTCCTCTTGGTTTAGGTACATTGATTATGTCATCCTTATTTGGAACGGGGATGAAAACAGCCTTACCTCATTTTTTGAGTAGATCAATATCCAGACCCAAGAGATAAAATTCACTATGCAAAACAGCAAAAGTACCATCAATTTTTTGGATCTGACCATTTTAGCCAAGAATGGCAAATTGCAATGCGACCACTTCACAAAGGAGACTGAGACAAATACCCTACTTCATTATACAAGCCATCACCCAAGGAACCTAAGGGATAACCTCCCATATGGCCAATTCCTGAGACTAAGGCGAAATTGCACTGAAATGAGTAATTTTCAAGAACATGCAATAAAACTCAAACATAAACTACAAGAAAGAGGATATCCCAGAAAACTCGTCAGTCGGACTATTAAAAGAGCCAAATATACGCTAGGGAAAGTTTATTAACACCCAAAATGAAAAACCCGGACCAAGAGGATACCATCACATTTGTCTCCACTTTTGGCCCTGACACAACCAAGCTTAAAGGGATTTTTGAAAAAATTCTGGCCCCTGGTGCAATTAAGCCTGCCGGAAGAGAAAACAGCAAGAATGGCACTCAAACGATCCAAGAATTTGAAGGACATGCTATCACATGCAAGACTGGAGAAGAAATCACAAAGATCAACGCTCTGGAATATGTGGGAAATAAGAGGTCATCACCCCTGTGGCACCTGCACAGTATGTCGCTTTACCAGAAAAATGTCTTCATTTAGGATCGGAGAAAAAGATTGGGAACTCGGACAGTTTACAAATTGCAAAACGGCAAATGTAATTTATATTATTGAATGTCCTTGTGGTTTACGTTACGTTGGCCAAACAACTAGGCAAATCCACAAAAGGATAGGAGAACATAGATCTAGAATCCGATGTAAATCTGCCACTGCCCCAATGGTACAACATTATATTGAAAACCATCATGGTCCAGACGATATCCTCTGGTGGATAGCAGACTCAGTACCAAATACGAGTAATGCCACCAACTCACTCAACCACAAAGAAGCATGGTGGATTTTTAAATTGAAAAGCACTACTACCGGGCTAAAGGCCCCACATACTTCAGCAGATAGTTACACATCTTCATGTAAAGCGGCTGTCTCCCCTTCCTGTGAGACCTCCATCTCTCATGTCATTTGAAGATCCCACCATTGAGGGCCCATAACAAGTTCCCCTACTAATCTTCCCTTTAGCCTCACACTTTTGTAGCTTAGGAGCATTCCGTGCAGTCATCTTATAGGAACTGCATTTCATTTACCAGAGCACCCCAATTACACATCCACTAAACCAGGCATTTTTCTGCTTGATAATACACACCTACAGTTCCAAACTTTTTTCCTTTTTTTTTACATATTGCCCCCGAATGCTACCAGTAGTCTGCATCTGACCTCCATACTGTTCACACAGGTCTGCAGTTTATTACACAAAACATTGCAATACGAGGTAATCCAGTACAACTTTGACGTACTTGTCATTCCGCAACGTTGGGGCCAAGGGCATGACACTAGTGTCTCGTACAGTCATGCACTTTTTACTAACGCTATCGAATAGCGGGCCTGCACATGCGCACTCGCCATGTAGTAAAATATACACTAATCCCGGCGCGCATGCGCACACAGTACAGCCGTGCACAGCCCGGCTCTTCAGTTCCCCAGCTTCAATGGAGCGCTCCAGTCGCAATATACAAACGCGACCACACACGCCAGCTTGCAGTCAACCCGGGACTTTAATTTCCAGGTAAATACTCCTCCCTACTCTGCCACTCTTTTCAGTCCCTATCCTCACCATCAAACCGTTAAATCACCATTTTATTTAACGGGCGCACGCATTTTGTTGTGTTTTTTCACAGGACAACTACAGGCAATATTGGTAAATAAGACCCATCCAGCCACCATTACGTGCTGGCTCCATGTCCTTGTGAACAGTCGCCACTCTACCGGCACCCTGCGCATTTCCTGTGTTTTACCACACAGGTGCAACCTAGCAAGGTGAGCACATGCCATTTCTTGTACACTTGGGTCATTCTTTTCTGTCTTTGACAGTCACTAGCAGCATCCTTACCTAGAACTACATGTTCTTTGATTCTTGCAGCCATCCACAGCCGGTTGCCAGAAGCCTAAACCATTTGGCATTTTATACCATTCACAGTATTTCCAGTTCCAGGGAGTTCTGCAGCCCCTAAGGTCAGTCCCCAGTTTCCCTTGTCCCTGATTTCATAGTGGTGTACCATTTTTATGGAAATATTATGTCTTGTGTTTTTTAACAAACAAAAGTTTTTTAAACTTTCAATTCAGTCACTAAGAGAGTCCCCCTGTCTCTATTTTTTAGGGAGACCTATCCCAGGCCCAAGATGAAGGCACTTAGCCGAAACGTCTTACCGACCAGCACCGCCATAATCCTTCTGGTCCCAACATCATCTTTGATCAATATCTAGACGTCGACCACTTGTTAGGTCACCCTCCCGCCTGGCTACAATAACCAAGAGTTTTCTCATTCATTGCTTTTGTCTTGGTTGTTATGTATGGACTACATGCTAATCACTTGTCACTATAGGTGGTGGTTTCACAGTGTTTCTTTCAAAACACTTTCCTATTTTGCAATTTATCTTGCCATAAACAGTTGCTTGAGGAAATGTTAAGACTAATAATTAACCTCCTTGCAAACTCTGTTCTTGTGAATTAACTTTTTGTATTTTCCGATTGTGTTTTTTTCAACAAATACTTATTTCCCCAAAAAAACTATTGATGCATGATTATTAAATGCATCCAGCAGCAAAATAAATTTAAAAATCTGATTGATTGAAATCTATTTGTGTCTGAAACTTGTTTTGATGCATTTTCACATTCAAAGTGTTTCTGTATCTATCTTGACATAATAGAAATAACCTAGCCCTACTCAAGTCAAACAGTAGTCCCCAGAAAACGTTATATGTCAGAACAGCCCCCATTGTTGATCTAGTATTTCCAGCCCAATGTTCTGCCGTAGTCGGGCCATCCCTCCAGTTACCAGAGCATACCCCAATAGGCACATCAGAGAAGATCTTTGCCTTGCTGAAGGCCAGGCCCTCTGCCCACGGCAGAAAAGTTATCACTATTTTTTGTACTTGCGTTTCCACGCTTTCAAAAAAATAACTCAAGACAGATTTGCAAAAACATCCTTTCAGGTTCTTGCTGATGCTCCTCGCACATCTTGGCTGCAATCCCGTCCAGCACTCAGGGATGCAGCCGCAAGCAGATTATTTTCCCATTTAAACCTACAGCTTCTGCCGTGCTGCATGCCCCAATATGTAAACCAAAGTAGGAATTCGTACTTGCTGATAGCCAGGCCCGTTCTCCATGCACCAAACTTATATCACTATATATTGTACTTGTGTTTCCTCACTTTAAAAATAAATAAAACGCAGGACAAATTTGCAAAAACATGCGTTTAGGTCCTTGTTGATGCTCCTCGGGCAGGTTTCTCGTCATTCAGTACAGCACTTCAGGCTGCAGCTGCAAGCAAACTATTTATTCCCATTCAAACCTAGGGTTCGGCCATGCGGCATAGCTCAATCAAATCAGAGTACATGATTATTAAGTACTTGCAGGGCGGTAGAATGGGTAGATCACTGCACTTCGTCTAGTACTTTAAACAGATTTCCCTGCTGCTGGTCATGGGGTTCTTTTGTGAAGGTGCCCTTCCTTCAAGTGGTAGGTTTCGAATAGGAGTGTGAGAGCCCTGTTCACCTCAGCACTGGGTTATTCAATAATTAACTGTTGTCGTAATGACGCAGTCTTCAAAACCATTCTTGATGCTACATTTATTGTTGGAACTCAGCCGACACGTAATTCGACTCTAGAGTCTTTCTCAAGGCATATGGATTGTGGGCCCTAGACTATCTGGCCACCGCCCATGGCCACCAGCTATACCTCAGTCGCCAATGGTATATCACTATTTGTTGTTCCTACATTGTGACACTTTTCAAAAAGTAAGACACATACATATTTACAAAACAATGCTTTCATGTCCTTGCCAATGCTCCTTGAACAGCTTTCCTGCAAATCCATCCAGGTTTTATTTTTTGAAAGTGTCAAAATGTACGTACATAAAATAATCCTATAATTTAGCTCCCAGTTGATAAAATCCATTCACACTTTGCAGAAAAATTCAAAGTTAAGTCTATAATCTTTTTAAAATCTTTGAACATTCGTCAAACGGCAACAAAGTTATAACCCGTCTAATATTGTTAAACCCCCTCTAATCTTGCCCCCTCTTCACAGAATCCCACCAAACTGTGCAAAAACATTCAAATCTGGGTCTTAAATCTTTTTGTGCAGATTCCTAAAACAGCTCCAAATGTATAAGCCTTTCAAATATTTTGGGACCCCCACCTCTAATTTTGTTCCCTCTTGGCAAAACAGCCCCATTTAAGGTCACGTCTAGGATAATCTCACCAAATTTCATACAGTTTCATTGAGTGGTACCAAAGTTATACACCATCCAAAAACTGTTTTTCACCAACCCTGTAATGTGAAAATATGTATGGATGCCCCTGAAAATCTGAAATGTTTGCAAAAATTACAGGGATGTCCCCGGACTGTTCGAACTTCGGGGATGAAAAAACGCCATTTTTTTTTTTTGCTTTTTATGGCCATACCCCATCCCATACTCATACCCCCTCACCTCCCCAGAGATTGTTTCATTAGTTTTGCAAGTGCAATGTTGTGTCTTTCAATACGTTTTTACTGCAATGTTCGATGACAACAGATGTTGACTGCGAATCCAACATGGCGGGCATTTCCCAAAAATTACGCACCTCGTGCTTTTTACCATCCAATCAGCGGGCGCGTCCAATGTCTGCGAACATCACGCCGTTCTCTGGACCAATCAGAAGCCCGTCCGCAGACCGAATAGGGAAGTGAGTCTCCGGACCGAACCCAGATATCACAAATTGTTTTCTTACCTACTTTTTGGCCTTTTAAAAAAATAAAAACTACTGGACGATTTTACACCACATTTCAAAAGCACGCTTTCGGGACCAAGCCGCTGCTCCTGCTGCAAATCTGGTGAAAATCCATCCAGCGGTTTTGGCTGTAGACATGAGCAACATTTATTTTCCATTGCGTCTATGGGAATAACCACACATTTTGGGACCCTCTATAACTTTATAGCGTCTTCTAAATGCAACTGATGCATATGCTAAAAGTAATGCATTGGTTATTAATGGTAGAAAAACCAACATTATAAGATTTTGTAAAAATCCCGGAAAACAAATGTAATATAACTGCGTGCTGAGTGGTCAGTTCATTCCCCCGGTATCTAGTATTTTATACTTGGGTTTTACGAGGGATGCCTTGCGTGGCAGAAGTTGAGTATTGGCTAGATTCCTGGAGAAAGCAGACGCACTAGTATCACAAATGAAGTAAATACTAGTTAAATACTGCAGGTTTTCGCTTGTATCATTAATTTGTACAAGCAGAATCTAACTCCCGCATTACTGTATGGGATGGAGATCAATTCAATAACTAGAAACATAATTTGGGAGAGGGTTGAGTCCAGAATTTGGAAAAAGGCTCTTGGATTGCCTGATGTATCCCAATCCCAGTCCTTGGGTTTGAGTTGGGCGCTGTGTTGTTGGAAAGTTGGCTCAATTGGAGGATCCTTACTTTGTATAAACTAGTGCTAGATCCTCCTTATAAGTCGCTGTTTGTTGAACTTGGGTATATCCTAGAGTTAAAATCTTATAAACCGCTGAATCATTTTAGCAATTGTTCACTCAATCTTACTGAATGTCAATTCGTCAACAATCGATCTAGTCTGATCAGGTAAACAAGGCTATATTCCAGTAAAGCTTGGTCCCATAAATTGCACATGAGTCGTTTTTGTTGTTGGACAAACTGTTGGGATAAGAAATTTCACACCGCTTATTGGCTGACCCAATTAATGTGATTTAGACTAAACATACTGCCCACAGGAGACGTATGTCAAATTGGGTCAAACTTGCAAGGTAACGAATTGGGATACTGTAATATATGCAAAAGAGCATTTACTAATTCATTGCTCGGTCCGCGAGACTGGTATCGGGTAATAATTTCCCCATATATGTGGTCCCCATACATAATGTAGCCGGGAAAAGGTTGTGGCCACATTATTTATGGTGACCATATATATGGGGTCAAGGGGAGCAGGGGTTCTGGGGGTGTCCGATGCATGTTCAATGGAATGATGTCCCCGCAAAAAACAGCCAAATTTTGGCGACTTTTTCGCCAGGCAACATTTTTGCAGGGACATTATTACATGGAACAGCGAGACCTGTAGGCTTATTCAGCTTGGAAAGTTTACTCATAAGGGACTGTTGTTAAATTTCTTAATATTTTACTAGAGGTTGTCAGGCTTCGAGGAGACACTTTTACAATTGCGGTCATTAAATGTTTGCCATGTTGGTTTATTTAAACTTAATTGGTGAAGGGGTTGCTAAAAGATGAATTTAATTAATAGAATATTAGATATTTTGTAATGTGTGATGATTTTGTCTATTTTGTATGAGCGGTTATTGTTGATGAATTTTGTATTTGTGTCATTGGGTAATCTGTATTTGAATTGTTTGTGTGAACTACCAAAATCACACAAAAAAAAGAAAATTACATTTTCGGGTTTCTATGGATCTTAATACTCGCCTTAAATTGCTAACAGCCTTGACTCGCATGATGGATTTGGCTGATATTTTGCAAACAAAAATGTGTCATCGGGACACACCCGGACTGGAAATTTTGTGAAAGATTATTTAGAAAACTAAAGTGTTAAAGCAAAAAATGCTGTTTTCGGCCTGCTCCCATTAATTTTCCCCTATAGAGAAAAAGTCTAAAATTGTGTGCAGTGCACAGCAAAAACTGCTGGCTGGAACTGGGCCAAGTATGAAAATCGTACAATTTAGAATTGTCATTTAAAGAAACAAACCTATTACCCAAGTCCTATATGATGTCACCAGTGATGTCATTATTGTGGTCATAGGCTGCGCAACAGAGGGTGCAAAGTTAAGGTGGCTTCACCTGAAATTCAGGTTTGGTTTGTTTATTTATATAGTGCAGCCAAACCCTGGGGTAGCTGGGCACTTTGGCTTAAGCAAGTCAAATGTTGCATACAGTTGCACATACAAAGGTTAGGTACAATGTGTTTTGTTGCATTCAATTTTCACCTTAACATCCCTGCAACCGTTTTCCCTGATAGATATAGTTGAGAAAAAACCTTATTTAATGAGACATTAAGGCAAAGATTTGAACGCAACGAAACCTTTGAAATTCAACAGATAATTTAGGCAAATCCACCTTAACTGCTCACCCGCTGTTGCACTGCATATGACAACCATGATGACATCAGATTACATCACTGATGACCTCACACATAACATCAAATGACTTGACTGATAAAAGCACCTTTGCCCTCCTCCCTTTCACCTTCTCTCTGAACCATCTCTTCCTTCTTCAGTCTTGGCTGTGAATGCTGTTTGACCTTCACAACCCTCTTCACCCTCTTTTGACCCCCACCCCAGCCAACTTACCTCACTTATATTTTGTCTCTTTTGTTCAAGACCAGGAATGCAGCCTTGGGCCATGCTGAAAAATGTTTTTTTCCCTCTCCCTACGCTTTGAAAATAGCAATGTAATGATAACGAGTCACAATAAATATGTTCAATGGGAAAAGGGATTGTTCACATCTTATGTTCCAGATGTATTGTGATTTTAAATAATGTAAAACATTGATCATTATCTAATGATTCTTTGAAAGCCTTGGTGTGAAGCAATTCTATGTTTTTCTATTTGCATTTGACTTTCTTCTTTTCTATTTCTTTTAGGTTGGCTGGTCGGAGACTATATTTTGGAAAGCAAACCAGTGGATAATGATCCATATGTTTCATTGCCGCATGATCCTTACATACCACATGTGGTGGGTGTGTTTCTGTAATTGGGGCAAGCTTCTAAATGAGGTCCCTTTATTGTACAACTTGGTAGTCCTTCCTGGCCTATGCATTCTGACCTTCATATTAAATCCATATTGGACCCACAAAAAGACTCAACAGCTCTTAACACCCGTTGACTGGAACTTCGAAGCAAGAGCTGCAACTAACAATCATTTGGAAAAGACAAACAGAAATATTCAAAAGAAAATAACTTAGTCCTAGTTAATACCATCTGTGTTAGAATGGAAAACTATGCCTAGACAAAGTATTAACATATTGAGATGTGTATTTACATATAGCTTCAAAATGGAGGATGCATTTTCTACACCCTCTTATGTCTTTACATGGAATACAAGTATTTTAAAATGTTAAGGGAAAGCAAAGTTCACACATTCTAACCCTTCCCTCCTCTCCAATTATCACTTGTCTATCCTAATCTTCCTATACTGAAAATATGTTGAAACGTCTGTTTCACCTCTCACCTTTTCAACCTTTGAACCATGTAAGGTGCTTCGAGACCCTCTGGGTAGGTCGAATGCTGAACATAAATTCAGATGAAATAAACTCTTGAAGGTATCCAATGTGTGTCATGCCCTATTGATGAACAGAATACCTTTTCAATAGAAAATCACATTTGTCATCATACAGGACCTACTTTATGGCATCAAGATGTATAATTAGTGTTTGCTTTAATTTTGTTTACACAAGCCTTCAATGCAATATGACTGGACTGAATATAATGCTCTGTGTATTCCTTTTACATCCACTCCCTACAACCCTACAGATATTCAGCTAACCAGACACCCTTCCTACGTTTAAAAAAACAAACAAAAAAGGCCCATACTCCAGACAAAAAACATATATATTATATTTATATAGTCTATATAAATATATATAATTTTGTTGCTGATATTTCATATGTAGAACTGCTTTGGATTTATTTGCTATATGAAAATGTATTGATTTTAGGATTTTAGCGACTTTCAGAATTTTTAAAAATCTTTTAGCAATACCATGTTGTATGCTCTAAGTGTAATTTAAGCTCCCTTGAGGCAGATTAATGTGATTTAGTGTTGCCCGTATCTTTAGTCTGTTTTCTGCTTATACGGTGCAAACTAGTCCCTGAACTAGAATTCACAAGATAATTATAGTTCTTTGCACATTTTAAGATCAAGTCAGGTGCATCGGCGTGTCTTAGACGGTTTGTGTCGGTTTGTGGAAGGTAAGTGTTTACTGTTACTGCCCACTGACTTTCTCTTCATTTTCATATTATACTACTCCCTCGCCGTCTATTAGATACACATGGCCACTCAATTTAGCTTCATTGCAGCAATCCAAAGAAATCGCAGGGCACGTCTCAATGCCATGTTTGAGGATAGTTCATGGGAAGATTGCATTTCACAACCCATCCAGACACTTCGAACCATGAGCATAATCACAATGATTTTAGCAGCCGCATTAGTCCTAACCTAATTATTGAGGATCCATGCAATACACTGAAATGTTTCCTTCTTAATACTCGCTCACTAGTTCAACATGCTACTGAAATTTCATACTTTATACTGGAATCCAATCTTGATGTTTTACTTCTTACAGAAACCTGGATTCATGAAACAGCTCACCATGCAGTGACTATGGCCATTCCAGTTGGCTACTCCTGCCTCCACACTGACCGTGAGGGGAGCAGGGGCCCGGGGGGTTGCAGTAATCTTTAAGAACTGAATCTCTATATGTCCACTTTTCCTAAATTTGATCAATATGAAGCTATGTTGATAAAACTGAACATCAACTTATTCTTACATGTAACAAAGCTGAATGTATTCTTACTTCTTGCACACTGATACTCTTGGGTCTGGTGCGCACTACAAATAAACAAACCCAGTTAATTCACTTAGCATTTTGTTACTATAAAGTCCCCCTAGATCTACGCCGCTCTTTGAAGAGCAACTTCTTGTATTTATTGGCGGTGTCTCCAAAGAAACCACTTTCATTATCCTTGGGGATTTTAAAATATGGGCTAATAACCCTTTAGACCAGGAGGCCTTGTCAATGCTGCAAACACTCCAATCTGTTGTCTTCTATCAACATGTTTCTTCCCCAACACATATTGGGGGAAACACCTTGGACTGGAACTTATCCAAAAACCAGAATACACGGGTAACATATGTGTAAGAATGCATATGGTCAGATCATTTCCATGTGTTCTTAGAGGTTCTTTCCTCTCTTTCCTGGGAAATCCCTGAAAGTTGTTAGACCTATTTTAAGTCGAAATTGTAAAAAAGTATATATTGAGGCTGTTGATTCTCGAGTATTGCCTTTATTACCTTCCTTGGAAAACAATCTTCCGCTTGATGTCTTTTTGTCCTCTTTTTATAGAACAGCAACAAACCAAGCTTTTCACTGTGGCCCAACTAAAACCAATGAAAATGAACAAAGTGGTTAGTTTCAGTTGGTGGTTTAGCACAGAGGTTCTGCATGTCAGAGGGGCAAAACGTAAGGCATAATGCAGTGGCGGAAACATCCGTCTAATGTGACAGCTGCAATCTATAAGCTGGCAGCCAGGGCTTTTAAGGAAAGTGTTCAAAGCCAAAGAAAATAATTTAAATATGAGAGTAGAACAGACAAAAACAAAACCCAAAGAATTGTGTTGCAGGAATTAAAAGGTACAGTGGTCAAGACATCCACTCAATGCTTTATTAAAAAAACAGTGAAACATCAACATGGCATTCGTGACCAGGTTAAATTGTTACAACCTGCTGACCCTCCTTTTGATATGCTCTGATACTATAATGAATGCAAATTCTTTGTCCTTTTCATTTAAAGAAGTAAGCGGAATGGAGGTAATGAAGACCATACATAGTATGAAGCCTACATCTTGCAAGGGGGATATCTTTCCGGCTGCACTTTTTAGGGATTTTGCAAAAATGCTTGCTCCATGGGTTACACATTTTGATAACTGCTCTTTTGAAGATGCCTATGTTCCAGAAAATATCAGAGGCAAGGATAACTCCACTGATTAAGAAAGAGAACTTTGATCTGATCTGACTCTCTTCAAGGACGTCTATGGAAACAAGTTTTGAGTTTGGCAAACTCGGTCCCAAACGCTTGTATACGCATAGAACAAGGTCTTTCTAGCCTATCAGCTTGATTTCTGTGGCGTCGACTAAATTCATATGTTAAAATGTTGAATCCTCCCCGAAACTCTGTGGAATTTGAGGATGTTGGCTTTACAGAATCCACATTCAATAAATCTTTTTAAGAAAAGAATGGATCATGCTTTACAACGCATTAATATAACAAAAGAAGATCTGTTGCCACGAGTGGGAAATTAAAAAAAAAATGCTATATCAAATGGCCTGGGTTGAGTCTCAAGATGAAATTGGTTCTCACCTGTTTTATAAAGAATTTGCTTTACACATGCATAAAAGGGTACCCAGGCTGATGTATGTTGAGTGTTTCCCCGATAACAAAATATGTGACATCTATATGCGGTTTCGCTTGAATCAGCTTCATTGTAAAGAACGTATTAGTCAGTGGCTGTACTTTAATTCCGATGCCTATTGCTTCTGTAAAAGATCTTTACAAAAGGAATCTACCAAGCATTTGGTAATTTACTGCAGTCACTTCGAAATTGACAGAATTGTTTTTTTGGGGGACAAAACCACGATGAACTTCGTATCCTCACGTGAATTGTTATGGATCAAATGCATGAATAAGCCTCACATCTCATTCATCTGTCCCTTAGGACTGCTATTATTTAAAATTGAAAATGAACTTTTGCAAAGAATGAATTGTTGTAATTGACTAAATTTAACATGTTGTTAAGTCATTTATTCAAGCTAATAATAATGGGCTCTATGTGCTCGAGGAGATGTGCGCTTATAAAGGTTTTTTTGCTGGGCAATTAATAGTCAGCTAGACTTGAAGATCCTAATTGTTGCCATGAAATGCGTTCAGCAATTTGAAACAGTTATTAAGTGTTTAATGTGCTAATTTATGTTAGAAAGAATTTTACATTGAAATTGTGGAAATGTTTGGGTTATGTTTTTCTGGATTTTTGTAATAGGCTATGTTGTTATATTCATGTAATTTTCCTAAGTGTGAAAGTTTTTTTTTTTGTAAACTGAAACACACGGTATTACTATAGACCTATTATGAATGTTCCATTCATACTAAAGATAATTGATAGGATTGCTTGTACTCAATAACAAAACTTTGTGGAACAGAATTATATTTTGGCTATTGAATCTGGTTTCCATATGAATCGTGGGACGGAGACTGCTGTCCTAGATATGAAATCTAATATTACAGGTATTATTGAAGAAGGTAGTGCAGCTTTACTCAGCGTAAATCTGACTTGCTCGACCACGCACGGTTGGTGAATAGACTGATTGAGGTTGGGCAGTGCACCCCCCTGCACATTGGTTCAAGTCATTCTTGGGACCAAGGACGGCTACAGTGGTCAAAGGTAATGCCCACTCGCGAAGAACACTTAACTTGTGATGTCCCTCAGGGATCACATTTATCTCCATTGCTTTTTAATGTGTACTCTAAACCCCTTTGTGATCTGCTTGTGTCTCTGGGTGTCCAGTTTGGAAACTATGCTGATGACACACAGACAGTCTTTAAACTAACTGGGATTTATGGATTTAGAGTACATTTGCAAACATTAACGCCCTTTCTATGCAAGTTATATTTGTGAAGTATTTTTGGAGTTTCATTGTCGCTTGTAACAAAGATACGTTTGCCCAACAGTATTTGATTTTCAAAAAAGATTAATCTTCGTTGTTAATGTGCTAAGGATGACAAAGATATTCAGATTTCCATTTTTGAATATTTTTGTGATAAAGAGTCTCTGATGTTACAACTCAACATGTGTTTCACCACTTGACATATGGATCTTCAGGAGGTAAGTAATATTTTTGTGAAGGATATATTTTTCCTTTCGGTATTTTGACTTGGTTTATCTTGTTGGCGCTTCAGCTTAAGTCCTTATGATTTAGATTCTTGTCTGAAGTTAATTGAACTTCCAATTTCTTGAAAGTTGTACAGGCAAGAGAATGGGATTCTTCCTTCAATCCCGGGCTGTGTGCTGGGGTTTATAGCAAAGATGTGGACCGATTTAATAAAGTATCTGAAGCCATACAGATATGCTGTAAACTCACTGCCTCTGAATGATTCAAAGACGGTCATCGGCACTCACAATCTAGACCCTCCAGTACAAATGCTTTTTAGTCAATGGCAATGCCATTACAGTTTCAGACTCCGTTAAAACATTAGGAGTCTTTTTTTGTCTTGCACCTCTTTCAAAAAACATCTCATATTTTAAGTCATCATCCTCCTATTATACAAACGTATTGTGGCAGATCTGTACGTACCTATCGGAGCCCTGATTGCTGCAGCTATTGTAAATATGGAGCTGGACTATTTCAACAGACTTTGGTGGGCACCTCTAAGTGGCCCAGAACTGAGCTGGCAGTGCTGTATGTGGACTGGTTCGTCGCTGCCAGATTTCTGCATCTCGTAGGAAGCTGCATTGGCTTCCTGTTGAGCAGCAAATGCAATTTAAAGGTTCTGCTCTGGTGTTGAAATGTCTCATCGAGGATAAAAAAAGAGTTCCTTTCAGGCGGACCCTCTGTTCAAACAATAGCATGATGTTATATCAACCATGTGTGGCTCTAAAAAGGATTGGTGGTGCTGGCTTTAATGCCCGGGCACCAACCATTTGGAACTCTCTCCCTTTAGATCTTAGGATCTGTGCTATCACAACTCAATTAAAAAACAACTAAAAACGATACTGTTTGATAGAGGGATAGTTAAATGAGTACAGGACCCCTGCTAAAACTGACATACCATTCATTGTAGTCCACTCACTTGGGCGAATGGCGCAATATAAAAAAGATCTAGATCTAGATAGATAAATCAGCGCACACATAGGCACCGGTCTCCCTTCATCCTGATTCCCTCCCTGTATAATTCTTTTTGGATGGTTATTACGACCATTGCAGTGCCACAGGTAGGCACTTTACTATTATTACTGCCCAATCTAAAGAGGCGCATAACCGTTAGAGGGCATTGTAGAATTTGCATAATAAGGAGAGACTAACAGATTATAGACAGATATTCATTTTAGAGTTAAACTGTCTTCTTATTCAACAACAACAACAAAAAACATTGCGTATGGGAATTACGTTTCTGCCTAAAAATTATTTTACTCCATCTTCCAAATATTAGTAAAATACTCTCAGTTCAAACTCTTATCTGGAGCCCTGAACTCCACATACCTTAATTCCTTGTTGACTGAGACAGACCAATTGTCACGTGGATGGCTGCATACATCTTTCTTGGAAGGTAATTCGAAAGTCATGTCGGGCAACTGAGGCTATATATATGACCTCATTTTATGATTGGGTGTAATATGTAGATAACACATCGGTCAATAGGTGACTTGATGTTTGTTGAACCGAAGGTTTCCGAGTGGGCAACCTTTGGGTTCTCGACATGGTACTGTGTTCAGGGGTTGTATAAGCTGCAGAGTTTCAAACTTGGTTAGAAATGACCACCTTTTGAGTAGGTTTGTGCATTAAGAGGAGGAAATCATTAACTACCATGTTCTAGTGGTGCAAGCATATTCAGTAAGTGTTTGTCTGATATATTGAGAATTACATCTCTTCTTGCGCTTGGCATATCATAAATCTGTGTCTGTCAGACTCCTGGTTTGCATTGGTCTGACACTGGTTGGGAAGCAAGTGCTCCATGGAAGCCTGCAATGGGTTGACCACTTTTTAGTAGAAGCGGTTAATAGAGGCAGTAGCAGGAATGTCCAACATTGTTGGTCGGCGGTTCTTTGATGTTCAGTTGAAGAAAATGTACCTGACTCCATACAGGACCTCAGTCGATTGATGAGCACAGGACCACCTGCAGTTATAATTAAGGTGAATATGATGTTTTTATGGTGTGATGGCCTTGATCTGGAATTCACAAACTGCAAGTCCTTTTGGCTCGAAATATTATTGTGTGCATTGCAACGCCGTAGGCAGAACTTAACTACCTTTTAAAAAAACATATTTTGACTCTGTTAGCGATTTCTGGTATGGCACAGTTTTCCTGTATTGCATATTGCTTTCGTAAAATGTGCTTTTATTTTAATTTTAATTTTTTTTTAAACCATTTTACCACGTCATGTATCCGCTCCTTTATCCACTTGTTAGGTACTGAACCCATTTCCTTACTGCACTTGAAGAGTTTAGCACACTCAGGAAATTCTACATCCCCTTTTGGCTTCCTATGCATTCTATTTTGTACTTTCCTATTTTCCTGGGCCTAAAAGGCAAGGCTTCAAGCTTTGCAGCCCTGGTGTGGTCTTTCTCAAAGACCCACCCTCATCGGGTTTGCCAGCAGGATCTGTGCCCTGCATACTTATGACACGACTGCTGCTTTTGTGATGGACTATTGACCCTGGCATTTGGCTTACACTTTCATCGGTGAAAGCTTTGGTTGTTTTCCCCAAAACATTTACAGGCATGTTCCCGAGTACCATTTACCATGGATGGCAAGAGGAGCTTCTTGAATTCTTGAATGGTTGCTTCCTGAGCCCTTCTCATTACTGCTTGCCCTGAGATGCCAACATAGTCTTGTACTGGTTGGTGCTTGTTTGTTCTTGGCCTGAAGTACTGATCAAGCTAACCTTCACCAGTACCTGGCTGAGGTGCCACAATAGTCTGAACCTCCCAGAGTGATTATGACATTCTTCCCTTCTGCTGGCGTTTCCAGTCCTTTGATAAAAGATTAAACACATTTCAAAGCTATTCCTTTCTTTTTTTCTTCTCAGGAAATGATCTCCATTGTGGCTGCTAATATTGGCACATACAAGAATTCTAGTTTTGTACTGCATAAACTGGTGTAGTTCTTCTTGAGCACTTGGCCCAGGGATTTTGTACTTCCCCCTGTGGTGGGATGGCACATGCTTCCATTGTCCCCGGCCAGTGAGATTGTCCAAGAGGCACTCCTTTTAACTGTCTAGTGTGCATAAACCCCTATGTTGCTATTGAGGACTTCCACCTTGTTGGCACAGAATCGCTAGAGAACCGCCTTCCTTGCTTGTTCTGACACTATCTCCACCAGTTGAATAAGCTCACACCCACCAACATGGACTGTGGTGCAAGTGGGTGCATGGCTCTCATTGACCCAATTATTGACACAATTTTGCAGCATTCTGGGGTTTGGACGAGTCCTGGTTTTACCTGATTGGGAATAGCTTCTGCTCCAAAGCCGCCTTCCTTGGAGACTTTGAAAGGGCCATGCACTTCTCCCTAACCATCCCAAGTGAATATTTGGGCTCACTGTTGTCGACCAAGGCCTATCTGCTGTTTGAACACTGGAGTCACGATCCTGTTCATGGAGGTTAACGATGCCTGCTCATGCCCTGTCGCCTACCTGATTTGGAGGTGCAGAATCAAGGACTCCCCTTGCACCTAGGACCATAGACAGGGTCCCCAAACAACTTGGAAGCCCAGAAGCAGCCCCAAATACTGTTTTATGCCTCACTTCGAGATGCTACAGGACCTACAGTGATGCCTTTGGTACCCCAAGTGATTGATTTTTATTTTTATGCTTCCCTTCAACTTAACCCATTGAGGCTTATCGACTCGAAGACCAGCCAGCATTGACCTAGTGGAAACATTGTTATGACCCAATTCGAACGCCGACTCAAACAGCTGGAAGCAGTCTACTCGACCAATACCAAATGCTGACTCGGTCCACTGGGTGTGCCTTCCTCGAATCGTCTCAATGCCTACTTGCAATCGAGCATCATAACAGTCCTGACACTGGCTGAACTGCAGTAAAACACCCATGAGCTTTTTCCCTTTGTGTTGAGTCACAAAGAGAAAAGGATTGAAGGTATTTGAGGTGGTTCTGTACTCCTGTGCTACTTTAAAGAGTTGTATTAACTAGCAAGTCCCCTTGTCCATACATCTATTTAAAAACCTCAATAACTTTGACAGTTGCTGCTGAAATCATTGTTTTAGCTCCCCTGTCTACAAATCCAGTGTGTCCCAAGTTTTAAAACTGTCTGTGTTTCCGCCTCACAGGGGTGGGCACTGAGTGTTTGTATTAGTGTTGCACATTTACCAGCACATGTTAGAGTTAAAACGTGTCCGACGCTGCTTCTTCAATTGCTTTCGCTAAATTGCAGAGGTGCACATTATATTCTAAAATTAGATTTGCAAATCCCCATTCATTACGTTAATTCATGGGAAATGCTGCTTGGGGGATAAATGCAAAGTGTTTGTACATTTTATGGCTTGAAAAATATGATGAGTTAGATTTTAATGATCATCACTTGAATGATGAAATGTGTGCAAAACGTCATCGAAAATTCCCTATTTGAGATTAGATGAATATCCAAATCACTTAGAGATCACATTCCTTTGAAGAATGCCTCAAATGTATTCCTGGATTTTAATTCATACAACCTTCTAAACAGAAATGTCCTTGTAAAAACTATGCAAAATGTTATGTTTTGTTTCAATATGTTGCTTGTTAATTATGTATTAGGGACCAGTCGAAAGGCAAATATGTTTTTAAGGACCTTTGTTTTTGTAAAACTTAGAAATGTATTGAAACTTTGCAATTGTTAAGCTTTAATTAATCTGAGAAGGTTTATTGTGAAGACTTTGTATTAAATGAATTAATGCTGGAGCATTTGTTTTGGTCTAGATATCTTTATGCAATTGTAGGATTTTCGATATAAAAAGCCTTTAATTCTCTTCTTAAAAGGTGGCGCGATAGAAAAAACTCAAATGAAAATAAATTACTCATTTTTGTTAGCTTAATTAAAGATCCTATTTTTATTGAACGTTAGATGGACATTCTTTTTTATTTTGGAAAGACACAACTATTGTGTGACTTGCTTCTGCTCCCAGCATTCCTGAAGAATGTAACTTGCCCTAGACCTGCAAATCTCAGTGCCCTAAAGGAGGACTATCTATCAGGATTTTCCTCTTTTATTTATTGGGTTCACTACTGTTTTCATACTGGTGTGTGACTGGGTAGGTGTTTTTACTACTCATTGATGTACTCTGAGCAGTAGTCATTTTGTCACATCCCGATTCCCACTGGATCACTGCAGAATTGGATTGGGAGATCCAGAAGCTCAAGCAAAGGAGAGCAACAAAGGAGTCTCCCACTTCAACATTCTGTATTGGTTCTATTGTTGCTTGGTTTCATTACTCAAACAATGCAGCTACCTTTACACTATGCTGATTCCTCCCAATTCAGCCTGTACAACCTTCCCACATTGCTCTTTTCAACGCCAACTACATCCCTCATGTTTTGATCAAGTTGTTGTTAGTTGCTTTGATTCTGGGGAGGGATTTCGTCCACATGTACCTAAATCAGGATGCTGTTTCGGTCCCATCTATTGGTGGATGAAGTAGCCGCGGTAAGTATTACAAAGACGATCAATGTGGAAATGTAATATATATTTATTAAGTTAATATAACTACATTACAATGTAGTAAAAGGAGGAGGGAGACAACTAGTAGCAGAGGGAGCTGGACAGTTATCATTCAACTACAGTCCATCCTTCTAGAACCCTGTATGCCTCTGAGTTCCAAGTGTTCTATTATTACACACCATGATGTGGTCAGGCATGTCCCTCAGTCATCAGGCAGATTCTATTATAATAATAAATACTACACATCTCCCTCCCTTTATATTATATTAACAAACTATATTCCTTATAATTTTACACACAAACTATATACAATTTCTGTAACAATTGTTCCAGTTGGTTAACTAGAACTCCACATAGTCTTCCATCTTCTTTGGTAACCGATAGGATCTGCCAACTCTGGACGTACATCCTCCATGTCTGGAATTACTTGGCAAGGAAAATTTAACTTGCTCAGATTTGCCATCATATCCCTTTTCCACAGTGTTATTAACTTTACTTTCCTCACCACTGCTTGACTTTCTGAATATCTTAACATTTCTAGCTGTATTCTTGCCTACATCTTTCATTCCTTTCTTGTTACCTATTTCTTTCCTGATACACTTATTATTTTCACACATCCAAATTCTTTCTACATTCCATATTCTTTTGTCCTCCGTCCTGACAGCATTATGAAACGCCTCTATAACTCTAATAGGATTGGACCATTTACATGGTCCACTCCTTAGAGCAGGAGGGAGTAATACTTTGACAAACTGACCAACAGCTTTACACATATCATACTTGCTGTTATGTACCTTCTTATCATAGTTCACCTTGTTTCTCCTTTGTGTTTCCCTGATTTTTTTTTTTGCATTACTCAGATTTTTTTTTATTTCTTCACCCTCTTTAATAATCCAAATGGGAGCTAATTTTGTGTTTGCTTTTCTTCCTCTGCTATGCTCAAAAGGAGAAACACCAGTACTGGTATGTGGGGTGAAACGATGGGCAATTATTTTTTCCCTAATGGCATCCTCCCAATTCAACCCATTGATCCACGCCATTCTGATGGTCTCTTTCAGGATTTTATTAAAACGTTCTACCACCCCATTGGTCTGTGGATGATAGATCGAGCTAGTCTTGTGTTTAATGGCAAATTTTTTACAAAAATCTGCCACTTCCTTAGACATAAATTGGGTACCGTTATCGGAAAGAATACTTTCCGGGTATCCTTCTCTCTCACATATACTTGATAAAAATTCCACCACGGTTTTACCCGTAATACTAGAAGTAATCAAAATCTCTGCCCACCTGGTGAGAAGATCTATAACTACCAAGCAATACTTTTGTACACCTTTACAATGTATTGGACCTAAAATATCCATACTTATATCCCTCCATACACTATTGGGAATATCAGTAATAACCATTGGTTGCCTGGAACCCACACATTTTTTCTCATCACCACAACAAAGGATACATTCCCTAATATATCGTTCGATCTGGAGATCACAACCGGGCCACCAATAGTCATTACTAATTCTTTGTTTAGTCTTTATCACTCCTTGATGGCCCTCATGACCTAATTCTACAATCTTCTTACGCAGATCCGTCGGAGGAATGACTTTATCACCTCTCATTACAAAGTTATCGTGAACATGCAGTTCATCTGCAACTGTCCAGAAAGCACTTAAATTAGCTTCCTCAAATTTAGATTTCTTCATGGAATCATGACTTTGAATCAATTCTTTCAATTTCTTGATGTTATCATCATTAGTTTCAGCCTGATCCCAAGCATCCTTGGATATGGAAGAATTTTCCACACAAAATACCACTTCCATGTCTTCATCCTCATCAACAATTTCAGAGATGTTGGTTAATCGAGATAAACAATCAGCAGACACATTCTTTATTCCTGGAACATATGACACAGTATAGTTAAACTCTTGCAGCATCATGACCCATCTTCTCATTCTGTTGGATACTTTATTAAGACCTTTTGACATGAATACTTGAGTCAAGGGCTTATGATCAGTTCGAAACTCAACTTGGTTGCCCCATATAAAGCTTCTAAATTTGTCAGCTGCCCACTTAATAGCCAGAGCCTCCTTTTCTATAGTGGCATAAGAACTCTCTGCACCCTTCAACAATCTCGACGCAAAAGCAATTACTGCTTCTTGACCATTTTTCTCTTGGGACAATACAGCTCCCAATCCTATGTTACTGGCATCCGTAGTGATGATAATCTTGTCTTTGGTACAAAAATCCTTTAATGCAGGAGCAGAGTTTATTGCATTCTTTATGAAATTGAATTCATTTTCACATTCCCCATTCCACTCAAACCATTTCTTCTTGAGTGCTTCTCGTAATGGAACGGTGTGTATGGCAAAATCCTTGACAAATTTTGAGTAATATTCAGCCATGCCAATAAATGTACGAATCTCATCTTTGTTACTTGGGCTTGGCATGCCCACAATGGTATTGACTAATTGAGGTTTTGGAAAAATTCCTTCTGCTGTAATTTTGTGTCCCAAATATTCAATCTCCGTGCAATTTATCTTACACTTATCTTTGCTCAAAGTCATGCCCGCATCATATAATTTCTTACACACGTGTAGTAACCTTTTGTCGTGCAATTCTTGAGTAACAGCATGAATCAATATGTCATCTTGAAAACATATCACTCCATCAGTATCCTTGAACATACCATGCATAACCTTTTGGAAAACTGATGCTGCCGACACTAATCCAAAAGGCATTCTTTTAAATTGATACAAACCATCAGGAGTTATGAACGCAGTCAGTTTCCTTGACTCTCTATGCAATTTAATTTGATGATAGGCAGATAAGTCTAACGTCGAAAATACTTTAGAGGGTCCAATGGTAGAAACAATTTCTTGTATATTAGGTAAAGGATGACGATCAGGTATGACACATTTGTTCAATTCACGTAAATCAACACAAATTCTGAGTTTTCCTGACTTTTTTCTTATCGCAACCAGTGGAGAAACCCATTCGCTAGCATCAATACTTTCTATGATTCCATCTTCTTCCATTTTCTTTAATTCCTTGCTGACTTCTTCTCGTACCGCTAACGGAATGTTTCTCAATTTTTGAGCTATAGGTTTTTTATCTGACTTGAGCAATATTTGATGAGTAAAACCTTGAAGACATCCTATATTATCTCGGAAAACCTTTAGCAAACCAGCTTTACGTATAATATCACCACCTGCAATTGATTCACTGCTTCCATTACTTATGGACAAGACTGATTCCACACTGGTGGAGTCCACTTTCACTCGCAACTTACTCTGGTGGGTCCAGCTGAGTAAAGCAGTTTTCCCTTCACTTGTGATATATATTTTGCCGTTTGCCACTCTGTTCTTAAATTTCAATTTTCCCCAATGCCAACCGATGACATTAATTCTCACACCTCCATAGGCTCTTGGATTGATATCCGTTTCATGTAAATATTCATGTTTATTCTTGTTCCAAAACTGTCTCGGCAGAAGCGTATACTTTGCACCAGTATCAATCATCATACATATTTCATTGCCATCAATTGACACCATCGCCCTGGGACTTTCCAACACTTCTTCATCATTATCATCAGTCATAGTACATACGCAATCATCTTGAACTTCCATTTCACTGCGATCACTATCAGAATTGTCCCCTATCCAGTTCATGGCATTGTCGCGATATCTGCAACATTTGGAAAAGTGGCCTTTTCCTTTACACTTGTTACAAATGATCTTTAAAGCTGGACAATCTGGGTCATCAGCCCAATGATTCACATTGCCACACCTGTAACACTTTCCTTGGCGCTTTTTTTCCACTTTCCTTAATTGATTCACTGGACTGTTCTTCTTAGATACTTCATATGATGAACCCTTTTGAGCATATTTGCTTGACCTTTTGTCCGCTCTCCTTGAATTATATTGCTTAGTGATGGATCTCCTCTTAATGGTGTCATTATTGATCATTGAAATTGACTCCTCTTCATGCGTGTCATGCATTTTACTGTTGCTGTTTTCTATTTTTATTTGCTTCATCTTATTCTCCAATTCTTTAACACACTCCTCCGTGTGCTCTACTTCTTTAGCTACTCGAAGAACAGTGTCGAGGGAAGGATCACTTTCTGACCACAATTTTTCCCTTACTTTGCTACTGCGACACTCTAACATAAATTGGTCTCTGAGTCTCTCATCTAGTTGCTCATTAAAGTTGCATGACTTTGCTAATTTCCTTAATGCTGTGACAAACTTTTCCACACTCTCTCCCTCCTCCTGTGTGCGTTTGCCAAACTTATAACGTTCTAGAATTATGCTCACTTTCTTTTCAAAATGTTTATCAATTTTCTTTACAGCCAGCTGGTATTCATTTAGATCCACACTGTCTTCCTCTGGTAAATCTGGAAGTGTTTCGTACTTTTCTTGGCCAACAGGACCTAAACAATGCAATAGTAATGACTTCCTTTTCTCCACACTGCAATTGGGACCACAGATCACACCTGCATAATGTTCAAACGATTTTATCCACCTCTTCCAAGGTAAAGCAGGTTCATCAGTGCTGGGTAAGAAAAAGGCAGGCGGTGGCACACTGCTGAATGCCATGAGAGTTTATATTTAATGACAACCACAGTATTATATATATGTGTTTGAACCAGAACACACTCCTTGCAGCGCAAAACTGTGCCAGATGTCCTGAAGCGCAATGTGCAATGTAAAATGAAATCTGACAAAAGTGGGCATTAATTTATGCAACCATCGCTAGCATACAAATATTCATCTCCTCTTGAAACTTGTGTACAATGCACCTACTATCCTCATGTGGATGAGTTACCACTATGTATCTGCAGATGGGAGTTCACTCATATATAATTAATAGCATTGTTCCACGAAATTGAAATGTGCACAGATTGCACTTTTCCAACTCCTACTGTACTGCCTACACCACACTGTCACAGTGCGTGAGAATTGCAGGCTTGCATTGGAAAACAGCGGCGTACTGCGCCTTTAAGAAACATTTCCTGCTCGAAGGCATTGAGCGCATGCGCGAACTCCGATGTTAAAGTAACGTAAGGCGGCTAATTGATGTACAGCATCTGCTGTCATATCCTTTGTATGCCGCACTGGACTCGCCCAGCATTACCTTCCGGAACATCAAAACGGGGCCGCTTCTACGCTCGGGCATGAGCGGAGCAGCTCCGTGTACCTCGATGCAGCATCAATACGACCGGAGCCATCCTCGTCGCCACTTGAAGTAGCCGCGGTAAGTATTACAAAGACGATCAATGTGGAAATGTAATATATATTTATTAAGTTAATATAACTACATTACAATGTAGTAAAAGGAGGAGGGAGACAACTAGTAGCAGAGGGAGCTGGACAGTTATCATTCAACTACAGTCTATCCTTCTAGAACCCTGTATGCCTCTGAGTTCCAAGTGTTCTATTATTACACACCATGATGTGGTCAGGCATGTCCCTCAGTCATCAGGCAGATTCTATTATAATAATAAATACTACAGTGGACCAAGCAGGAATGGCAGGAAACGCTGTACAAACATACCCCTGATTTCATTTTGTGCTTTTCAATCCCCACCAAGTGTACAGTCATCAAATCTCAGAGGATATCCTTCTTTGGCTGCTTGTGGTGTTCTCCACTCCTTAGAAGGTTACAGATCTCTTTGCCAGGCTTTCTCTTTGTATCTCTACTTCCAAGAGTATGGCCTGGACCTTTCAGAGGATGCTGGTCCATATTTTCCTCCTGCTTACATGTTATGTTACTTTGCATGTATATAGCGCCTTATATACCATTGGTATGGTCTGAAGGCGCTGGTAGGTTGAATGCCCTCGGGAACCAAGGTTCAGGTCAGTTGAGAGAGTAAAGAGAGTCAAAAGGTGCGTGTGAGCACCAGATGTGTGCAGCTGGTGTGGTACTCGTGTAATGGCTGCTTATTAGCGGTAGGCGTGGTGGTTGTGAGCTCAAGAGTATTTGTTCGTTCTGGCAGGATTTATCCAGACCGATTGTGGCTGCGTTAGGCCTGAGGAGAACGCCTGGATGGGGGTGAGTAACCAGCAGTGTTTAGTTAGAGTGATGGGCAGTATGAGGCAGATGTTGGTATGAGAACAGTATGGATAGCCTACTTGGCAATGCTTCTCGCACAGCTAATTCTTGAAAAGTAAGGGGGGTGGGGGGAAATTGAGGTTATGATCTCCTGGATGTGTTTAACAAGTTAATATAAAAGAGCAACTAACCCTTTTTGCCTATGCTTCCAAATTAAAGCACCATGCAAATCTGCATTAACATTGTACTTATTTGTGCCTAACCTATTAAATTGCTTTTAAATATTCTGGACAAATGATTAGCATCCACCCGTTATTGAATGTCAGCAAAATAGAAGTTAACTTTTATAAATCTACCTCCCCAACAAAGACCAATATAAAATAACACAAGTCTTTGCTAGTCTTCCATGGCAACCTTTTGTTGATGCTCAACAGAAAATGATTGCAGATGCCTTTTAAAATTATTAAATCTACTTCAAGGTGGGGCTTTACTCTATATACTACCAAAGTGATATTTTTTGATGATAGTTATGTATGTTTTATGCAGAACTTAATGCTGGATGCTCCAACCTCTAAAGCATAAAGGGCGGAGTTGCGACCCCTGGACTGGACTTGTATATGGCTGATGGTTTCACAGAGGTCTTTAAAGCAAGTATTTGGCGTAGAAGTGGTCACCTTATGGCCCTCCATATGACTGTCCTACAATTCCCATCACCTCTAGCCAGGTCAGTGGTGGGGGACCATCCATCGGGAGTCACAGTCAAAAACATTTGGATGGTTGCAGCTTTCCTAACCACCAGCATTTTCAGGATTTTACCTATTAACAAATTCTCTCCCCTAAAGAAACTGACGAATCAAAGGTATTTGTCCTTTCTCCCCTATGGCTAGGGAGGTGAACCCACTCTGCAAGACCCTCCCTATGGCTCGAGGAAAATGGGACCTCACTGGTAGCAACTCCCCTGTGGGGACAAGGATTCCCATTCATGTGAGGAACTCCTAAACCATCGACCGAAGTAGCATACATGGGACTGTCTGCTATAAACAGTAGTGTGGCACCTTTACTTTTGGCTGAAGGCAATGTAAAAAGAAACCCATATGGAAAAAGATGTCTGTTTAACGAGAGATGTATATTTAACTTGTTGGGACAAACTCTCGGGTATGCCAGAGGGCCACTAGGAGTTTGCAGACTCTCGGAAGGCCCAACACCTTCAACAGGACAAACGGCAGACTCGGTCAAAAGGCAAGTTCAAACTACAGCCAAAACCAACAGGGATCATTACAGGGACAGAAGAAATCCATGAATATCTCAACATCTCCTGGATCGCAGGCCAGTTTGGTAACCGAATGATGCAAGAGTGACGCTATAACCTGGGCCCTTCTCAGAAAACCTATCGGACCACTGGATTGGGTACTGAGTAATGGGACACCTATAGTGGACACTATACATGTTAGTCTACTGGCCCTCGCAGATCAGGTGGCTGGCCTGGTCCATCCCCAAATCGCGTTGTATAACAATGTTGCAGTGTGAGGGTCTTGCCATTTGTTCATGCCCGTTGCTATCCACTCCTAGGATACTAAATTGTGATTGGCTAGAATTGACATCCCCAGGCCTCGGATTTGCGAAGGTTCTCGGCTCTTGGTGTACCTTTTCAAGGTAATAAGAACAACTATGTGTCTGCATTGAAACTTGTGTGTACCACCTTAGTCTGAGAGGGCTTGCTTGCTCTGCAACACTTGCCTCAGATTGTAACATCTTTGTTGCGGGCTTCTGTCTGGTAGAGTGAGATCGGCTCCCTTTCTCAGCACTGGTTGCTGTCCATTGTATATGTCGGCTGGGTCACTTGTTCCAAGACCATGATTTGGAGCTCTGCAGCTCTGAATTATGAAGAATTATTTGCATTTAGTGCAGCTGGGGCTACTGTCATTCAGCAAATGGAATGTCCTCTGTATCTTGTGCCCTTGGCAGCGGGTCCTGTCGCACACGTTTGCTCTCGGTTCAGCCTGAATTCAGCTCAGCTCTTGCTGAGAGGTCTGTGGCATGATCTATTTTTCCTAATCCATCATGCGGCTTCTACAATGTTTATACTATTCTATGTTCTCCAAAGGTTGGTCACACCTGGTCCTGTCAGGTTCCATAGGTGTTCGTTCCTGCAGTTCCATAAGTTTATTCACATGTAAGCATCTGCAAGCTCGGTTCAGGATCTCTTGCTCCTTGCTGTTTCTGCATTGCTGCATCTAGCTAATGACAAAATAATAAAAGCAATGACAGTATGCATCTGTCCTCTAACTATAGAACTGTAGGCTCATGTTCTTCGTGTATTCGAGTGCGTGTTTGTTTCCCGAAGTGCAGATGGCTCGTGTGCTTCATGTCTAACGCTGATAAGTCGGGGTGTCTCTATCGACATCAGCAACATGGCTTCTTGGCGCTTTAATCGATACTGTCAATTGAGGTGTCTTTAGTTGCAGTCTGGGGCTCCTTGTCCACTCTGGGGTAGATTTGTACTGCACCTGGACTTTAGGGCTGGCTGAGGGCGGTACCTCTCGCCATACTTGTCAACCATAGGAGCACTGAGAAGCGTTCTGAAATAGTATGGGCGATTGCAGTGTCTCCTGTCCTCTCCCGTGTCATGTAATTAACAAGCTGCATGTAAACTTGAGCATGCAGGTATCGCTGATATAACATCTGAGGGACCGTACACACAAGTAATTGAAACTAAAATACAAATAAAAATATAAGACTAAAATTATATCAAGAGAACTCTAATCTAATTGTATATTGTATTACCAGATACAGACCTTAAGAAGAAGTTGGTAAGTCTTCTAACTTGCTAAATGGACCAGACATCTGGGTGCATTATTTAATGGGGAAACCACCTCCCCATGAGTTTTCTAGTCTATACACCATAGTTAACAGGCAATTCATCTTTCATGAATGAAGTTGTGCTGGCATTCTAGTCATACAGGCACATCTCATGTACACAAATATACGGTCTGGCTGATCATCTATAGGGTATTATATTAATGATGCAATCTACAATATGTATCTAGGAGCATAATCTGAGATGACCAGATATAATGCATCTCTTGTACTATATGTAATGAATTACCAATGTGTGACATACGTAACTCTGTTGGATGGATCATGTGTAATTCATTTCTGTTTTCTGGTTTGTCCTTTCTCTGGCCCATCCTTCTGTTATTACAATAATTATGGGTATTTAACAAAAACTTTTTTATGATTATTGTATTATTTTAACACATTTCTGAAAATGGTTTGTTTTGTCTGTGACAGTGTTTTCTGGAATAAATATGAATTCACTCTTATACATATTGTAATGTATACAAAGAGCCTTGAGGATGACCGGATGTCGAAACACGTGTCGGCTGTGACCAATACCATTATTAAATAGTTCAGATACTGCACAATTGTGTCTTTTCTATTGCAAGTGTGATGAATGAACAGTGTTGCAGTGCAATCTGTCAGCATAAGCCTCATTTCCGTATCATTTGATCCAGAGGATTTGGGGTTCTCTTTATGCTGATATTGCTGCATGCGCCATCACATATAGAGTGGGGTTATAGCGTACCCAACCAAGGTTAACCCCACAGTTTTTAACCCCATTCACTGTAGAGTTAATTGTTACCATTGGCTCCCAACAAGTGATCTCTAACCACTGGGTGTTCGTGTATGTCTGTATTACTGGTATTATTGATGGAAAGAACATCTGTGTCCTGCTGATCAGCCTGTTCTCTGCTGGAATCTCGTCTAGTACCATTTTTGATGCCTCAGAGAAGTAATTCCCTCCTCTCTTCACTCTGCTCAATCCTTCCTGTTTCTCCACCCTCTCCACCTGGGCTGTTGTCACCCCGACCTATCTTTTCCTTCTCTTATTGTTCATTTTCGGGAATTCATTGAGCTTTACATCTTTCTTGGGCACGACCAACGAGGGCATTTAGATGTGTACCAATGAGCAAACTCCTCCCCATTCGGGTGGCATCTTCTCATATGCTTTAGATCCACAAGCCCAGTAATGGTCCTTCAGCACTGCTGGTCCTGCTCGCATTGCTGCAAGTTGTTTTGCACCCAATGTTTTCACCCACTTCAACCTCGCCATTGTTCTGTTAGCTCAGGGCTGGTGTCTCCAGGGGGATTATCGGCATTGTTCCAGCTTAATTTTCTACCCATGTCAGTAATTTAGCACTCGTGTCCACTCCTTGAGGCACTTGTTGTTTTCTTCCTGCACCTTGTTCACTGACGATTGGGCTAGTGTCAGTGCCTTGCTTCCTACCACTCCATCCTGCCATCCATCATTGGTGTACACTCATCCATACACTAGGATCTGTGGCCTTTCCCAGCAGTCAGGCTCTCCTATCTCCTTCACTCTTGTCCAGTGGCGATATGGCCGTTCCTTCAATGTGTTTCTTTGTTTCTCCCTTTTCTGGTCCGTCAGTTATGTACTTTATGGCTTCATCTAGCTGCCAGTAATTGTTAATCATGTCTAATGTCTTTATGTAATTGTCTTTGTATGGGAATGCTCCTTTGTACATCCATCTCAATGTTGCTTTTTTCCCTTGGCATCTGCTCGCGTATGCACCAACGCGAGATACATCAAGCACTGTGCCCTTGCTGCTGGTATTTCAGTTGCTATGAACGTTCTAGAGGCACTCATGGCATATGGGATTAAAGAGCAGACATAACGGCTCTCCCCGGTGGTTTCCTTACCTAGGTTTGTCATATATTTGTCCACATGTTGTTGGACACTCGAGCAGTGTCTGTGAGATACATGTCTACTCCCTTCGTGTCTGTGTCAACACTGCGCTTATCTCTCCTTACCATATCAGCAGTGTTCTCTTGCTCACCTGACCTGGTTGTCCCACCTGCTTGGGTCAGGGGAATGTTAGTATAGGGGACAGCGGTAGCAGTAACAACATATAATTGCCAGAATATGAATCCCATTAACCCACTAGGAATCAATAGACATGACATAATAATGATGATTTTCTTTATTGTTCCCTTAATTTCCACTTATGCTGCTTGATCCTTACATCGTGGTGATATAGTTGCCTGTGTGAAATGCGCAAAAAAAGGTGTTACTTTAGTATTGTCAGTGCCCTTCAGCCCCGCCAACCAAATAATCACTGATTGCGAAGGCAAATGCCTCCTCTCAGATCTTTCTTACTGAGGCGGTCTCTCAATATGGCCAGGACTTGGGGTTCACTGTGCTCAAGTTGTGGGTCTGTTTGGGCCAGATACTCTACAAAGAAAAGGTAATTCCAGAGGATCTTGCTCTGAATCGATTGGGTCGTCTTACATAGTGTACAAGCTTGTTAGAGAAGGCTTCTGGGTGGTACGTGGGAGGTAACATGGGTAAAACAACAATACAATCCCCACGGCATTCATGTAGGCCCTGCATGTGCGGAAAGGAAAATAACAGTGTATCCTTAGTCGATTTGTACATGTATTCCAGTCACTACTTCTGTTGCTTGGGATCGTGTGTCCGGGCCTCCCTAATCTTGTGGGCTCTGCATGCACTTGTAGTTCGAGGTTCTGAACGTTGGCCCCGTCGGTCATAGAGAGACTATTGCCAGGTGAGGCCACTGCTTTGTAGGGCTTGGTGTTTTTCCTAATAATTGAACTGCACGGTCTGCCACCTGCTCTACCATGTGTGGTCCAGTGAATATAGGCGCATTACAGCGCCTTATGAAATTACACAGGAGAACAATATCTCCTACTTTCACAGGATGCTTTAGTTCAGTATTGTGGTGCATCGTCGCAGTTGATATCTTCGCCGTCTTCTGGGCCCCCTGGATCAGCTGTATCTGGTGAGAGATAAAAAGTGCTAGCAACCAGAGAAGTAATACAGTCGTATATCTCCTGTCCTAACACATTTGCACTACTCTCACAGTGCTTCAGTGCTTTTGTGGGAGGGGCCAGGGGAAGATGCCTACTCCGTCCTGTCACTACTTCATGGGCCGTTAAATGGTGGTCGGACCCTGGCCTATTGAGCAATTCAAACAAGCCTAGGGGTAAACAATGCAACCAATTTTTATTGGTGTTCTGATGAGTCTTGGCTTTGTACTCCTTTTAGGGGTCCATTCAGGCATTCACACCCCCCATTTGCTTGCGCACAGTCAAATTTATGCTGGATGCCTAGCAGAGTTCTGATGTGCTGAAACAATTCATTGGCAAAGTGAGGGCCGTTGTCAGACCACAGGACCTCACATACGCCCCATCTTGGGAAAACCTCACTGATCAGAAACCTGGCCACTCTAAAGGTGTCAGCATGTGAACAGGGCCTTGCCTCTATCCGCCTAGAGAATGGGCAGACAACCACTATCATGTAGTGGTATCCTTGACATGCTTGGATTATATCCACAAAGTCCATGTGGAGATGCTGAAATGGGCCTACAGGTTTTGGTATGGCTCCTCTCAAAGTATGCCCTGGTGTAAACTGCTGGCATGTCGAGCAGTTAAAAAAAATCACACACTTTCATTCAAATTTAGACAGAACCACGTTTCGCCAATGCGTGTAGCAATGACCTCCGTCCCTGTGTGTGGGATAGTGTAATTGTGCTAATGCTGTCTTCAATAATGCTAGTGGCATGACGACTTTCCCTGTATTGTTCTGTCACCATAAGACATCTGTCGGAGACATGAAGCACCTTCTCTTCACCCATAACTCTTTCTCCTCTTTGGGCGCAGCTCCCTGCATCGCCATAATCTGTGTCTCTGGTAATACATTGTACCCTTCCTTCATCACCATGTTTCTCACCCCTCCCAGTGCCTTTTCTCTCTTTCATTTCCCACAATTTCCCAAAGTATGCTGCACGCTTTGCCTCATCTGCTGCTTCATTTCCTCTTGAGATAGGGTCTTCCCCTTTTTGTGTGGGCCTGGCACTTCACTACTGCTACCTTTTTTGATAAGCAATCACCTTGATCAGTCTAATAGTGCATGCTGCACTGGGGTCCCGCCTGCTCTACTGAACCCTCTCCTGAGCCATCGCGCCAGTCCTGAGTGTACTGTTGACGTCAAGTACGAGGAGTCAGAATACATTGTCACTTTGTTCTCTACGCTGCTTTCCAGTGCTAATATTAGAGCCACTATTTCTGCTGCTTGTTCTGAATAGTAGGCTGGTAGCTGTGCACTTGCAACCACCTCATTTGTCCCATCCTCCTTCAGTCTTACCACTGCAGTCCCAGTACGCCTGATCCCATCAGTTTGATCAATTGTCGACGAACCGTCAATGTAAAGCATGTCTTCCCCACTCAAGCGTGTCCTCTACCTTGCGTGTCTCACTGAACATTTCTATGTTCTTTGTGCACTCATGTGCATAGTTGCTTGACTTTAGAACATCTACCAAAAATGTCGCTGGGTTCACTGTCTTGCATCTTACTATCTTCATTCCCTCATTAGATAGTATCACCTCGTACCCTGATGCTCTGTCTGGACAGTGTGCTCTTTGGCTTATACAGTATCGCGAATAGAGCCTGCTCCACACCCCATTGTCACTGCTGATGATTTCTTCACTGCGAAGGCTGCAGCTGCCAAAGCGTGTTTGCACGGAAAATGTCCTCTCATCACTGGGTCAAGTTGTCCACTGTAGTAAACAATTGGCCTATGGCCCATGCTTGTCTTCTGTGTCAGTACCACCTTCATCACTACACCGTCAGTGTGCGAGAATAAGAATTACTTTTTGTAATCTGGGGTCCCTAACACTGGGGCAGTGCTTATGGCTTCCTGCAGTTTGTCAAAGGCCTCATTCATCTCTATGGTCCATGTCAGTGTCTTTGTTCCCCTCTGTGCTTACTTCAGGGCACACAGTAGTGGCTTTGTGCATGCATGTACTGTAGTCAACAACCCATGCTCTGCAGTAGTTGGACAACCCCAAGAACTGTTGCATTTCCCTCACTGTTGTAGGCTGGGGTGTTTTGCGTATTGTCTCTGCTTTCCATGGAGCGATCTGTCAGCCGTCCTTGGATATCATCTGTTCACTGTATAGCACCTCTTTCTAACAGTACTGTAACTTGACCTTGTCCACTTTGTACCCTTGGTCAGCTAACACTGTCAAAATGTGCACAGAGTCTCTCCTGCACTGATCACCCGTGTCACTGCAAATCAAAATGAAATCTGCATACTGTAAAACAGTACTTTCTGTCTGTATGTTACTTAGATCCATCTGTATCACTCTGTTAAAGATAGTTGGCGACTCACAGTACCCCTGTGGCAAACAAATATGTTTCCACTTCTGATTTCTGTAAATAAAGCTGGTCAAGTCTTGTGAGTCTGGGTATAGTGGCACTAAGAAAAAGGCATTCTTCAAATCAATGACTGTAAAACAGGTAGCTTCCGCGGGAATGCTGCACAAAAATTGTTGCTGGGTTTGCAGCTAGACTATACTCTGCTTCTACAATATAGTTAAGAGGTTTTAAATCCTGAATAAAATGCCATTAACCCCATCTGCATTGCACATGGGGTATACTGCTGTTACTTGGGATTCTGATGGTATTTGAATGCCTCCCTCAATCAGATCTTGGATTGTCTCATAAGTGCCTTCATCTGCTTCCTTTGTTGGGGGATACTGCTTCACCCTTGGCAAAATCGCTCCTGGTTTCAGTTTGATCTTCACTCACCTATGCTCTTTATGCACCTCATGTCATAAGGGCTTGTGGTCCATAGACTGCTCGGTACCTTGGCCAGGTCCTTCTCCTCCTCACAGAATGACGGTGGCGCCTCCATTGTCATTCTCTGTGGCACCTCTCTGTAGTGTATCTGTAACCAATAGGTTACACACATTTCGAACACCATCTCCACTTCCTGTTTCTCTTCCTGGAATAGTTCTTAGTCTGTCACTGTGCTCAACCTGCACCCTTCTGGCACTGCAATTATTGCTCTCCATGCCCTTCCCGTGTTATCCATCCCATGCACTGTGATCCAATCCTTTCTCACCATCCCTGCCTCTATTTCTATGTGTACTATTGTTCCTTCTGGCTCGTCCAATGGTGTTTCTGGCCTGAACAGAGATTTGTTTGGGACCCGCCACACTTTCCCTGCAATGCCTGGAAGCCAGGCAATAGCAATGTCAGTCCGATACTGGAACATTTCTGGGTCCACTGGCACCCTCCCCTCCTCTGTAATATGTGTCCACAATATGCTTGAACGATCTGCCTTACATTGAGCATGTGTATGCCTGGGGTCGAGCACACTATGCTTTTGGTTGTGAATGAAATGGTCATGTTAAGTCTGCTCATAATGTCTTGTCCCAGTATGTTTACAGGTGTCTGTCGAGAGTAGAGGTAGTGACAGATCATGATCTCCTATAGATAGTGAGATATTATCAGTAAAAGGTACCACTTCTTGATCCCCAGAGAATCCTTGCGTGTTCATGGCATCACCTGACAATGTAAATGTTCCTTCCCTAATGCATGACCTAGTCGCCCCGGTGTCAACAAGAAAGGAAAAAGTTTTGTCACCTATGGCCACCCCTATGCAAGGTTCCTCTGCAGGGTTGGCTGTAATACGAAGGGATGGGACACATCAAGTTCGCCCGTGGGCTGTCCTATTGTGGGTACATACAGTCCATTTCCTGTGAAGGGGTTGTTCCCTACCATGGTATCTCCCCCCCCCCAACCCCAGTCGTCGAACGGGGACTGTCGCAACTGTGTCCACTTGTGCTGGTGTGTCGTCATTCTGTATCTGTGCTAGTTGTGTTCTCCCTCTAATCTGTGGTGCTTGTAAATACTGTGGTATTGGTGCTGGCATCTGTGGTACCTGGTGGTACCTGCATCTGTGCTGGTGGTGCTTGTGGCATTTGTTGGTATGTACCCTGTGTCTGCCCTTGTGGTTGCTGGTCCAGAGCATAATCATATTCTTGGCCTCATTGATATGGCTGCTGGCCCTGCTCTCCCCAATTCTGTTGCGTCCCTCTAAATCTCCATACCCTTGAGATGTGTCCTAGCTGCCCGCAGGTCCAACACTGTGGTAGCTACCTTTCTTGTCCCAGAAAACCCCCCAAAACGTCCACTGGGTTCTGCTACACCTGTTGTCAATATCCCCGAACCCCCCCCTTGATTGTGATGCATCTGTGGCCTGAAGCCATGCCCCCTTTGTAGGCCTCCCCTTCCTCAAACCTCCTGCTGTGAGCTGCCCCGCCCCATGGGCAGTGCAAACTGTTGTGGTTGCTGATGCTGCATCTGCTGCTGTGTCTGTGAAGTGGGGCTGGTTCTAACCGCCCCTTCCATCACTTTCTCTGCACTTGTTTCACCTAATCTGCCTTCCACTTTTTGCTTAACTGTCTCCTGCCATAGTCTACAATGATGCACTACTGTGAGCTGATCTCTGGCCATCCTTTCGCTTCCATCCCCACCAGTTTCTTCTAACACTTATGTACTGGCTCTGGTAGTCCCTGCACGAATATGTGGTAAAATACAGCTACTGTTATATCCCAAGGCTCTTGAATTTCGGGGCACCAAAGCTCTTGAATCACCTGAATGTACTGCACAGGATCTTAATCTTGCGTGATGTAATTTCCCCGATGTCTGACGTGTCGGGATATTGTGTCCTTAATGCTTGCCATACTGCTACCATGCAGTTTGCAAATGGCACCCCAATGTGCGCTGTGTTCTGTGTCGTCACCCCTGTGAGCCCCGCCTTCTTCCATGCATCATCAGCTGCGTCTCCTAATAGCGATACTAACAATCCCTGTACATCACCTACTGCTAGTCTATGGCCAGCTGTCATCTTTTCTATCTCATAAATCAATTTCCCAGCTCCTACGCTCAACAATGGTACCTACACTTCACAGTCTCCTGGTCTGTGTGATTCCATGGCACTTACTGAGGTCTCACCCCTCCTCTCTCCACTAAAGGCATTTGTGTGTATGCCGTCTATACCTCAGGTGTCTTTCTGGTCAGTCTAATTTGTTGAGGCCCTCTCTCGTCCTCAATGTATGCGCATGTATCTACTGGTTCCAATATAGGCACTCTTGTTATCGTCATAAGCTCTAGTCAACAGTCCTCTCGAACAAACTATGGCTGTCTCCCCCCTCAGAAGTCGTCCGTCTGTTATCTGCTCGTCTGAGCCACCTCCCTCTTCTCCCTGTGCATGTGTCCTGAACTGCCATGACACCCATTTATCTGTCCCTGATCCTGTGGACTGTGATTGGTACTGCTTGTCCCTATCATCCCCACTGTATCTGTCCTCGTTTTCAGACCCTGTGTCCATGTTGCTTCAAAGAATCATCTGAAAAACTGTCTTCTTGATGTCAAGTCTTTGTTGGACTTCATGCGAAAGTCGATGTCTCTGAAGTCACCCCTGCTTCCTCCTGTCCAGGACCCTAGGCCTGCTCCACTTCCCTCATTTGTGCTCCTGCCCCAAGAGTATGTGCTGTATGGTTCTGTCAGTTTGTCCTCAAATCTATTCCTTTCCCTATCCAGTGCTACCTTTGTCTTCATTGCCCTCCCTGCGCTCTCGTTCCCTTGACAGTCTGTCCAACTTCAACTTACGCTGTTCCCTCTCAGCTAACTTGCATTTTTCCTGCTCTATTTCTCTCTGCCTTTTCTAGCTCTGTCTCCCTTTTTTCCCCCTCATCGGCCTTTCCACCTCTTCCTTTCTTTTAGATTTCTCTCAATTCTTTCTTCCTGCTCCCTTTCCAAGTGCTCCTGCTCTTCCTCCCTTCTTCGTTCCCTGTCTTCCTGTACCAGTTTCTCCTCTCTCTGTCCTCATGCTTTAATCTCACCTTCCTCTCCTTGTCCCTTCTGTCTTCCTCCATTATCTCTGCCCAACCTGTCGTGTCGCTCTCCCTCTTCAGGCGTTCTATCGCCTCAGTCGCCCCTTCTGCCTCTCCATTTGTCTTCCCTTTGTAGAGGAGCAGTTAAATGCCTCTGCAGGAATTCCCACCCCTACCTCCTGTATGTTGGAAGCTTGAGATTGTGCCATGCTTGACACCTGCATGTGTGCCAATTCCGCTACGAATATTTGAAAGAAGATATCCTCTGAGAAAACCTTACCTAATGTATCCCTGAAGAGATGACAATCTGAGGGAGGAACTCCCCGAAGGAATATGAAAAAGAAT
The DNA here is from genome assembly GCF_040938575.1 of Ambystoma mexicanum. Classification (NCBI taxonomy): domain Eukaryota; kingdom Metazoa; phylum Chordata; class Amphibia; order Caudata; family Ambystomatidae; genus Ambystoma; species Ambystoma mexicanum. The sequence continues at coordinate 545,910,923 of NC_090927.1, forward strand.
GAAGGAGGAGCTACTGATGTCACAAAAGTCGAGCATGACACCCTGAGAATACTGGCTGAAGAAAGCGCATGGATCTTACAGAAATTGATGACTTAATTAAGAATTGAGTAAACGTGTGCGAAGCACTGCACAAAACGCAACCGTTCAATGATTGTACAGATGCTGAAACCCAAGTAGACTAAGTGATCATAGAAGCTGGCTATACGTACTGAATAGACTGCAGGTGAAGCCGCCATTGTATAGAAGCTGGACATCAGTGTCTTGAATTAGTAAGCTAGGCCCCATGGAGAGGAAAGGCCGAGAACTGTTGCAGCAAGAATAAGCTGAGATTGTTCAACGAATGGCAAAGCTGTCTGGACTTGTATCAAAAGGCTGAAGCAGCCAAGGTTGATTATTTATTCTTAAAGGCAGTGAACGTGTGAAGCTGAATCATCCCTTGTTTAGGTGCAAAGAAAGAACACAACGTTTTATTCATTTAAGACATTTAAAAGCTGCAAAATTGACCTAGTCGTGGTCTCCTGTCATGTGAACCAAGCATTGAAATAGAGTTGAGCATGGAGTCCTAGAACGATGGTGAAAACCTGTACTCCCATATGTTCCCACAGTCAAGGATACTTTGCAAGGCCAAGTTCAAAGACAATATGTATGGCTGAAGGCTTGGATGATGAGAGATGTCGGACTAATGGGTTGGGAGGTAAAGTCATGTCCGCCTCCTGGCACCCGGTTATGGGCTTATGTGCTGCTAAGTGAACTGAATGTTCCAGACTGGCATGAGCCTTCCAACTAATTGTAGAGGGCCATATAATGAAGGGCCTTATAGTTTGAGAACCAATGATCTACTGTGGCCTTAATTTAGTTAAAGATGACACGTTTTTAGAGGTAGGCATAAATTGTCCACCTGACAGTAGATATCCATTCACAATCCCAACCCATATAGAAAGTATACTTAGATGTTCCTCTTAAGCGTATCACAATCCTTAGGTTTTTCTCATTTGCCACGTAGTATGACGTCACTGTTGATGTATTTTTTTAATACAAGAATGTTTTTATGAGAAATGCAATGAGAGCGCGAGCGAACATCGGTTGTTGTCCGTTGTAACTCTATTTTAGATAATTGTTATTAAACAGAACCTTTGCCATCTTCCTGAGTTGGTCCATTATTTGGTGTCAGTTATACTGCATCCCCACCATCCATTGCATACACGATACCCAACGGGTCATATGCTTACATGGTAGCGCTTCAGATGGTTCGAAAAGATCCAATCTAGTTTGGCTCCAGAGTTTCGGACGATCTGGTATCCTCAGCCATTAGTCAGAAGATCGCAGGCGTTCCTGTGGAAAGTGGCCGATGGAAATAAACTTGCAAGAAGAACCGAGATGGTGGTCAGGTTCCACATTGACAAAATCCCTGCCTGGTTTTCACGGGCGAAGTGGTCGGATTGGAGGAGGAGTCGCTACCGAAGGCCTTGAGTCGATTAGTGAACTAATGGTGAGTAGATAAATGGAATGGTAAATTAAGTGGATGGAATTGTGATAATTTTTAAGTAACAGGAAATATTGTGTGAAGAAAAGGTAGCGCCTAGAGTTCTGGCTCAAGGTAGTTTCAGAAGGAGATGTTTCAAATCCCAATGGGGATAGAGTAGAAACATATAATGCATAAACAGGTTTACGTAAGGTAACGTCTCAAACTCTGTACATGATCTAAGTAAAAAAGGTGATCACAGTGTTTATTAATGTGTAAAGTCGACTAGTCTGTGTGTTTGTTGAGTAAAAATATCGAAGACCGATGGAAGTTATGAAGAAATTGAACAAAGATGATGAGCAATGGTGATTGAGCCTAATAAGGTGATTGGTACCAATCAAAAAGGTAGAGATAGCTAATTAATAAATTAGAGGATTGAGCGGTGATTGATTGTGCTGGCTCACATTTGTTGTTTTAAAGACATTGAAAAAGTGGTGATTTAAGCAAAGTGTAACGTTTATTTAACAGTCTGGTAAGTATCGACAGTCAATTGAGACTTATCATGGGAGACACTCCTCTTATGCACTTATGTAAAACATTACCAAAGCACATGCCCAAGCATTTTAGTGTGTAATGGGTGAAAGGCACGGCACATAAAATGTTCATGCCATGACCACATGGGGGAACATTGTCAAAAGCGGTATTGCAACACATGACTACATACTTGCACGCTGCGTACACGGGAAAGAAATTTGAGGAAAGATTTGCGATTCTAGAGCTCTGAAATACCAGGAAGAAAGGGATGACCCTCCACCTGAGGAGTGGATGCTTATTCAGCAAAAGGTGGAAGGTGTTGAGCCTTCAGCTCCCCTTGCCTCACCCAAAGTAAAAAGTGCTAGTACGGAGGAAATGGGGCTGTATCCTTTAGAGGACCTGAAAGCGGCGACTGGGTATATTAATCCAATATACGAACCTCCCGCTTACAGTAGTAGTGATAGTCCAGAGGAGAATAAGAGAAAAGAGATCTATAAGATCATACAAGACCAAGGAAAAAGGAGTGAGCGGTCAAATTTATCAATGGAAATAGAAAAGGAGATAATGAGATGGAAAGGAGAGAAGGATAAATCGGCGAGATAGCGCTCGTGCAGACCGAATGGATAGGTGGACAGATATTACTTGAAATAGATGGGGGGAAAAGCATCAAGGAAGTTAGGCAAAGAGAAGAAAAGGTAGAACAAGAAAGGAAAGATCAGGAACGAGAAAAGAGATTGAAAGAAGATGAGCAAAAAGGAGCAGGGAGCGACGGGAACAGATGTATTAGGAGGAGCAACAGAAAAAAAGAACAGGCAGATGAACAAAGTATGACAATAGACAGAGCAATAGAAGAGAAAGGAAGGGAGAAGAGGAGAAAGTGCAAAGACTGAGGGACAAAAGATTCCAGACAAAGGAAAGAAGGGAAGAAGTAAGGAGAGAAGAACAAAGGCAAGAGGAAGAAAGAATTTGAAGGGATGCAAGAATACAAAAATAACTAGACTAAGAAAAAGAACAGCTCGGGTTTTGATACCAGTCACATTCGTAAGGAACCAGTAGGGCCAAGCCCAGATATACGATGGGATAGAATTCCTTCCGATAAAGGAAGCAACTGCAGGGGCATCTAGAGTTGTTAGACAAAGATTTGGTGCGGAAAGTATCGGAGAAAAGATCAATAAGGTCTATCAAGAATTAAAGGAATGTAGCAAGTATGGAAGTCGAGGGAAGAGAGATCAATCCCTAGTAATTCAGTCATGAAGCGAAGAAGAAAATCAGTTCATTCAGGAACGTAGAGCATGGACCTTAAGAAGACTGAACTTCAATAAAGTTGAGGAAGATGATGGTCACACTAGTTGGGGACAGGACATATCAGATGAGGAAAGAGAATCAATCTTCGAGGTAGGAGGCGGGAGCGCATGCATCCCTGAAGGGAAGCCTGCAAATGGATAAAGAAGTAAGATGGTGAGATCTGGAACAACTAAGGATAGGACGCCAGATACCATAGCGCATCCAGAGCGTCCCTGAGGACGATTGTATAGTGAGAAGGGAGAATCGCCGCCATATGTGAGTAGGTTATGGTCATTACTGACAAGGAGACCGACTGGGACGATCATCCCTGCCATGGATAGACTAATAGTAGGATCCGACTGTGGGGCAGGGTTTATGCAGTTTCCCTTATTGGAAAAAGGAGCAGCAAGACCACAGTATATCCCATGGCCGCAGATGGACAAGGATAATTTAAGGTGTAAGCGCCCAAGCTTGACATCGGGGGCTGGGAAATTGATATATGAATTGGAAAAAATGACAGGAGGAAACCCGTTCGCCATAGGGGACATAAAAGGTCTTCCTGGGGAAAGAGTTGATGACATATGGAGGAAAGCAGGATATTCAAGTGTGACAGCACAAAACACAGTGCATGATGGAGCGCTGTTTAATAATTGTAGAGCAGATGTGTGGAGGGCTCTCAGGATACAGTACCCCAATAATTCAGATATGGGCACAATTATGACAAGATGAAGATCCTATTGCTTAAATTCGCGAGAAATGGTAACTTGAAACTCGCAAGCCTTGGGAAAAGACGGTGGCATTGTTTTACCACATTTTATGCCAGGGGTTGCCTGAGCCAGTACAGACAGATGAAGAAACAAGTGGGGATGGAAGCGAAACCGCAGGTTGAGAGACAGCTGACGATGGTACATCATTGTCGGCTATTCCAAGAGAAAAATAGGAAGAAAGATAAGACTAGGAAAAACGAGGAAGCCAAGTTAGTTCAGAAGAAATGGTCTAAATATGCTGTAGAAGGGCCGGTATTGACAAGTGGAGGATTGGGAATGCAGGAACCAATGGGTGCATCACAGGCAAGTAATGAGCGCCCGATGGATCAAGGTGGATGTGTGTATGGCCTATAGAGGAGGTGGATTTCAAAATAATCAAGGTGGGTTTCAGAATATACAGAATGAGAACCTGAGTACCCCGGTAGGATATAACCAAGGGGGACTTGTCAGACAGGCTCCCCCAGTTTGTTGGACTTGTGGGATGACAGGGCACATTGCACGCATATGTAGAAGCCAAGGGAATGTACAAAATAACCAATTTTCAACAGCTTATCCTCCACCATATAGTACACAAACTAGAGAAGGGTTTGCCCAAGATCACTAATTGCATCAGACACAAGCGCCATGAGTACAGTAGGTACAGCATCAAGAGCGAGTGCAAATGAATCCACCACAAGGACAGTCACAAAAAGCCCCTATGCCGACACAGCAGTATGCAAACACAGGACACGTGCTGACACCCAGAATAGGAGGTGTCACTGCAGTAGGAGGAAAACTGATAATGTGACTTAATGTGTTCAGTACTATCTGTGACACCATACCCCCAAGAGGAACCAAGGGTCGTTGTGATGATAGGAGGCAAATCTTTTTCTTTTCTACTAGACACTGGAGCTACTTGTTCATGTATACGAGAGGGAAAATATCTGATGTCAGGAATTGCCATGAATGCTCAAGGGTTCTTGTGAGCTACGAGTAGAGTTCCTTTTACCAATGAATTGCCAGTCGCTATAGGAGAGTGTGACATGTCTGTTCCCTTATATTCACATCAGACACCGGTTAACATTTTGGGAAGAGATTTGATGACCAGAATTAACATGACAATTTCATTTACTGATCAAGGAATAGTGTGCTCCACTCCAGGAATACACTATTTAAATGTGGGCGAATTTATACTGGCGTTCACAGGGCAAGTAGCTCTGCGAGACGGTCCAGTAGATCCAGAGATTTTTCTATACGGGGTGAGCATTCTATTGACATGGCTACCTGGCTTGGTGGGAAAAATTGTGAGGATACCTGATGAAAGGAAATGGCAATGCTCGAAGGAGTAGATGAGGGTAGACCATGGAGAACGATAATAGCACTTGAGGAAGGGTACAGATTGACTGACATAACAGATGACAACATGTTTAGGGAAGACCAAACAGATGATGAAGTGGTGTTCTTTATGAGCCTCACATACTGGATAAGGATAGTAAAGAGGGACATCCCACAGTGAATGGCGATAATGCAGCAACATCCAGCATTTTTTCAGGGAGACTTGGAAAAGGTGCCAAACATCCTTTTGGCCACGGTCCCTTATGACCTAGGTTTATTAAAGGGAATAGGGGAAGTTAAAATCAAGCTGAAGCCCGGAGCGATTCTATCACAAGCAAAACAGTACCCCATGTCTCGAGATGGCAGATGAAGGTACATTTCAGCATTAATAAAAACAAGTGACTCTGGTGCCATCGGAAAAGTCGTGCAATACTGCAGTGTTTCAAAAAATCTTAAGGAGGGTCATGGAGATTTATGCAAGGTATGAGACCGATTAAGCTGATTGTAGATGCAGAGTTTCTTTATGTTCCTAAACCAGCGACAATACTATGTAGTATCCCAGTGGAAGCTCGATATTTCACAGTGATCGATTTGAAGAATGCGTTTTTTCTCGATCCTGTTGCACTCTCAAGATTTGACTTCCTTTACATTCCACCAAACTAGTCTGAAACATACTTGTTTGCCCAAGGGGTACTGTGAGTCCCCATCTATCTTTAACAGAGTCCTACAGATGGATTTAGGCAATATTGAGCTTAAGAGTGCAGCAATACAATACATCTGACATTTTAATTTGTAGCACCATGGAAGATGAGTGTAGACAAGATTCTATTCAGTTGATGACAATTCTAGCAGATAAGGGATATAAGGTAGACCAGGATAAGTTAAAATACTGCCAGGAAGAGTTATGCATAGGGCTGCTGATTTCACATGAAGGAAAGAAGGTGACACCTGGAAGAGCTGAGGCGATTATGAAAACCTCAAAGCCAAATGCAGTGAAACGGATGCAACAGTTCTTGGGGCTATGCAACTATGTTGGTGCCTGGGTATTTGATTACAGTACATACAGACCCCTTTTGCAAGCTTTAAAGAAGGCACAAGTGGATAAAGTAAAAATGGGATGGACTGAAGAAATGAAGGAAGGGTTTGAGGAGCTGAAAAAAGCAGTTGGTACAGTCCCTGTTTTAGGACTTCCCAATTATGCTGAGGAATTGTATTTGTTTTTGCACACAAATGGGACAGTCATGACAGCAGTGCTTATGCAGAGAACTACATTGGCGTACAAGCCTCTAGTATATTAGTGGGATTTTAGACCCAGTTATGAGAGGACATTTTCCATGCGAACAATCTTTGGCTGCTGCCGCATTCGCAATTAAGAAGTCTACAAGTATTGTTATGGGCTGCTCTGTGACCCTTGCCGTGCCGAGCTGACAGTTGGTGACACATGTAGCCAGGTAAGCACTGGCCTGTCCACCCATCTGCCCCAAAGACAAGAGCACCCAAACAGGCCAGTAAGGTGTTTTCATTACACCTTCCTGTGCCTTTTACTTTACGCTTGTAGCTGCAGCTACGAGAGTAAGAAAGCACAAACGTTATGTTTTCTGACTCGAGCATCTACAATTGGTATCATGCAGCCCAGCCTTGGCTTCTATAGCAATTGTAAAGCAATTTGAAACAAAATAGTTGCATCACAATAATCTAAATAGGTAGACAATAATTGAGAGAATGTATGAATATTCAAAACAGAAAGGGAAGAATAATAATGAGACAGTAAGAGGGGGGAACGGAGTGGGGGGGTGTAGCCAGAGAAAAGAACATTAAAAATCAAGCAAACCATTAGTTATGATTACGCACCTTGGTATACCTTACATTGTTTGTATAGACATGCACAACCACTACTATATTTTAAAACGCAATCACTCTTGCTGTTCAAAAGTGTTGTTGTTGTACTATGTTGCGTTAGCAACAACCATGGTAAATAAAATGCATTGAATTAGTAATTGCTGGGCCTTTGTGAAGTGTGCAACGACAGGCCCTTTTTGTGTCATGTCCTGTTCTGCCACAGCTGTGTAGGTCAGTGCAGTCAATGTAATCCAAAATGTCAGAGGGCTGGGTTAGTCCCAATATGCCCAATGGTTGTTGCGCCACTGACTGGGGGTAAAAAGGGCTAGCTAGTACACGTGCCACTGATCTGCACTGTTAAACCAACTTGCTGCCTTCTCGTGCTCCCATGGGCCACGTGTCTGCACCTCCCCATGCACCTATGTGCAGAAGGTTCTCCATGCCTTTCCCTTCCATTAAACTCCTCTGTTGCTTCCATGTGTCTGCAATGCAAGCATATAATTTCATTTTTCACCTCAAACGTTCCTGTTTCAATGTGCAATACTCTTTACTGTTCAGGTTCTTGGTTTTAGGCTAAAAAGATGTCAAATTATGTATTATTCAACAATAGAAAATGCTGCAAAAATGCAGTTGTGTACTGCAGTTTTTTGTGCCGCAAAATGTTCCATTTCATGCCACAATATTCTGGAGGGTCTGGATAATGAGTGGTTAAATACCTTTCTAGATAAAGCAGCATATGTGGGTAATAACATGTGGTATTAACACATGAGGGAAGTAGAGGAGAAGACATCTAAGGAGAGTTGCTACGTCTGTGCTCTAATCCCCTATGCCATGAATACAGTGCAAACATTCATTTCCAGAACACAATGCCAGATGCCTTGTTCATCTTGCAGCATGTATGACCAGAAGACAATTTTAGGGAAGTTGGGCTACTTTACGATGGAGATCGAAATGGTCCTTTCCAATCCAGGATGATTATATCAAGAATACAATGTAAGGGGATTCAATTCAACACTACAGCTAAGTCAGCGCCTAGTCTATAATACTGAATGAAAACCCTTATTGATATATCTTTAGGTCCAGTTCATGCGTTCTGGATGACTACCCCTATATAACACCCCTCTCTTGGAATCCCCCTGACCCCACTGAGCCAAGAAGTAGTTCTGTTTTGCAAGTTTAAAAGGTTTATTTGATAATTTAAAATAGATATATCACACTTTATAATAAATTAATACTTGAATATCACCCTTAATCTGATATGTTAAAGATTAACAATGGAGAATCGGGCACTAGCACACTTCTTTATAATCACTAATGAGTTGACATGAAATGGATAAGGTAGCACACTGGTAAATAGGAACAAAAGAAGAAGGTGGTACAAAATGCTTTATAGAGTTCAAATGGATGCAAGGTTGAATGAATGAAATGCAGTATAGAAATACTCAATATGATTTCAACAAAACAATGTAATCACTTTTCTCTGGCAATTCCCTCCCCCCCTTGATGCAAGGCAAGGAAATGGAAGGCACACAATTCTCAGAAATACAATTCAATGTAATTCAGTTCAATCCAGCAAGCTTACACCACAGAAAACAGATAGGAGTTTTGAAAACACAGGCCCAAATGCTTTTATATGTTTTAGCAATGGATGAGAAATATGCTGGAAATGCTGTTAATTCCCTTTCAGAGGTTCAGGGTGAGTGGTATCTAGTTAATATTAGTCCAGGCTCACACTAGCAATGATGCAGGGATAGTTAACAGGTTAAACGAATTTCTGGCAAATGGAAGGCAAGCAGCAGCAGTTTTTACATGTGAAGAAATTGCAAATCGCGGTAAAATTCGCGGATGCGTGTTCCGCGATTGCGGTAAAACTATAAGGGGTAGGAATGCGGTTCTTGGTGCGATTCAAAGCTACGATTCTAAGCTATCAGAGGAAAGTTACTGCAAGTCTCTAGCCCAAACGGTCGCGGAGATATGAGCGATTTAATAAAGGTCGTTTTTGGGTTTGCAAATTTCAAAAGCTCAAAATGACAAGTGCAGCTTGCAACTAGCAAATCACAGGTGACAGCTTTACAAGTGACAGGTGACAGTTAGGAGACAGTTCTACTTAGATTAAAATAGGATTGAATTATATTATTTTAACTAAGAGATTGGTTCTGCACAGTTTTCTAGGTACTCACACTATATTCTTGAGTGAAATGGGCCTCGCCATGGATCTGGTCAGGGTTTTGGACTGGACTCTGGTCTGGTCTGGCCTCTGCACTTCACAGTGATCTGGGTCAGCTCTCTCTGCTGGTCTGGGTCTCTCTGGGTACAACACTGCTTTCTCTCTGGTTCTCTTAGTTCTGGATAGATTGAAGTCTCTAGTTTGGCTTTCTGGAGGTTGATGGAGGTAAGTATGGATTTTTCCGGCAGAGCGTCCCGCTGCAGATGGATTTGGAAGGTCCCTATCTGTCCTGTCTGTCTGCTTTTATGTGTTTAGAATGTGGGTGTGTTCTAGCATCACTGACCCTACCTCTCTCTCAGCTTCTAATTGGTCAAACTTCCATTTATCATTTGATTGGGGAATGAACTGTGAGTCAGCGTGATGTCATTTTACAGCCTGCAGAAAGTCCACTCCTCCTGTCAACTTACACACAAATCTAGATTTGAAACAAATACATATTTGCAGAGGTACATATTGTTTTAAAATCATATGCACCCATCATGCATTACAGGAGGTATCCCCTGTTCAAACTCTGCTCTTCCTGGGAGCTTGCATTCAGAAATGGCACATATTTCACTTTTTAACTGATTTTGCAATTTCTGACATTGACCCAACTTTACATACATGTGTGCAGGGAGTATGGACATTAACTGAAGAAGTTTCAGATTTTTAACATGCATACATTTAGAGTAATATCCACTTTTCCGCTAAAACCCCCCTGAACACGCCACCGGGTCGAAAAACCTCTTAAAATGTGGGCAGAAAAATCACAAGAATTATGGTATCATTTATAAAATTTTCACATGTCCGCTCTATGAGTTATTCATCTTTTTAAAGTTATGTTCTGGCTCCAAAGGGGTGTGGTTTCCCAGGTCACATGGTATAGAAACCAGTCTTTCCAGTTTCTGCCAAGCCAGCTTGCTCTCACAGGCAGTGCTCCTCCCAGCTCCTGCCAAGAGGAAGCTACAATTTACGACTGCGGTAATAAAAACCTTTGCCTGAGTGAAGAGGGCTTTGTTCACTCTCTTGCAGAGCACAGATAATTCAATTATCAGATAGATGGCATATCCTTAGTGTGGGCAGCAAAAGGAAGGTTGGCCTGGGAACACAGCTGTGACTCAAGTTTCCTCCTGATGGGGGTAGTTGCCAGGCAGAATTCAAGTTCCTTAAGCCAAGTTTCAGATAAAATGTCACTTTTTGTTCCCCAGTTTCTGCATTCAAATAAAACTAAACATTTTCACATATGCAGCTAGAAGGCTGATTCTAAGTTTAAAACTATGACATTTAAACAGTTACAACCTATGTGACACTCAAAAGTAGGTCACTCAGTCAATTTAAACATTTAGATTTTAGTGTCTTTAAATCCAGTGCAACTTAAACTGCTGAAATCCACAGCGCAGCCAGTCTTGTTATAAACCTTGTCTTATGATCTTCATTTCCCAGATTTTGTAGGCACACAAAACTCCATTCTGCCAAATGTCTGCTGGTGTTCAGTTAATATTTTGCACATATTGCAATGTTTGAAAATAGGCATTTTGACTTGCCTTCAGGAAAACAGAGTGGTTTTAAAACGCCGGCTTTTGGATAGTGGTGAGCACTGGTACTGCACCCATTTTTGGGATTTAAGAAAATGAATTCCCCACAATTCTAGGTTGCATTTGGCAATCAGCATTGCCATTCCCAATGGTTTCAGACTACTGTGTGGGTAGTCCAATGGTGGTTTTAGGCAGTTTCCTTCTGTGCCCATAACATCGGCAAAAATGGGTGGCAGCCTATTCTTCCTGCATTTCCCTGTGCATTTTCTGGGAAGCTCTGGCCATCATGAGTTTTCCATGTCAGTACTGCACAGTTTTGAGGTATGGCTCGGATGCATGGGTAAATACATCCCACAAGCCCCCCTCTTGCGATGGCCATTCGGTTTCACTGATGGGACTCGCAAGATCTGGGATGTTTCCTCATCTTCTTCCAATAGATGGCACAGTTCAGCATCTTTTCCTCCATCCGGTACTGATCGATCAGTTCTCCTCGCCGGTCCTGATGGGAATATTGGGCGGTACCCCGAGCCCGTTGGATCTTCGTTCCCGGTCTCCGGATCATCCTCCTTGGCCAGTCTCAAGGTCTTCTTTCTCCTAGGACGACAAAGGAAGAGCGGCAATACCTACTCATAGACGTTTTTCCACCACTGTTGAGATGGTGGGACAGCATATGCATTTCATCATGACGAAACATTACATTCTTACTTTGATAAAAAAAAACAGTATAACTAAGAGACAGTTTCATGCAAATCACAATATTTTAGAGACTAGATGTGGTATGTTTTATGATTGGAACTGAATTAGTCTGAGACAGTACCCGCTAGGATTCCAGAGGATTCCTCCAGTTGTTGCAGAGTGTGCCTGGGATGGCAACATTTCAACTGGTTTATGTGGACCCACTTGTCTTCCCCCTCTGCAGAACCGCCTTTGGGGATGCGGATCTTGTAGGCCACAGGGGAGATCTTATCGACGATCTCAAAGGGTCCTTTCCATGTAGGCAAACATTTGCGCTGCTTGGCCTGGTTCCTTTGGAAGTTGTATAGATAGACCCGGTCTCCCACCTGATATTCCTTCCTGGAAGTTTTCAGGTCATAATGGGTCTTCATGCTATCAGCCGATCTTTCTAGATTCCGCTGAGCATAAGCAAAAGCATGTTGGAGGTGTTTCCTTAAATTCTCTACATACTCATGAGTAGTGGAGGCATTTATCAGTGTCTGCTCCTGGGTCCTGTAGAGCAAATGCTGAGGAAGCACCATCTTGCGCCCAGTCATCAACTCAAATGGTGACATTTTGGTTGCAGATGAAGGGGTAGATCTGATAGCCATTAGGACCAGAGGTAATCGGATATCCCAACTTGGCCCAGAATCTGCCACAAACTTCTTTAATATGCTCACAATTGTCCGGTTATATCTCTCTACTGCCCCAGAAGAAGCTGGTCTATAAGCAATATGCAACTTCCTTTTGACCCCCAGTATCTCCCACATCTTTGTCATTACTTCACTGGTGAAGTGGCTACCTCTGTCTGACTCAATCCTTTGAGGGAGACCAAAACGGGAAAAGATGTGGTTAATCATCAAGGCAGCTGCAGTTTCTGCCTTGCAATTTGGGGCTGGGAGACATTCCACCCACTTGGTAAACAAGCATGTCACAGTCAACATGTACTTATTCCCCCTAGCCGAGCGAATCACAGGGCCTACAAAGTCGATTTGTAAATCTGACCATGGCAGTGTCATTCCCCTCTTTTGTAAAGGCGCCCGGTGTGTGAGGGATGTCGGCTGAAATTGTGCACACACAAGACAACCCTTCAAATATTGGTTGAGGTCCTGGCCCATGTGTGGCCAGTATGCAACCTCTCTTAAGATTTCCAGTGTTGTGTGAAACCCCCTATGACCGGCGGTGGCCGCATCATGGGCGTGACTTAACATCAGGCTTCGGAATGAGGTAGGAACCACCCACTGATCGTGGCCAGCTTTGGATTTCCTTACCAACAAACCGTCTTGGATCCGGAACATTTTTGGACATTTCATCAACACTCTTAGGTCCTCTTTCCCAATGTAATCGGTATCCGTCAGGGGAAAGTTCTCAGGGTCCTCAAGGTGCTGGTAAAATTTACCAATTATTGGATCCCCCTTCTGAGCGGTAATCAAATCAGCATCAGGGGTCTCCTTACTCCATTGTGCAATTGAAAGGTCGTTGTGAGCATTTGTCTGGGACCTAGTGATAGCAGTGACCTGGATTTCCCCCAACAGGGACTCAATCTCAATTAGATCCCCTTGGATGGCCCCGGTTTTGGCCAGCTGATCAGCTAAGTCATTTCCAGTTTTGTCTGGTCCCTCTACTTTGGAATGACCCTTGATCTTCTTCCAATAGATGGTCATCTCGTTCGAGGTGACCAGATCATCAATGTTTTGGATCAACTTCCCATGTTTCAAGGGTTTGTTGTTAGCACATAACATGCCTCTGGTTTTCCAATTAACCAGGTGCTCCACGAACCCGTTCCGTACATAATCCGAATCTGTGATTATGACCAGTTCGTGGAGTTGATGCTGGACAGCAGTGAGGATGGCCTGATGCACAGCCATCAATTCTGCCACCGGACTACTTCGGGGACCAATTTTGTATCCAGCGGAGGGTTCTGAGGACTCATTCACCCATGCATTCCCTACGCCAGCCACCAGTTCTTTCTCCCCGTTGTTGTCAACATGGTAAGAGCATCCATCCACATAGACAGTGGGCATTCCCTCACACTTGTCTTCTTCAAAGACTTTGTGTGGGGAATTAAGGTATGCCTCCATGTTGTCCTTTATTTTTAGACTTTCGTCCTCGAGACAGTTTTCTCTGGCACAATCATGCAAGTCAGCCAGACCTTGCGCGAGGGGACTCTTCTTGTTTTGGCCATATCTGACCTCCACAGGAAAGCCTTGCATTGACAGAATCCAGGAAGTAATTCGGGAATTACTCACATTTCCGGCCCGGATTCTGTCACTTTGGAGATATTGCAGAGGCTGGTGTGGAGTCTCCACTATAATGTGTTCCCCCTGGATAAACGGACGGTAATTCTTCAATGCCCACACCGTTGCCAGGAGTGCCTTCTCACAATCGTTGAATTTTTCCTCCACAGAGGATAAAGTTTTGCTCGCATAGGAGATTACTTTATTGACCTTGTCATGCTTTTGCTATAATACTGCCGTCAAGCACGTATTAGAGAACCCCGTCTCCAGGAAGAACTCCTTGTTTCTGACAGGGTAAGCTAGGCAGGGCGCTTGTGAGAGGCTTCTTTTGAGTTGTTTTACTGCTTCGGCTTGTTCTGGACCCCATTCCCACTTGACCCCCCCCTTCAGGAGATGAATCAGGGGTCTGGTGATCTCTGCGTAGCCCTCAATGAACTTTCTGCTGTAATTAGTCAGTCCAAGGAGGCTCCTTAGTTCCCGCAGAGTTGTGGGGTCTTTCAGTTTCTGAAGTGCTTCCACTTTCTTTTCCTGGGGACAGAGGCCCTGAGGAGTAATCTCATGCCCCAAGAAATTAACACGGGTTCTACACCACTGTGCTTTCTGAAAGGAAAGTTTTGCTCCGGCGGCCCTCAACTGTGTCAGAACATAACGGATCTCCGCTATGTGTTCCTCCACAGATGAGCTTTTGATGAGGACATCATCTACATAAGCCAGGTTACCCCTCGCACCCAGGTCGGGCATGGCCTTATGTAGGAAAATGTTGAATTCATTGCCGGAGTTGAGGTATCCGAAGGGAGTCCGGGTCCATGTGTACTGCTGGCCCCCAAAGGTAAAAGCCAGTTTGTATTGGTCCTCCCTGCTGACAGGCACGGTCCAGTATCCATTGGTCAGGTCTATTGCAGTGAATACCTGTGACCCCTGAATCTGGGCCAGCCCTTGGTCAATGTAGGGCAGAGGCCATCGGGAAGTATGGACCCGTTTGTTGAGCTCCCTAAGGTCGGCGCAGAGTCTCCACTGGCCGTTTGGCTTCAATATTCCCAGCACCGGATTATTGAAGGTGCTGTGGACGGGACGGATTATTCCCCGGGACTCAAGGTTCTTAATTATTTCGGTAAGGGACTCCATTGATGCGAGAGGCAAGCGATATTGCTTCACAAACACAGGAGTCATGCCAGGGTCCGTGGGGATTGTTGTTGTGTGGATGTCAGTGCGACCACAGTCATATGAGTCTACCGCAAAGAGATCTTGGAAATCCAAGAAAACTTGTTTCAACTTTTGCTTTTGTTCCAGAGTCACACAGGCATCAGCTAGGTTGACTCTCTCTTCCACCATCTGCCTGAAGCCTGGAAAGACTTCTGGTTTGGCTATTTCAGGGGCCTCCTCCAGCTGGGTGGAGAAGTCCCTGGTCAGAGTGCTGATTTGGACCGGAGGCTTCAGGTGGGAAAGGCAGCCCTCATGTACCTGGAAAATCACCTCATCCCTCCTGAAGTCACACGTCACATCTTCCTTACCATAGGGGCAGGAAGTGTACACCAGGAAGTTCCCCCCATGCCGGGTGAAAATCCTGTCTGGTGTTGTATTGTCCTCACTGTCACTGTCAAAACAGTCCTTAGGGATTGGTCCTAACAGTTCATTTCTAAGATCAATGGAGAAATGTCGGTCATCAACCGCCATTCCAATAATGGTGCCTGCGGCTAGAGTAATACTCTTTAAGTCGCTGTTATCCACCTCTATTGGAATGGTGTCATGTTCTATGTTGACTAATGGTGTTGGGTTTACCCCCAACCCTTGCTGTTGGAAAGAAGCATTTAGATGTATGTAAGCATCAGGGTTTTTCAACTCTTGTCCCCTTTTAACTTTCACTTCCAGGGAGAATTGTCGGATCCTTTCTGGGATGGTGACTTCCTCTTTAACCTGAATTTCAACTGCATAAGGTAGCAATTGAGCTGACCTAAATGCTTTTTCTGGATCATCAAAGCCCATGGGATTATCCGCTAATCGGGACCAAGCTTTGAAGTTTATTAGGTCCAAACTAATGGCAAAGCGATTGAGAATGTCACTGCCTAAGTAAAAGGCGGCAGGGACGTCTCGCACGACCCAACAATTGTGGACTCTGCTCTTGTTGCCAATGGAGATTTTGAGCATACACCTGCTTGGCAGGAGATGTTTTGAATTGGGTGCTTCCAGGTCCATTTCCCATTTGTCTATCAGTTTGAAGGTGGGAATGGCTGGATCTTTTGGGAGTTGGCGGAACATGGCTTCGCTGATGAAGCTCTTACCGTTGTTCACACACACTCGAGCGAGAACAGAGTCCTTCCCATCATTTAACTGGACAGGGATGAACAACTGCTCTCCAATTTGCTGAATATCAGCCAGGCTCTGAGCTGATTTCACATCTTTCTGGACTATAGGAGTGGGAGTTTCTGATTGTGGATTAGTAAAGAATTTCAGAGTGTTTCCTTCCAGCGTGGAATACCACCTTAAACTGGAAGGAAGGTTGATTTTCAGAAATAGAGAGGACCCCCCATCACCAGTCTGTTGTCCTACCGCTATTACTGTCACGTCTGGAATCTGGTTGTTCTGGAAGTGAAATTCTACTTGGTCAGATTTTTGTTCAACCATGTGGCAGGTGCCGTTTAAACTAACATGGTTAACACTCTGTTTTAATTTTATTGGTCGGCTAGTCTGGGTCCAGAGGACCTTGTTTACACAATCTATTAGGGGTGACAACCTTCTCAGGAGGTCATTCCCTAGTAAACAAGGGGTGCCCTCTGGGGTCACAACTATGACCGGGTGTTTCAACTTATGTCGCCCAATTTTAATGTCCAAGTCTGCAGTCCCCTCAACGGGAATTTCCTTCCCGTCAAAGTTCTGGAGTTGTCCAGGAAGTGAGGTGAGAGGAATTTGGTAATTCTCTCCCCTTCCTGCATTCAGTTCATCAAAGGCCCTTCTGGACAGAAGGGTAGCTTGAGATCCAGTGTCCACCAGTGCCAAAATTGTACCCTGCCCCTGTACTCGGACCGGGGCATAATATCTTCCCTCCTTCTCCTCAAGGGGGCACAGATAATGTACATTTTTGGACAACTGGTGGGCTAATTTTCTGGTTTTGGACATCGCGAGAAAAGAATTTTGGGCAGAATTCTGTGGAGAGCCTTGGGAATCTGAAAGAAAAAGTTGGCAACTGGCGATCAGAGCCATTGTGGGTTCCCCTGGTTCCGGTTCTGGGTCGCCCCCCCCTTTTTGGAGGCAGTCACCAGGATGGGTTTGAACCAGGGGGTTTTCTTGCTGTTGGTTCTGGGATGAGATGGTGGGCGGCGGTAGCTCAGTCTCCACATCTCCCCAGTCTGGATTTGCATTCCTAGGGACCCATTTTTCTTTGGGAGGAGTTCCCCCCTCTCTGAAGGAGAAGATCCTTTTCTCAGGATCCTCTGAGGATCCCTCTCCCTCAAATTGGAAGATCTGTACCTCCTCCTCAAACTGAGTCTGTTTGGGTCTTTTGTTTCTCCTACCCCCCCTCTGCTCCTTAGGAGGCAGACTTTCAGGGGCAAGAGATTTCGTTTCCGGTTCCTGGGTTTCCAGGGGCTGTTTACAAGTGAGGAAGGAAGCTTCCTCCAAGGCTTTACACCCCCCTTCCCTTTGTGCCTCCTCCCTGGGAACCGGTGTGTTATCGGGGTGCTGCCCCCGTCATTGTTCTGGAGCACCAGGTCCAGAGTTGGGTGCGTTCTGCGCCGGCACGCCCATCTGAGGGTTCTGCTGAGCCCTCAGTATGTGACCCAGGTCCCGCGCCATGTTTTGAACCTGGCGCTCTAACTGGGAAACCCGCTCAGGCTGATACGGGGCCCTGTTTTCTCCCCTGGGCTGATCCCGGGAAGGGTAGCTGTCCCTCCTCTGGTAATACCCCGGGTTGGGAAGATTTGGGTACCCCTCCACCCTTGGCCTCCCCTCTCCCGGATTCAGTGGTCTGGGCTCAGGGAATTGGGGAAAGAAGGATGGATGGTTTTGGGGCTGAAAGTCGGGTGGATATCTGGGGAAAAAGTTCTGCCCAGGGTTTGGTAAATTTCTGCCCTCCTGTGGGAAGTTTGGAGGGAAGTTCCCTGGGTTAGGTGCTTGTCTGGATCCCCCCCCTTGGGCTGGAGGACTCCACACATAACCCAGGATGGGTCGATTTCCCTTGTAACGGGGACTTACATAATCAGGAGAGCGAGGGACCCCATTTGTGGGGCTGCCTCCCTGGCTCCCTGTCTGTGACTGGCCCGAGGACCTTCTGGGCCTAGCATTATTAGGTGCAGGTAGGTTTTTAGGCCCCCCCATCTCCAAATCCAAAACGGGGGTGACCTTTACCTCTGCCACCTTGGCAGCAGCAGGGGTGCTGTTGGCTTTGGGGTTTTTCTGGGCATTACTTTTGCTATCTACCGGTTTCTGCACCTCATAGATCCGGGTAGCCTGTTCAATGACCCAGTCTAAAGATCTTTTCTCGTGAAAATCCCTCACGAGCTGGGTCATGATATATTTGGGCAAGGCATGAAAAAATGTATTAACGAATTCTCGACTGTCTGTGCGCACCCTTCTTGTGGTCTGTGCGAAAGCACGCTTTAACTCCTGCACAAATTCTTGTGGGGCCTGATCCTCCCCACATTGCAAATTGTAGGCTGCCTTGCGAGCCTCTTGAGGATTTCTGTGAACAGAAAAATGTTTCAGGATGGCCGCCTTATATGTGGACCATCTTAAATGATTTTGGTCCTCCAGCCCCGCAAAGAAACTGGAGTATTCCGGGGAGAAGGTCCACTTTACATATTGAATACAGCTTTGGCTGTCCTTCATATGGAAAGTCTCCATCATTTGCTCAAACAACTCTAAGTGCTCCCAAACAGAATACTTAGCGTTCTTATGGTAAGGCGTGATGACGCTCCTGATCGCCTTAATCTGCTTTAAAGGGTCCTTAAGCAAGGCCCTTTTTGCCTTATTGGCCTTTTTGGTTCGGGTAACCCTTGTCCATTCTTCCTCGGACTCAGAGGCACTGCTCCCAGAGGTTCCCGTTTGTTCTTCCAGGTTTTCCCGGATTCTGCGAGCCTGGGAATGGCTGGCAGAATGTGGGGACCTGGTCTCCTGCGTCCTGCGCAGTTCAGAGGGGTCTTCAGATTCCTCCTTGCTGCCAGGATTTGATGGGTACCCCCTCCACTGACCTAACTGGGCAGAGGTTTTCAGGATGCCCTTAATGGGCCTACTCTCCTGGGGTTCCCCATTGAACTGTACTGTACTTGGGTGCCCATACCCGGATGCCCACCCCTCCATTCCTGAGTGGTTCTGGCCTATGAGCCCCATACTCTTAGCTGGATAGTAATCTGCCATCCCTGTGGCCCTGTGCTCATGTGCGCCAGGGAACATGGGGGTGGCAGAGTCCAGGGACTGAGAGGTATGAGGGCCTCTGGTACTAGGGCTCCTGAGGTTATGCTCCGGAGTTTCCCTTTCCCAGCGAACCTCATCTCTATCCGCCCCTGCTCCCTGTTGCAATGCAAGAGCCTGCATTTGTGCCTTCAGTTCTTCAGTTAAGGCCTTACTGGACTCTATCAGTCTCTCCTGCATCGCTACCTGTTGTTGGAGCCTATCATTGTGTTCACAGAGGGCCTCGTTTTCCCTCTGTGCTTCCTGGTTGGTCCTGGAGAACTGGGCCAGTCTTTGCTGCAGGAGGGTTACCTCCTGAGCTGTGTCCCTATTGGCCTGCTCCTTTCTTGCTAGAGCATCCTCCACCCTCCTGGTGTGCTCTAACAAGTTCTGGTGTTCTTTTTGGAGATCACCCAGTCCCTGGTGGGCCAGGTGATTTTCTTCCATTTTTCTTTTTAAATGGCAGACTTCCTGGCCTAAGGCGTCTCTTTCCTGACTAAGAGCCTGCATTTGTGCCGCCAGGTCGTCCCTTTGCCGTTGAAGGGCACTAGCTTTTTGGCGCTCCTCATCAAACTCTGCCTGGGTATCCAGGTCTTTCAAGATCAGCTTGTTGCTCTCTACCTTCACTCTATCTAGATGACTTTGCAAGGTGGCTACCTGCTCCGTGCATGCCCTGTTAAAGTCTAATTGTTGCTCCAGCTTTTTCTGGCTCTGCAGTAAGGAGTCCAAACTGTCTTGGTGCTCCTTCTGCAGGGCCAGAAATCTGGTATCCTGTTCTGACTTTTCCTTTTGCAGCACATCCATATCCTCCTTCATTTTAGTGATGTACAGTCTGCTGTCATTTTCTGACTCCTGGCTCCTCTGCAGCCTCTGCTCAGAAGAGACCAGGTCAGATTGGACCTTCTGTAATGCCAGCAGTTGCCTACTCGCCAGATCTTGGCCTTCAGCACATTTGTCCTGCACGGCTCCCATATGTAAATATAAATACGCCGCTACCCTGGCAATCTTATTGTGTTCATCTTTGGCTTTAGGAGCCATATATAGTTCACTCAGGGCCACATGTAAGGGACCCTGATCTCTATATATATCTGACCCTGTTTCAGTGACCTGTTGTGTGATGGCCTGCAACCACACATCCTGGCCCTGTTCGGTCCATTCACCTCTCACAAATAGCTTATGCAAGAGGTGCTCTCTGGCTATTTTCATGTCTACTAAGGTCGTCATTCTAGAGATTGGTCTCTGTCCTGACTTACAGAAGTTTGTATTTTATTTTTGCAGAACAGAACTTTTCTTGGAGTGTCCCTTTTGAGGAATGCTTCACAGCGTAATGCAGCGTGGTGATCCGACCGGATGTATGTATCCCGTCAGTTAGCACACTGTATTAAGCTGCACAAGTGGTAAATCTAACCCAACGTCTCGGCTCGAGCCCCCAATTTGTAAGGGGATTCAATTCAACACTACAGCTAAGTCAGCGCCTAGTCTATAATACTGAATGAAAACCCTTATTGATATATCTTTAGGTCCAGTTCATGCGTTCTGGATGACTACCCCTATATAACACCCCTCTCTTGGAATCCCCCTGACCCCACTGAGCCAAGAAGTAGTTCTGTTTTGCAAGTTTAAAAGGTTTATTTGATAATTTAAAATAGATATATCACACTTTATAATAAATTAATACTTGAATATCACCCTTAATCTGATATGTTAAAGATTAACAATGGAGAATCGGGCACTAGCACACTTCTTTATAATCACTAATGAGTTGACATGAAATGGATAAGGTAGCACACTGGTAAATGGGAACAAAAGAAGAAGGTGGTACAAAATGCTTTATAGAGTTCAAATGGATGCAAGGTTGAATGAATGAAATGCAGTATAGAAATACTCAATATGATTTCAACAAAACAATGTAATCACTTTTCTCTGGCAATTCCCTCCCCCCCTTGATGCAAGGCAAGGAAATGGAAGGCACACAATTCTCAGAAATACAATTCAATGTAATTCAGTTCAATCCAGCAAGCTTACACCACAGAAAACAGATAGGAGTTTTGAAAACACAGGCCCAAATGCTTTTATATGTTTTAGCAATGGATGAGAAATATGCTGGAAATGCTGTTAATTCCCTTTCAGAGGTTCAGGGTGAGTGGTATCTAGTTAATATTAGTCCAGGCTCACACTAGCAATGATGCAGGGATAGTTAACAGGTTAAACGAATTTCTGGCAAATGGAAGGCAAGCAGCAGCAGTTTTTACATGTGAAGAAATTGCAAATCGCGGTAAAATTCGCGGATGCGTGTTCCGCGATTGCGGTAAAACTATAAGGGGTAGGAATGCGGTTCTTGGTGCGATTCAAAGCTACGATTCTAAGCTATCAGAGGAAAGTTACTGCAAGTCTCTAGCCCAAACGGTCGCGGAGATATGAGCGATTTAATAAAGGTCGTTTTTGGGTTTGCAAATTTCAAAAGCTCAAAATGACAAGTGCAGCTTGCAACTAGCAAATCACAGGTGACAGCTTTACAAGTGACAGGTGACAGTTAGGAGACAGTTCTACTTAGATTAAAATAGGATTGAATTATATTATTTTAACTAAGAGATTGGTTCTGCACAGTTTTCTAGGTACTCACACTATATTCTTGAGTGAAATGGGCCTCGCCATGGATCTGGTCAGGGTTTTGGACTGGACTCTGGTCTGGTCTGGCCTCTGCACTTCACAGTGATCTGGGTCAGCTCTCTCTGCTGGTCTGGGTCTCTCTGGGTACAACACTGCTTTCTCTCTGGTTCTCTTAGTTCTGGATAGATTGAAGTCTCTAGTTTGGCTTTCTGGAGGTTGATGGAGGTAAGTATGGATTTTTCCGGCAGAGCGTCCCGCTGCAGATGGATTTGGAAGGTCCCTATCTGTCCTGTCTGTCTGCTTTTATGTGTTTAGAATGTGGGTGTGTTCTAGCATCACTGACCCTACCTCTCTCTCAGCTTCTAATTGGTCAAACTTCCATTTATCATTTGATTGGGGAATGAACTGTGAGTCAGCGTGATGTCATTTTACAGCCTGCAGAAAGTCCACTCCTCCTGTCAACTTACACACAAATCTAGATTTGAAACAAATACATATTTGCAGAGGTACATATTGTTTTAAAATCATATGCACCCATCATGCATTACAGGAGGTATCCCCTGTTCAAACTCTGCTCTTCCTGGGAGCTTGCATTCAGAAATGGCACATATTTCACTTTTTAACTGATTTTGCAATTTCTGACATTGACCCAACTTTACATACATGTGTGCAGGGAGTATGGACATTAACTGAAGAAGTTTCAGATTTTTAACATGCATACATTTAGAGTAATATCCACTTTTCCGCTAAAACCCCCCTGAACACGCCACCGGGTCGAAAAACCTCTTAAAATGTGGGCAGAAAAATCACAAGAATTATGGTATCATTTATAAAATTTTCACATGTCCGCTCTATGAGTTATTCATCTTTTTAAAGTTATGTTCTGGCTCCAAAGGGGTGTGGTTTCCCAGGTCACATGGTATAGAAACCAGTCTTTCCAGTTTCTGCCAAGCCAGCTTGCTCTCACAGGCAGTGCTCCTCCCAGCTCCTGCCAAGAGGAAGCTACAATTTACGACTGCGGTAATAAAAACCTTTGCCTGAGTGAAGAGGGCTTTGTTCACTCTCTTGCAGAGCACAGATAATTCAATTATCAGATAGATGGCATATCCTTAGTGTGGGCAGCAAAAGGAAGGTTGGCCTGGGAACACAGCTGTGACTCAAGTTTCCTCCTGATGGGGGTAGTTGCCAGGCAGAATTCAAGTTCCTTAAGCCAAGTTTCAGATAAAATGTCACTTTTTGTTCCCCAGTTTCTGCATTCAAATAAAACTAAACATTTTCACATATGCAGCTAGAAGGCTGATTCTAAGTTTAAAACTATGACATTTAAACAGTTACAACCTATGTGACACTCAAAAGTAGGTCACTCAGTCAATTTAAACATTTAGATTTTAGTGTCTTTAAATCCAGTGCAACTTAAACTGCTGAAATCCACAGCGCAGCCAGTCTTGTTATAAACCTTGTCTTATGATCTTCATTTCCCAGATTTTGTAGGCACACAAAACTCCATTCTGCCAAATGTCTGCTGGTGTTCAGTTAATATTTTGCACATATTGCAATGTTTGAAAATAGGCATTTTGACTTGCCTTCAGGAAAACAGAGTGGTTTTAAAACGCCGGCTTTTGGATAGTGGTGAGCACTGGTACTGCACCCATTTTTGGGATTTAAGAAAATGAATTCCCCACAATTCTAGGTTGCATTTGGCAATCAGCATTGCCATTCCCAATGGTTTCAGACTACTGTGTGGGTAGTCCAATGGTGGTTTTAGGCAGTTTCCTTCTGTGCCCATAACATCGGCAAAAATGGGTGGCAGCCTATTCTTCCTGCATTTCCCTGTGCATTTTCTGGGAAGCTCTGGCCATCATGAGTTTTCCATGTCAGTACTGCACAGTTTTGAGGTATGGCTCGGATGCATGGGTAAATACATCCCACAACAAAGATG
Source organism: Ambystoma mexicanum (assembly GCF_040938575.1). NCBI lineage: Eukaryota > Metazoa > Chordata > Amphibia > Caudata > Ambystomatidae > Ambystoma > Ambystoma mexicanum. The sequence goes on from NC_090927.1 coordinate 545,934,746, forward strand.
GAAAAGGAGCCTGGATGGGAGAGCAAGATGCTTGTGTATCCTGCAGCAGGACAGGAAGAGATAGCCATTGAAGACAAGAAGCAAATGGATTGCCCTGATAAAACAAACAGCTAGATCGTCTGGATGTTGGGAGCAAACTCAAGTCTTAGTCTATGGACAAGTGAAGTCCAAGAGGGATGGGAAGGAGGACTGATGTCCTGTACAGTTCATCTACTGAAGTCAGAATATGTGCAAGAGGTGCAGAGAGTGAACAATGGATGTTTGAAGTCATGGGCTGCGTATGCCAAACTACTGACATGGGTAGAAGATGAATGCTACATTGTTCTTCCAAAGATATGGAAAGAAGCATGTGGGAGACAACAAAGGCTGCAAAACTACGATTGATGTTTACAGGATCAGAGCAGAGACAGCCATCCTGATGGATCAATATTGGGCCTGTGGGCCTAGAGCCTACACAAAGCTGTCCAAGCTTTGGGAAGGAACTTGTTCCTTGCTGCTTCTCCATGTTCCAGCATTAGCGATTCCTCAGAGTGACCTGAATATTGGAGAATTTCCAAAAGAAGATGCCCATTTGAGAAAAAGATTGCTTGAATTTCTCAATCGGACCAGAAGAGGGAATTACTTTTCAGCCAAGTCAATAGAGGCAAATGACGCTATTCTGTATGAACACAGGTTGTTCAGCAAGACTGCTTCAATATTTATGACTATCTTCATGCCTGCGATCCAGATGATGGCTAATGCCAAATGGTTGCAATTTGCCAGGTGGGAGCTTCTGCAGACAATCAACATCAACCTAAAAGGATTCAATGCTATCAATGAAGAGCTGAGTGCCATAATACTAATGACCCTGCAGAACAGATATGTCCTTGATATGGTCACAGTGATGGAAGGAGGAGTTTGCGCCAAAATCGGGCCATCATGTTGCACATTTACACCTTCTCACGATGATGAGGGACTTTGACAGAGGCCATAATGTTGCTTACGAACCTGCACAACAAAATGGAATACGAAACAAGACATTATAAAGGACAGTTGGTTTGCCTCCATATGCTCATGGATTCCGCAGTGGATGGCAAACATCTTCAAGTTTCTTGGAGCAATGTTGGTCATGGTGATATTTGGATTCTGTGTAATCGGGATAATTTCACAGTGTAAGAAGGTGGCAAAGAAAGCAGTAGGAATGAAGATCATGATTGATGTTGGATCTGGATTTGGACCCAAGGGATTGACTGATGAAGATGTCAGAAAATACATAAAGGCCAGTATCGTAGCACCTGAAGGAACACAGTTCCTGTATCCACAGAATCATAAGTAGTAAGTGGGACGATGGGTCTATTGTAATCCGAATGGACAGTACAACTACATGACCAGGAGTGTAGATGAACACGTTAAATCAGCTGGCACCCTGAGGGGGGTGATGAAGATTTGGACTCCGAAGAAGCATTTCTTAAAAAAAAAAAAGTATCAAAATGTGGAATCAATTGAGGAGGTGGTTGATACGTAGTGAATATACTGCAGGCAAAGCCGCCATTGTATAGAAGCTGAACATCGGTGTCATGAATTACTGAACTAGGACTCATGGAGAGGAAAGGCTTAGAACTGTGTTGCAGCAAGTATAAGCAGAGATTGTGGAAACAAATGGCAAAGCTGTCTGGCCTGGTATCAAAGGCTGAAGCAGCCAAGGTCGGTTATCTGTTCTTGAAGGCAGCAAATGTGTGAAGCTGAATCGTCGCTTTTAAGGTGCAACGAAAGAACACCAAGCTTGCCAAGTTTTATTCATTTAAGATATTTAAATGCTGCAAAGTGGACCAAAGTGTGGTCTCCTGTCACGGGAAGCAAGGATCAAAAGTCCACCTCCTGGCACCCCGGTATGAGCTTACCCCCCACACTTTCCCTGATACATCTCAATACCTTTTACCTGACCTCAAGTCGAGGGTTTCGATAGTCTGCTGTTTAGGGATAAAGAGTCACAATGCAATGATAATACTCTCCAGTTTCTACAAGCCATTCTGGCTCTATAACTTTTCAGGCGTGCCCCACGCACCGCCCCTCCTTCAAAATCGCTGCCTCCTCAGGCACACTCACAATCCTGCACATGTGCCTTTCGCGCACTGCCACTGGTTCACGTCGTCTGCCAATCCCAAGACCGCAATACTAGCTCCTCAACCTCATAAGCTGTCTGTGTCCTATATGCACATGTAAGGGTTATGTCACCAAGCTACCAGAACAGGTAAATCAAATATTGTGCACACACTGTAATAGACTGTTACTCCCAACCCCCACACAAAGACCCCACAGCCGTCTTCCTACGCCCCAGGCAGAGTATACCAATATTCTCTTGTGATCAAACTGCACCCGCTGCGTCACCTTACCCTTGCTAACCCTCACAGGGATACCGTCATCTATGACTGGCGTTAAAACGCCCAACCCACAGGAATACCGCTATTTTACAACTTTTGTCATGTAAGCCGTCAAGTCAATAGTCACCAGAACCTTTTACCGGTAAGACTGAATGCGCCCTAAACATATAAAAGGGACTTCTACCTCTGCTCCTGTCCCTACTCACTATAACAATACTTGACAATACCAAACCATACTCCACAATGCTCAATACCCTCCCTCACACCAACAGTTGCTGTTAGACTGGGTCAATACTTCGATTCCGTGGTGTGCTGGTGCCGCTCGGCTGGCAGCTCCCCATCTTGGTCTTCCTGGAAAACTCGCTGACTTTGGGCAGGATAATTCACAAGGGGCTCCTGACCACCTGTAAACGGGCACGTGTTTTCCCGTCTTCTCGAAATATGCGCGGCTCTCGCAGCCTCTCTGGTTCGGTGGCGAAGGAGATGACCTGGTGCTGGGCTGGTGCAGCCAACCATACCTCTGCTACCAACTTGTTTGGACAAACTCCCAGGTATGTCAGAAGGCCACTAGGCATTTGCGGACACTCGGAAGGCCCAACACCTTCCACAGAACAAACCGAGGACTCAGAAGAAATCCATGGACATCTCAACGTCTCCTGGCTCGCAGGCCAGTTTTGTACCTGAATGACTATGACTAGTGACACTACAACTTGGGCCCTTCTCAGAAAACCTATCGGACCACTGGATTGGTTACTGAGTAATAGGCCACCTATTGTGGACACTATACATGTTAGTCTACTGGCCCTCGCTTGTCAGGTGGCTGGCCTGGTCCATCCCCTAATCACTATCTATGACAATGTCGCAGTGTGAGGGTCTTGCCATTGGTTCATGCCCGTTGCTACCCACCCCTAGGATACTAAACTGTGATTGGCTAGAGCTGACATTCCCAGGCCTGGGATCCGCAAAGGTTCTCAGCTTTTGGTGTACCTTTTCAAGGTAATAAGAATGACTGTGTCTGCACTGTAACTTGTGTGTACCACCTTAGACTATGAGAGTGCTTGTTCGCTCCATGCAACTCTTGTGTCACATTGTAACATCTTTGTTGCAGGCTTCTGTCTGGTAGCGCGAGATCGGCTCCCTTTCTCAGCACTGGTTGATATCCATTGTCTGCGTCGTCTGGGTCACGTGTTCCGAGACCATGATTTGGAGCTGTGCAGCTCTGAATTATGAAGAATTATTTGTGTTCAGTGCACCTGGGCCTCTGTTATTGAAGGAATTAAATGTCATCTGTATCTTGTGGCCTTGTCAGCGGGTCCTGTTCACACGTTTGCTCTCTGATAAGCCTGAATTCGGTTTAGCTCTTGCTGTGAGGCCTGTGGCCTGCTGAGTTTTTCCTAAGCCATCATGCACCTTCTACAGTGTTTATAGTATTCTATATTCGCCATAGGGTAGTCCCACTTGCTTCTGTCAGGTCCCATAGGTTCTCCTGCAGTTCCATAAGGTTATTTGCATGTAAGCATCTGCAAACTCTGTTCAGGATCTCTTGCTTCTTGCGGTTTCTGCATTGCTGTGTCTAGCTAATGACAAAATAATAAAAGCAATGACAGGATGTATATGCATCGGTCCTCTAACTGTACGCTCATGTTTTTCGTGTATTTGAGTGCAGGTTTGTGTCCGGAAGTGTGGATGGCACGTGTGCTTCATGTCTAATGCTTCCAAATCGGGGTGTCTCTATCGACGCCAGCAACATGGCTTTAATCGATACTATCAATTGAGGTGTCTTTAATCGCATCCTGGGGCTCCTTGTCCACTCTGGGGTAGATTTGTACCACACCTGGCATGTAGGCTGGCTGAGGGGGTACCTCTCGCCATACTTGTCAACCATAGGAGCACTGGGAATCGGTCCTAAATAGTATGGGCAATTGCAGGGTCTCCTTGCCTTCTTCCATGTCATGTATTTTATAGGAGGGGGTAAACTTCCCCATCCCTCGTCAAACTGGACAAGTGAGAGCAGAAGGAGAGCAAGATTGCGCTATGCGCTGGGGAAGCCCCCTGACATCCTTGTAGAGCTGGAGCCGAGGCCGGTTGCGGAGCTTGCAACTTCCAACAAGACGCAGAAGGCCAGTGTGAGATGCCGGAGGGCCGCTGTGTACAGCCCTGGAGACAGCATTAAGAGGATGAAGAAAGGAATGATGTACCTCTTGGTGGTGTGGCCATGTTTTCAGAATGGTGGCAGGATGCCTGAACTATGATGACACTACTGTGGCAGGAAGCAAGAATAGCTTCTGATCGCCAGTGCCAGTGTACGGCAGGAGTCCAATGAGGTGCTGAGAACAGGAAACAGACGAGCAAGAAAATTGAAAAACATTACCTGAGTGAGAGCTGACCCCCGCATAACGAGAGGTACCTGGAAAAGTGGCAGACTGCTAGGGGACCATTATGTGTGTGAAGAAAATTGTCCCAGTCCTACTGACATGATAGTGAATATAAAACTGTATAATTGGAGCTGTAAAAACCTGAGCAAGAAGATAACCCAATCCTATGAAGAGAGACGTCCTGAGGACATATTAAGGAGAGATGTAACAAACCCAGTTGGAAAGCCAACTGACTAGAAACAAAAACCCTGGGAGGAAGGGAAAACACCCTATGTCTTCAGAGTTGAGGACTGGAGAAAGTCCATCCCAGAAACACGTAACGAGAGAGCGGGCAAATAAAATTGTCAGTAAGCAAGATGAGAGGAGACGCCTAAGAGAGAGAATCTTTGACAAGGAAAGCCTAAAAGGGGATCAGGATAAACTCATTTTAGGAAAGCCTGAATTAACAGACTGGGAAGAGTCTCTATAAGTAATGACAAAGAGTGTGGGGACCTATTTGATGGAAAGATATTCTAAGTATAGGATCAGAGACTGCATGAAACCGAAGGGTATTTTTTTAGAGCTAGAAGTTGATAACTGAGATTATCAAAGGGGATTACGTTAAGAAATATATGTAGAAAAGAGAAACCTGTATATAAAGAGACTATCAGAAAAGAAGACGAGGGGAAGAAAAAACATTGGGCCTCGTTTTGAGTTTACCGGTAATGTTGTATCCGGACCGGCAAACTCTGACTTGTGCTTGCGGGTGCCTTTTTTCATTCCGCCAGGTCTGCCCTGGCGGAATGAAATGCACCAGCGGGCACAGCAAGCCTGTAGCACTGGCACGGTAATGAAACATGCCGGGATGAAATATAGTTTGCACACCTACCAGACCTATCCTTTGTCCAATGGAATGACCCAGCTCTCACAGATGCCTTTAGTAGGATAACTTCTAGGGGTGTACCGAATAATTAATTTACTATTCGGCCGAATACTGAATAGTTGCCCTAAGTATTTGGCCGGAGCCAAATAGTTACCAAATAGGTGATTACTACTGGAAATGCATCAAGATATGCATAACAAAAAACTGTTGGCTTTGCCAATGCTTGTTTTAACGGGACATCAGTGAAGGACATGCTTATAAATAGATCATAGCTGTAACTATATTTAAGAAGGGGAGGGCCCTGAAGGAGACATTATGGGCACTGCTGGTAGTGGAGAGAGGAGGAGGGTGATAGTGCTGCTTTCAATGCTCTGCCAGCCCCTTCTACCTGTTCATATGTGAACATGTGAATCCTTTGCAGGCAGTGAATTGGTCTGCCTGGCACATAACGCAAAAGCTGCTCTGGTTGATGTGGCTCTTAAGATGCAAAAACAAGGGGGTTCTGGGAGTTTTTCTACTACCGGCCTATCAACCAGAGTCTTTGGCTCGCCATCCTTTCACAGAAGAGAAATGTCCACTGCATATCAGTCTTTGTCCTGCCCAAGGACAGTCCAGCACCGAAATGCCTGGCAATTAGCTTCTGAACAAGAGTACCAACAGCAACCCCAGACACGTGTTTCGGCCTGGTTGGGCCTCGTCAGTGAGGTGGAGCTGTGCCTCTCTAAGAAAAGTGAGCAAGGGTTCCACGTCTGGATTACCCTAGTAACTTAAGATGCATGCCAGCAAAAGTGGGAACTGGTCCAAAATTATTTTCCTCGTTTTTCATAATGTATGCATCACTCCATGCTGCTCAGCATTTTGGTTTGCCTTGTATATGATGCATGCTCTCCTTCAAGGCCCATTTGGCATTAGGGCCCTTGGTCCTCTTCCTCCAGTCTCCATGACCAGAGACTGCCCTACACAGCTCTCCTTCTAGGATGCTAACTGTCTAGGGTTCTAAGAATCTTGAGGGAAGAATCTTGGGATCTGCTGGGCCAGGTTTTGCAATTAGCCACCACCTTCTTTCAGGGATGCTCATTTCAGGAAAGGCCAAACATCTCCCCTTCTCTGCAAAGCCTGTGTTGAATGTAGCTGGAATTCTAGATAACGACGCCCATATTGATGGAAATGAAAAACGGGATTCCATCATGGGAGAAAGGTACATACCTGCCGATGTGCACTTCTCACCCCTGCTTGGGTGTTGTGTGCATGGTTGTATTTTCATTTAACCCAAAACAAGTATATTTCACAGGCAGCTCATGAAGCCTTGTTGACTAGATTTCAGCCCCCGCCATCCACCCCTCTAACCCACAAATGTGTCCTGCAATGTCGGAGCTTCGTTTCTCGGTCTCAACCACCAGCTGAGGAGAGCAAACGGGGGGGGCCTTGTTTTTTAGGGGCCGATTCATGGAACAAACGTGCGCCGAAAATCTTCACGCAAGCAGGCGCAAGCGGAAAGAAACATGGAAGTCCCTGCGCGTGTACACCTCGGGATGTGCGCCAAACCCGTGCATGGCGCACAAGTCACTGCAACATCCCGAAAGGCGTGAGTGACGCGCACAGTGAAAGCGCACAACCTCGGCGCATACACCAGAAAGTGGGCGGGTCACGGGGCGTAACGCGCGGAATGGGGAACAACGCGCAAAAATAAGGGCGTAACTGGGGATGTACTGCAGGGAAGCAGATGGAACGCCCACACGCACTCGAACCACACGTATACATGGAATCGAATAGGGCAAAGCCACGCACAGCTGAAGACACGCACAAGCTGAAACACGTCCGCCACACGAAGGCAGGCGGTAGAGTCCCAGCGCATCACAAAAGTGGCAACATACAGCAATTGGGCCTGTGCGAGCGGGGTACGTGTATTTCGGGGGCGCGCGGGAAGTTACACACGCGATTGAGCGGGGTACGTGTATTTCGGGGCGCGCGGGAAGTTACACACGCGATTGAGCGGGGTACGTGTATTTTGGGGGCGCGCGGGAAGTTACACACGCGATTGAGCGGGGTACGTGTATTAAGGGGGCGCGCGGGAAGTCACACACGCGATTGAGCGGGGTACGTGTATTTCGGGGGCGCGCGGGAAGTTACACACGCGATTGAGCGGGGTACGTGTATTTCGGGGGTGCGCGGGAAGTTACACACGCGATTGAGCGGGGTACGTGTATTCCAGGGGTGCGCGGGAAGTTCCACACGCGATCTCATCAGGGTACGTGAATTACAGGGGTGCGCCGGGAGCAGCACACGTGAATTGCACGTGTGGGTCCTCCCAGGTGTTCCCTCTACACCCTCCACGGCCCCTGCAGGTGGCTCACACCACAGGGGCCTACCCAGCACATGTCCTGCAGGCACCCCATCCACCATGGCCATGCCCACCAGCCAACCCACATGTCAACTTGCACTACTGCCCACCAACGCATGTCCCCCTGCACCCCCAGCTACCAGGGGCACCCACCACCAGGCCCCCACCCATGTCTCCCAGCACCCCCACCCCCCAGCCACCAGGGGCAGCCTCCACCAGGCCCCCACCCATGTCTCCCAGCACCCCCACCCCCCAGCAGTGCAGGGGCAGCCTCCACCAGGCCCCCACCCATGTCTCCCACCACCCCCACCCCCCAGCAGTGTAGGGGCAGCCTCCACCAGGCCCCCACCCATGTCTCCCAGCACCCCCCCCAGCACTGTGGGGCACCTGCCAGCAGGCCCTCACCCATGTCCAACTCATGTTCCCCACCACCCAGCACTGTGGGGCACCTGCCAGCAGGCCCCCACCCATGTCCAACTCATGTTCCCCACCACCCACACCCCCCCAGCACTGTGGGGCACCTGCCAGCAGGCCCCACCCATGTCTCCCACCACCCCCACACCCCAGCCACCAGGGGCAGCCTCCACCAGGCCCCTACCCATGTCTCCCACCACCCCCACCCCCCACTCCCCAGGGGCAGCCTCCACCAGGCCCCCACCCATGTCTCCCAGCACCCCCACCACCCAGCCACCAGGGGCAGCCTCCACCAGGCCCCCACCCATGTCTCCCACCACCCCCACCCCCCAGCAGTGCAGGGGCAGCCTCCACCAGGCCCCCACCCATGTCTCCCAGCACCCCCACCACCCAGCCACCAGGGGCAGCCTCCACCAGGCCCCCACCCATGTCTCCCACCACCCCCACCCCCCAGCAGTGCAGGGGCAGCCTCCACCAGGCCCCCACCCATGTCTCCCACCACCCCCGCCCCCCAGCAGTGCAGGGGCAGCCTCCACCAGGCCCCCACCCATGTCTCCCACCACCCCCACCCCCCAGCACTGTGGGGCACCTGCCAGCAGGCCCCCACCCATGTCCAACTCATGTTCCCCACCCCCCCAGCACTGTGGGGCACCTGCCAGCAGGCCCCCACCCATGTCCAACTCATGTTCCCCACCACCCCCACCCCCCAGCAGTGCAGGGGCACCCACCACCAGGCCCCCACCCATGTCTCCCACCACCCCCACCCCCCAGCACTGTGGGGCACCTGCCAGCAGGCCCCCACCCATGTCCAACTCATGTTCCCCACCCCCCAGCACTGTGGGGCACCTGCCAGCAGGCCCCCACCCATGTCCAACTCATGTTCCACACCACCCCAGCACTGTGGGGCACCTGCCAGCAGGCCCCCACCCATGTCCAACTCATGTTCCCCACCACCCAGCACTGTGGGGCACCTGCCAGCAAGCCCCCACCCATGTCTCCCACCACCCCCACCCCCCAGCACTGTGGGGCACCTGCCAGCAGGCCCCCACCCATGTCCAACTCATGTTCCCCACCACCCCCACCCCCCAGCACTGTGGGGCACCTGCCAGCAGGCCCCCACCCATGTCCAACTCATGTTCCCCACCACCCCCCAGCAGTGCAGGGGCACCCACCACCAGGCCCCCACCCATGTCTCCCACCCCCCCCACCCCCCAGCACTGTGGGGCACCTGCCAGCAGGCCCCCACCCATGCCCAACTCATGTTCCCCACCCCCCCCACCCCCCAGCACTGTGGGGCACCTGCCAGCAGGCCCCCACCCATGTCCAACTCATGTTCCCCACCACCCCCACCCCCCAGCACTGTGGGGCACCTGCCAGCAGGCCCCCAACCATGTCCAACTCATGTCTCCCACCCCACCCACCCCCCAGCACTGTGGGGCACCTGCCAGCAGGCCCCCACCCATGTCCAGCTCATGTTCCCTACCCCCCAGCACTGTGGGGCACCTGCCAGCAGGCCCCCACCCATGTCCAACTCATGTTCCCCACCACCCCCACCCCCCAGCACTGTGGGGCACCTGCCAGCAGGCCCCCACCCATGTCCAACTCATGTTCCCCACCACCCCCACCCCCCAGCACTGTGGGGCACCTGCCAGCAGGTCCCCACCCATGTGCAACTCATGTTCCCCAGCCAACATGTCATTACAATCTAGATCCCTGGTCCCTATGGTCAGCCTCCAAATGCAAAACACCCACCCGAGTATTGCATCCACCCACTCATAATTTGCAATTACATCACAGAACACCAATTGCAAGTTCCGAAACAAACACATTTCCCTCACATACACCCAATGGGTGTCAGTGAATCTCAAAACATATATCATGAAATGCATGAAACCAATGAGATACCACACATTGAAGTTCACCAAAAAAAATATGTATTAAAGGAAACATAAATAGAATAAAAAATGAAAAAACAGAAACTTGAATGTACAAAAATGAAAAGAAGCATGTCCGTTAAAAAAAGCAAAACCAAAAATAAAATTCCAAAGTAATGTTGTCCAAAGTCAATATCCACAAAACAAAATCCAACGGGAAATAAAAAAGAAAGCCATTGCTCCATGGTTAAAAAGTGAAAAAAAAATACAATCCAACTGTGAACTATGTACATGGGAACAAGCCAGGGTCCATTATCCCAACAAAATAAAGGAAACCTATCTAACTACACTAACTAATAAAATAAACTATATACAAAAATGTGGCCAATGTCCGAAAGGTCCAAATAAAATAAAAACAAAAATGAAACTTAACACTACCTACATAACTATGTACAAGGGCAGCGGGCTAGTTTCACGGCTCACTTGTGGATGTCCCGGGCCAGGGCATCATCGAACTCCTCCTCAATGTCCCGGAGGCGGTCCTCCTCCATGGCCCCGAGGGTCCGCAGGGCCGTCGACGTCTCCACCTCCAAACCCCTGCGGATTGCCTCGAGGCACTCGGCCCGCCTCAGGGCCCTCCACATGGAGTTCTCCGCCCTGACCATTGTGAGCCGTGCCTCTTCCGCCCGCTGCCGCTCCGCATCTATGGCGTGGCCCAACCGCTGCCACACGGAAGACACTCTCTGTCCTGGGTCCTCCTGCCCTCCGGCCGATGCCTGCCCCTCCGATGTTGAAGGCCCCGAGCCTTCATGGCTCCCACCACGTTGCTGCTGTGCCTCTGCCCGTGCACTGCCTCCTGCTGCCTGCACATCCTCCGCCGGCTGGGGTGCAGTCGTAGATGTGGCCACCCCTGCTGGACCACCGACTCCCGACTGTGGCAGGGATGCCTCCTCCACCAGCCTTGCCGCACCGTCAGAGGCAGCTCCACAGGGCACCCAGGTGACTGATGGGTGGGAAGATGGCACAGAGGACGACTGGTGCGTAGGGGGTCCAGTTGAGGAGGGGGTCGGAGCAAGCCCCATCAGACGGAGGAATCCGGCCTGGGTGACCTGTGCAAGCAGGCTGACGTGGTCAACGAGCCATTCGAGATGACGTGCAGTCTCTTCATGAAAAGACTGCAGGTCACCTCGCATGGCCCGTTGACGCAACGCCACACCAGCCAGGACAGGCTCAACCCGGACCTGGATAGCCACGTCCGCAGGCAGAGGAAGGCCAGTTGACGTGAGCTCATCCCCTGCCTGAAAACGGGTCTGGACGTAGGCATCCCTGCTGGTGCAAGATGATGCAGGGACAGGATCAGGGACAGGATTGCACACAGGCACCTCCGCGGCGGCCTGTGCTGCCTCCTGTCCCTGGTCCTGCACTGCACCACTAGCACCAGTGGGATCTCCACCTCCAGACCCCGTCTCTGGTGCTTGCACGGCCTCCTCCTCCACCAAACCCCCCACCAACCTGGATGACTCCTTGCCATCTTCCCCTGTTGGGCCCTGTGGGGACCCAGCTGCCCCTTCTGCTGCCGAGGAGTCCAACTCCAACCTCTGCCTCTTGGACCTCACCCCGGCAGCTGCGGCCTGGGACGCGGCACCGGACTCCTCACTCCCCGACGAGATGACAACATGGGAGGGGAGCCGGGCCTTGCGTCTCCGGCTGGCGGTGGGATCCCCGCCGCTGTGCTCCACAGCACCTTTTCCGCCCTCTTCATCAGTTGACGCTGCAGACAGGGAGAAACAAAACACAGGCATCAGGGCACTGTACAATGGACACATACACACATGACAGTTGTACATGAGTGGCATTGGCAAACCTCAGACATGTCATCACAATCCCCAACACACGTCATTACAACTCGCACACATGAGCCATACCACAGCCATATCGCAACTGCCACCACCATCCATACACATACAACAGCATCAGCAGCCAAAGGTGAGCCAGACATCACATGCAACACAGGAAGTGCACCACACATGTACACACACCACCACACTTGCATGCATGTGTACACCTCTGCCAAGTGTCGCACTGTTCAGACGGGCATCCATGTCACATCTGCCAATCAGGCTTCCACATACCGCTGTCACATGCATCCATGTTGCATCACTGTTGCACTCTTGTCAAATACACACACATGCACATGTACACAGTGCTGATACATGCAGCCAAAAACAACATACATGCGTGACATCACGGATATGTCTACTTACATACACATTCATCCAAACATGTGTGCCCACACAACTGCATCTGGCATGCAAGCCTACACACACAAGCACCATCCATGTCTCACACATTACAGCCCTTGCATGTGTCAGCCCCACGGCCCTGTACACCCCCACCCATACTCGACCCCATACAAACAGATGTGCAACCTGCACACTACTGAATAATCACCACACGCACTGCTCACAATCAGGATGCATGTACACTCACCGCTCGACTCCAGACGGGTCTGCTTCTCAAGGACCTGGACGTGGAGCGCTGGGGATATGCGTTCCAGGACCCTCATCTGTTCTTCCGACAAGTGGCCCCGGCGCCCCTTGGCATCCGCTGCCTTCAAGAGGCGCCGGGCCTTGTTCAGGGTCCTGGACCTGAAGTCCTCCCAGCGCTTCTTGACATGTTGTAAGTCGCGGACTGCCACCCCCTCCGCGTTGATGGCAGTCACGATGTCAGTCCAGATCCGAGTCCGTCCTTCCTTGTCGGCGCGGGAACTTCCGAAGAGGGCATCATACTGCCCCAGGACTTGCTCCACCAGGACACCAACTTCGGTGGCACTGAAGCTGGTGCCCCTCTGCCTCTCTGGCCGGGGGTTGTCAGTGGTCCCAGATGGTGTTTGCCCCGACATGACAACCCCAGAGGCTGGAGTGGGTGGGCAACTGGGTCCTGGGGCTGGGCTGTGGAGCGATGGAATCCCAGTCGGGAGTCTTCGGTTCCAGCAGGGATGTTCACAGCAACAGCACCCCTGGCTGATGTGCAGGCAGCAAATGGCAGGGCACGTGGGCAGCATGCAGTCAGGCAGCAGCAGATGGCAGGTGGGAGCGTGCTCGGGGCTCTGGGGGGCAGTAGTTTGCCTTCTGGGCAGGAGCGTGGTCTTCCGTGTGCTTACGCGTGGCCAGCTTGATACGGAGTGATTTGGCAAGTGAAAAATCTGCACGTCAGCGTGTAATTCGAGGAAAGGCCCTAAGCGCGTCTGCACGCATACGCATTTTCATTGGACAGAAGGCCCCTCAAGCGCAAGCGCCCCTGTGACGTGACACGTACAGACGTGCATGGGCATTTCAGCGCGCGTGAAAAACTGCACGTCCGCGTGTAATACGAGGAAAGGCCATTATCGCATATGCACGGCAGCATGCATATGCGATTTCATTGGACCAAAGGCCCTTAGCGCGTGAGCGCGTCTGTGACGTGACGCGCGCAGGTGTTTCCCTCATTGCACGTGATGACAGAACACACGTGGATTTCCACCAATCGCGTGTGAAAGTTCCCGGCACCCCGGAACACACGTATCCAGGCTAATCGCGTGTGGAACTTCCCGCGCACCCCGAAACACACGTACCCAGGCCAGTTGCGTGTACGCTCACTCCCCTCCGATCACACGCGATGACACTCGGACCGTATCTGAATACGGGAAACCCGTGCACGGCAAAAGACGTGCACAGGCGTCAACGCGTCCGCCCACACAAAGGCAGGCGGAGCCGTCCCCGCGCACAGCATAAAAGTGCACGCAAACAACAAACACGTATATACAGCTACGATGAATGCCCCATTTGTCGCTGCACTGATCGTGGGACACCGCAGGAGGAGAATAGCCAGGGCACGCATTTTCGCACCACGGACAAGCCTTTTTGGGATGCCTGACGACCAGGTATAGGTTTCCACCCCATATTATCCTAGACCTGGTCAGGGAGTGGGAAGATGACCTCACATCTCCCACCCTTTGCTCCCAAGCATTGAGCCCCTTGGAGAAGCTGCTCAATGTCCTGCATTTTTTGGCCACTGGGTCATTTCAGCGGACCACTGCCATAGTGGGGGGGGGGGTCTCACAGGCCACGCAGTCACGCTGCCTACACCAGGTACTGACAATCATGACAGCGCGCCCCTCAGTCCGCAGGCACATATACATGCCCAGAACACCCGCAGAAAGGCAGGCCGTTGTCCTGGATTTTTTCAGGGTGGCACACTTCCCCAAAAAGCTTGGTGCCATAGATTGCACCCATGTGGCCCTACGTCCACCTAGGGCCATTGAGCACATCTACCGAAACCGCAAGCACTGGCATTCCATCAATGTACAGGTGGTATGTGATGCAAAGGGAATCATCACCTCTGTCTATGCAAACTACCCTGGCTCCACCCATTACAGTTTCATATACAGAATGACCGCCCTGTGCCGGGCCCTGGAAGCTGGGCAGCATGGCGACACATGGCTCCTAGGTCAGTACAAATGCCCTTGCACATGCATGCAAGTCACACACAGACAAATATCCAAACCCTAATAATCTCAACTATTATCACCTCCCCAGGGGACAGTGCCTACCCTCTGAGCAACCACATGATGACGCCATTCCGGAACCCCACCACACCACCCCAGGTAAGATACAACACCGCCCATATTGCAACCAGGGGCATAGTGGAGCGCACATTCGGAGTGCTCAAGTCACGTTTCCGCTCCCTTGACCGCTCTGGTGGGCAACTACTCTATGCACCACCAGTAGTGTGCAGGATCATTGTGGCAGCATGTGTCCTGCACAATGTTGCAACACGGCAGGGCGTCCCGGTGGACATGGTGGTGCCCCCACATCCCCAACCACAGGCACAGGCGCTGCCCATGGGAGGGGACAGGGCACGTGGCGAGGAAGCCAGGACCCAGCTTGTGGCCACATTTTTCACCTAAACTCCCACCCCTGCGGAGTGCACACAGGCCTGGCACATACCAGGTGACAATCGATGATGACAAAGAGACAATCAACTGTCACAACCCTACCACCCTGAGATAGTTGCCATGGAAGTGCCACATCATCTGCATCCCTAGCTACTTAAACACAAGCTATCCTGTGTGACCAAAAGGCACACATATGACATATGACATGATATGGGCCGTACACAAGTATTCCAAGGCGCAATGAGGCAGGGAGGGGGGAACAAGGGAACACAGAGAACGGTACTACTAGGCCAGGTGTCATTGAGATTGTGCAAGTGCAGGGGTAGGGGGAATGGGAAAAGTGCAAGGGGAAGGGTGGGGGGGGAGTCCAGTACAGGGGAAGTAGCCCAAAAAAATAATACATAGGTCGCCTGGTGGCAACTACACAGGTAAGTGCAGACAAGTGCTGGGAAGGGAGGGCTGTAGGGATAGAGAGACAGTACTGCAGTGCAGGGGTTGCCAGGGAGGCAGTGCAAGTGGAGAGTGCTGGGCCAGGGACCAAGGTAGGTGAGAGTGGCCCAGTTGCAGCTCCTGTGGTGTTCCAGTGGAGAATTCTGCAAGGGAGAGGCAGACAGTAAGCAGAAGCAAAGAGGAAGGTCTTGAGGTGCTTCCAGAACTGGAGATGGTTCCCCTCAAGTTCAAGTCAGGCCGGAAGTCTGTTCCAGGGGGAGGGCCATGCTGCGGAGCGAAATCTACCCCCAGCTAGTTGCTCTGAGAAGTGGATGACCCGGACATGCAAGGTGTGCATCACACACACC
Organism: Ambystoma mexicanum; assembly: GCF_040938575.1. NCBI lineage: Eukaryota > Metazoa > Chordata > Amphibia > Caudata > Ambystomatidae > Ambystoma > Ambystoma mexicanum. Next base: position 545,950,705 of record NC_090927.1, read on the forward strand.
TGCAAAACAGGCCATGGCCATCACTGTCATGTCACTCAAACCCTCCCAAACATCAACATGACATGGCAAGCAATACCCATACACCAATGCAGTAACGATAAGGTACACATTGCCATGTCCTAAATGTACAGTGGCATCGGACACTGCTGCCTGACCTGAATCAGATGAAATGACAGACCAACAAAAACTCCCACCCAAAATAAGTCATTTCCAAATGCATTACAACAGTCGTAGACGTAACATCACAATGAATGCCTGTCTACATGCACATTATGCATTGCAAAATCAACACTGCAGCTCATGTGTGCAGTGTCCTACTCCTGCATCACACTGCTCAGCGCACAGCACAGTGAACAGCCATTGTGTGTGATGCACACCCTGAGCATCACATCTAAGTGACAGACCATGTCAAACATCAAATTAGGCATGTACTGGATCCATGATCGGTCACAGAACATGTGCTGCCGGGACACAGTGGGCACCAGAAGGCAAACTGTACACGTGGATATGCAAGGGTGGGAGTACATGTAGTGCATCAGAGTGCAAGTGTGTGGTTCTGCAAGGACATGCACTCCACATATGCATGTGCACTCAAGTGACCATCAGTGTTCCCTACACATCACATGTGAACATCCACCATGTGTACACCCCAGCATGTCAAACCACAACTATCTCCTCGCACCTGAAAGGAAAACACAACACATGAACAGGCATTGATCAGCAGAACACAACATGTACATAGGATACCACCATTACTATGTCAGAGTTCCCATCACACTGCAGGGCAAGGCAACTATCAACAACAACCCCCCCCCTCCCTCACAAATGACCATGACCCACTGAACAACTGCACCTGGGTCATGGAGCCTCCAAACCTCAATTCCACCTGGCCACAGGATCACCTTTACCCTTCGTCACCATCTCCCACCTTGTGTGTAAAAAGATGCCTGAACCCTCAGAATCCACACTCATTTCCAAAATCACAAAATCCAAGGCATAAAAACGAACCTGAACACCCTCCAGTAGATGACTTGACGTGGCAGTACCTCACAAAGGTCAAGTAATACCACAATGATGCAACAACCAAGGTAGCACAGCAAAACAATGTCACGACAGGATGCGAGACATGTGTGGTACATGACATAGGATGATGCACCATGAATGGATGTGTACTGTCACGGGTCCCCTGTACAGGCGCGGGAGTGTCAAGAAACAACCACCCCCACCATGTCCCGGGTGCCTGCAAGGTCAAACTCACACAGGCCCCTGAGACCCTGGTGGGGAATGAGGTTCAGGGATATGCAGTCGGGACAGGTGTTGACACACTGGATGACTGGAATGAGTGGCAGGAGAGGGGAGGAGGAATGACACATGAAACTAGGGAATGCACGAAAATGTACAACCTGCATGAAATGAACACATACACAATCCAAACAAACTTGGACATCATTGTCATGGCCTTCTGTAGTCCAGGCTCAGGAGTGGTACGAACCAACCACCCCCTGTAGGGTTTTGGCGCCTGCAAGTTCGGGGTTTACACAGGCATCCGCAACCCCAGTGGGGAAACAGGGTCAGGGAACGTTGCTTGGATAGGCACGGGAAGCAGGAACACCGGGTAGAGGGTACAGGTTTCAAAATTGCATAGGATCACGGGTGATTAGGGAGAAAAAAACATACCAAATTGAACCACACATACATCCATGCATCAGTACACTCCCCAGCAAGCCTACGCAGAGCAGTTCGTAAGAAAAACAACAAGACACTTAGCTCTGGTTTGGAGTGCTGGCCTCCTGCCTGCGCACTCTCGGGTCCGGTTACAGGAGCACTGCAATGCTGCAAAGAGAGCCACAGTCAACAACCTGTACGTGCCAATTACACAAAAACACAACACCAAACATGCCCAATAGCAACAAACTACTCTACAAACAGACAATCTGTGGTTGATGCTTCGTACCCATATATAACATCACCCCTGTGACGGGTCATACACAGTCAATGCAGTAAGGCAGCCGCTGGTGGGTGCGTGGCAAATGTAACACCAATGTGTCACAATTCACACAACATGCAATGTTCCCTGGGTAAGCAGACAGACCCATATAGCAAGCCATGACTACAGAGCAAGTTGCGTACCACCATGACCGAAACAAAGTTGGCAGTGCATTTATCATGAAGTACGTGGAAAAGACATGCACTGCACCCGAGTATGTCCCTTGCTGTATGTCCCTGAGAGCTGCCCCTTTCCATGTCTCGGAAGGCTACATGGTTGATACAAGTGCCTCAATGGACCTTGGTGTACCGGAGGGTATGTGCCACTGCCCCTGCATGTGTCCCAGACAACCCTACTATATACAGCCATCAGTCCACAAACACATCTGAGCTGCATTGTGTGCTTCAACACCAATATTCGTCTAAGCTCACCCTCAGTGCTGTGACTAAGCCTGCATGTGCAACTCGCCTGGTGCAAGCTTTGCTGTGTCGTGGCCCCCCTGTGATGCTCACCTTGCCTGGAGTTCCTTGGAACATGTCAGCAGTTCTAGGATGTGGGTCTGCAATCACTGTGCCTCTGCTTGTGCACACATGTGCATGTGGGCACCAACAAACGGGTCCAGAATTCCGTTGTCCAATGGGCCATGTCTGCTGGCAAAGGTGCTCTGGAGGCTCATCCCCCTGCATAAAGGGCATGAAACACATGATTAATGCTTCAAAGTCATCTGTGTGTGTCTCATCAGGCATCTCATTACTTGACCATGTCAGAGAGTCACATCACAAATCACACCATCAGTCCGTCTTTCACCTCCAAAGTGTGGAACACTATCTACAGCATGAATTGCAACAAGCACATGTATAGGAAAGATATGAAACATACTACACAATGCATAGCAATCAATGTCCACATTAATCATGACACACCCCATCTAGCAAAAGCTGAACAGTGGACAATGACACCTAAATCATCCCCACTAGGGGTGTCAACACAAGTCACACAGCACCAGACATGCCACAGATATGACAGTCCAAAGCCCTTGTGTGAAATGCTGTAACACCGAACCGTCCTTGCGAGCCCATGGATAAGGGAGGCAGGAGTGGCATATGTGAGTCAAGGACCCCAAGCAGCAAACACATACACAAGACAACCATGAATGGCCCAGCTGGAACAAACAGTGGATGCCTTCAAAAGCCACAAAGCACCGCACCGTCACATGAAAGCACAATAGACTAGCGATTTTAAACTAACTCAACTATTAACTAATTACACTACCTATGGAAAACCTACATTACCTATTTAAACTAACTATCAAACAGAAACTTAACTAACTAAACTAAAAGAAAAATCAAAAATGGCCACATACGACCCGGGGGGGAGGTACAGGGTGCTGCTCAACATCCACATGCGATGATGCTGAGCCAAAAAAAAAAATCTTCCATGGGCTCAACGCCTGCACAGCACGACCTATGTGGGAGATAGATGGTCGTCCGAGTCTGGCTCATCCTAGAAAGGAGGACGTGGCACAGTAGCCTGGCCACGCCTAGCTGCAGCTTGCCCCTCGTCTGCAGCAAGTCTGCCCGACGGGTGAGCCTGGTTCTGTGTGGCGATGTGACGTAGGTCTGCATGCAGAACCTCATGTGATACACGTGCTTCCTCTTGCAAGGTAGCATGTGTAACACGGAGTTCCTCCTGCAAGGCCTGGCTGGACAACCGCTGCACCTCCCGGCAAGCCTGTAGCTCAGCCGAGATGGTACGCTCAAGCTGTGCAAACCTCTCCTCTGCCTGCTGCCTCTGGGACATCATAAGGACGCCCAGAGTGGATCTGAGGGAAGCATACTCCTCCCTCAGGGCATCCATGTGCGCCTCTGCGTGAGCAGCAATTGCTTGACGCAGAGACGAATTTTCAGCCTGGCGTGCCCTGTCTAAGGCCGCCATGCCCAGCCTGAGCTAGCGGGCCGTGGACCGTGCCGCCTGCTGCTGGAGAAGCACCTGTCTAGCAGTGGGGAGCACAGATCGGGCCACACGCTCCATGCTCTCAGCGATGTTCTCCATTGCTGCCCCCTGCCATTTGGAATTGGCAGTCATGTCTTGCTCCCACTCAGTATACAGCGGTTGCGCGCGGCGACCGCGTTGCCGGGCTTGACCCCTGCGGGACCCAAGGACCGGGGGTCCTCGCTGTGTTGGCACCGCCTGCGGCTGCACGACTACATGCCCCCGTCAACGTGATGTCCCAGGCACATCAGTGACTGGTGTGGAGGGTGACCCTGCGTCCCGATCCACCACGGGCGGAGGAACCAAGACTGTCTGATCCCTCAGTGCAGGTGTCGCAGACAGAGGAGTGTCCACATCAGAATCACTCACCCCTGACACATGGACTTGATGCTCATCCAACTCAACATGGACGTCAGAGTCGTCATCAAGGCTGGACTCATAGGCAGCCAGAGACAAGATGGACTGCAGCACTTGGGGGTTTTCGTGGCCTACCACCCCACGACCCCCACTAGTGCCGGGTTGATGTGGTGTTACCAACCCTGTGTCTGGCATGACAACACCATCCTCCGCCTCCATTGCGTCATCACCTGAAAAATAGAGAGAAAAAGGTCAATACACATGTCAGAAGCACACGACACACACACACACCGACAGCAAAGGCATCCGGCAGACATGTGACACACAACATATGACCTGGCATGCATGCTGGGTCTACTTTGAATAGCTTCTGTGATCAGACCTGTTGAAAGGTGGCAGTTTCCATGGAAGTGGGTCTATGCAGTGCAGAAAATGTGTACGCCACTCACTACCTACATGTACAAGCACTACATGGTGTGTGCCAGGAAATGTGAAGGCAGTGCCATGTCAAATTCAGACATCGCGTGCATTGTGCATTCAATGTGTACCATGTCTAGAAGCCAAGCACCCCTCCACCCCAGTACCAAAGCAGGGATGCCTAGCATGGTATCAAAAGGCTGACCATACACCTGTGTATTGACGGGCAGTGTTGACTGGCATCAACAGCTTAATGTGATTCAAATTACAACACTGCAAATGATGCTGGGACAGTGGGCAGGACACATGATGGAAACTCCGGAGGCCGCCCACGTGTGAAGAAGACACAACAAGAGTTGGACAGAGTCATTGGCCATTGAACAGTCTGAGGCCTGTGAGCCACACAGATTGTCAGAGCCTAAACATGTGTGCAACGCAGGACTGAGCCACAGCTGACATGGGAAGGCTGATGAGATGGCAGGCAATGTATGTAACCAAGGACTCATATTACAGTGATCATCCAGTCAAGGACACATAGGGGCATGCGTGCAATGCACATGGAGCATGAATGGGCACTCATGTCCCTGCGGGACATCTGACCCATGCACAGTACAAGTGAGATACCCTGCATCGAGTACTAAGGCTGTACCACACGGCATATGTCTGGCAGATTCTACGCTGGAAGTTAGCATCTACACAGGACACATGAACAAGAAAGTACACATTGGCAAGATTGAAGCAGACCAGTGCAAAGGTGGAACTGGGGTGCAGAGTGGCGGAGGAGGGGCAAGGGAGCATGCCTACATGGAGTCCCGCATGCAGGCAGAGGAGACATGCATGACGGTAGCATTGCATTACTTACACATCAGAACCATGTACACGTCACATGTAGCAGCAATCATGCACAACACATCCCACAAGTGAAACACACACATCCTCAACAAACACGCATCAACACTCACTGGACTGGGCATCAAAGTCCAGCATCTCTCCCACTCCTTCGACCAATTCAGGTGGTATGAACTCCGCAACAAGAGCCTCATGCGGAGTGAGTTCTTCCTCCTCTGGTGCAGGCCCACCGCCAGTCACCAGAGTCAAGTTGTAATTTGAGGCATGCTTGGCCTTAGTGCTGCGCTTGATGTCATTCCAACGCTTTTTGCACTCCTGCGCCGTGCGCACCTCATGGCCGAATGAACTGACATGTTCCGCAACATGCTTCCAGTGGGTGTCACGTTGGGCAGCCGTAGTCTGACTATTGGCACCCACTAGCATGTCACGGCTGTGGCCCCGCACGTAGTCCACGAGGAAGTCCAGTTCCTGCTTACAGAAAGGCTTCTTCCTCGACGTGCAGGAGGTCGTGGCTGTGTGTGGGGTCCCAGCCTGTGTTGCAGGTGCAACCTTCCTCCTCTTGGACTGTGGCGCAGACCCCGGCTGGCTAATGCCGCCCTGACTAGTATGGCCAGTGGGTTCGGTGGATTGAGCCAAGGGAGTGGCAGGTGGAGGGATGACCAAAGGCCTGACTTGTGTCAGTGGCAGCTGGGTGCCCACTAATGGACCCTGTGCAGCAACATCAGCTGTGGCAGGGTCATTGACCGCAACGGTCCTGGTTGGCAGACTCACAACCGGGGTGCTGTTGGGTGCATCTCCCCCTGCACTTGCCAACACCCGGCTGTTCGGGGCAGCTGATGACATGACTGCCCCAGGGACATGTGTCTTGGTCTGAGCAGCCCGGCCTGCCCCTATGGTTTCCCCCCTGGCCTGTTGGAGATCTACCAAGGGCTCTTCAAGTGCCAACGCAGCCTGAGCCTGGGTGGCGGTGTCCACAGCTGCACCTGCAGCTACCACTACCCTTGGGCCCGTGGCAGTCGATGGAACGGACTGCCGGGTCATATGGGTGCCAGTGCCAGATGCAGGAGCTGCATCCCCCGGAACCACAGGGGGTGGTGGCATGGCTGCAATGACACATGGCACAACATTGTGCTCAAGTGGCGCACCCCTGCCTCTTCCCCCTCTGTGGCTGCCCTGGACACCCTGGAGTCCCCCTACTCCCTGGTCACCACGGCCACGTCCCCGACCACGCCCGCCACGAGAAGTACGCCCAGCTGAGGCGCCCCTCACCTTTGGTGGCCTCCCAACCAGGGCACAGATGTAGTAGTGCTGGCACAGATGGAGTGGTGCCAATGGGAGGTGTACACCACAATTGACCTGGGCAATTGGGGTGAAGGGGGTGGGAAGCAAGATGTTAACAGCCCCCCTGCACCTGCAAGGCTGTATTTGACCCCGGTGATGTGGCGACGGGTCACGCAACGCTCAGGCACCCCAAAACTGCAGTAAAACCGTGCACGCAACCCTGCAGCCTAAGTGCGTGGATTCAACCTCCCGCAGTACGCGGTGGCACCCAGTAACACGAATAACGTGTACGCGTGGGACACGCAGGCTACTATGACATCGAAAATGGGTGCGATACACAGGGGCACCCGCAGTGGGAAAAAGAGCGTGTGCGACTCACCGTCTGACTAGCGCGATGCAGAAAAACACGCGTAGCCAATACCCCCGCCAAAAGAAGAGATACGTCCTTGATAACTGTGAAGTTGTGATGGCGTGCGAAACAGGAAGCAGCAACACACGTCGGTCTCCATGAAAGGCACGTACAGCGAACTGCTGGGCCCGCTCACCTTTAACCCGTGCTGAGGGAAACGCACGCGCGCGTCACGTCACTTACGCGCATGGGCCCTTTCCTCGTATTACATGCGGACGTGCACGCTTACGCGCATGGGCCCTTTCCTCGTATTGTAAGAGGATTCAATTCAACACTACAGCTAAGTCAACGCCTAGTCTATAATACTGAATGAAAACCCTTATTGATATATCTTTAGGTCCAGTTCATGCGTTCTGGATGACTACCCCTATATAACACCCCTCTCTTGGAATCCCCCTGATCCCACTGAGCCAAGAAGTAGTTCTGTTTTGCAAGTTAAAAGGTTTATTTGATAAATTAAACAATAGATATATATATCCCACTTTATAATAAATTAATAATTGAATATCACACTTAATCTGATATGATAAAGATTAACAACGGAGAATCTGGCACTAGCACACTTCGTTATAATCACTAAGGAGTTGAGATGAAATGGATAAGGTAGCACACTGGTAAATAGGTACAGAAGTATAATGTGGTAGAGAATGCTTTATGTAAGCTCAGGTGGATACAATATTCAATGAATGCAGTACAGAAAATACTCAATATGATTTCAACCAAACAATGTAATCACTTTTCTCTGGCTATTCACTCCCCCCCCCCTCTTTATGCAATGCAAGGAAATGGGAGGAAACACACAGTTCTCAGAAATGCAATCAATGTAATTCAGTTCAACCCAGCAAGCTTACAGAAAACAGATAGGAGTTTTGAAAACACAGGCCCAAATGCTTTGATATGTGCTAGCAATGGATGAGAAATATGCTGGAAATGCTTTTTAATTCCCTTTCAGAGGTTCAGGGTGAGTGGTATCTAGTTAATATTAGTCCAGGCTCACACTAGCAATGAGGCAGGGATAGTTAGCAGGTTAAACGAATTTCTGGCAAATGGAAGGCAAGCAGCAGCAGTTTTTACATGTGAAGAAATTTGCAAATCGCGGTAAAATTCGCGAATGCGTGTTCCGCGATTGCGGTAAAACTATAAGGGGTAGGAATGCGGTTCTAGGTTCATAGGAAAGCCATGATTCTAGCCTTTCAGATAAAAGTTACTGCAAGTCTCTAGCACAAACGGTTGCGGAGATATGAGCGATTTTATGAAGGTCGTTTTTCAGATTTGAAATTTTAAAGTTCAAAAAGACAAGTGCAGCTTTACAAATGACAGGTGACAGTTAGGAGGCAGTTCTACTTAGATCAAATAGATTGAATTATGTTATTTTAACTAGGAGATTGGTTCTGCACAGTTTCTAGGTACTCACACTATATTCTTGAGTGAAATGGGCCTCGCCATTGATCTGGTCAGGTTTTAAACTCGCCTCTGGTCTCTGCACTTCACAGTGATCTGGGTCAGCTCTCTCTGGTTCTGCTAACAGGTCAGCTCTACTCTGCTTCTGGTCTGGCCTGATGGATTTGAAGTCTCTATGCTGCTCTCTGAAGGTTGATGGAGGTAAAGTATGGATCTCTGGATGTTGTATGGTCCGGCAGAGTGCGTTGCAGCAAATGGAATTGAAGGTCCCTATCTGTCCTGTCTGTCTGCTTTTATGTGTTTAGAATGTGGGTGTGTTCTAGCATCACTGACCCTACCCCTCTCTCAGCTTCTAATTGGTCAAACTTCCATTTATCATTTGATTGGGGAATGAACTGTGAGTCAGAGTGATGTCATTTTACAGCCTGCAGAAAGTCCACTCCTCCTGTCAACTTACACACAAATCTAGATTTGAAACAAATACATATTTGCAGAGGTACATATTGTTTTAAAATCATATGCACCCATCATGCATTACAGGAGGTATCCCCTGTTCAAACTCTGCTCTTCCTGGGAGCTTGCATTCAGAAATGGCACATATTTCACTTTTTAACTGATTTTGCAATTTCTGACATTGACCCAACTTTACATACATGTGTGCAGGGAGTAGGGACATTAACTGATGAAGTTTCAGATTTTTAACATGCATACATTTAGAGTAATATCCACTTTTCCGCTAAAACCCCCCTGAACACGCCACCGGGTCGAAAAACCTCTTAAAATGTGGGCAGAAAAATCACAAGAATTATGGTATCATTTATAAAATTTTCACATGTCCGCTCTATGAGTTATTCATCTTTTTAAAGTTATGTTCTGGCTCCAAAGGGGGGTGGTTTACCCTCAGCACAAGGTTGAATTTCTGTTTTTTTCCAGTTCTGCCAAGCCAGCTTGCTCTCACAGGCAGTGCCCCTCCCAGCTCCTGCCAAGAGGAAGCTACATTTTACGACTGCGTAATAAAACCTTTGCCTGAGTGAAGAGGGCTTTGTTCACTCTCCTGCAGAGCACAGGTAATTCAATTATCAGATAGATGGCATATCCTTAGTGTGGGCAGCAAAAGGAAGGTTGGCCTGGGAACACAGTGGTGACTCAAGTTTCACTCCTGATGGGGGTAGCTGCCAAGCAAAATCAAGTTCCTTAAGCCAGACCTTCAGCTAAAATGTCACTTTTTGTTCCCCAGTTTCTGCATTCAAATAAAACTAAACATTTTCACATATGCAGCTAGAATGCTGATTCTAAGTTCAAAACTATGACATTTAAACAATTGCAACCTATGTGACACTCAAAGTAGGTCACTCATTTCTTTTAAACATTTAGATTTGTAGTGTCTTTCAGTCCAAATTTACTTAAACTGTTGAAATCCACAGCCCAGCCAGTCTTGTAATAAACCTTCAAGTCACTTCAGAATATAACTTTACATTGGATCCACCTCTCAGTAAGTCTTTCTTTGGCTTGCTTTGGGTTCATTTATTCAGTTTTCTACAAAATCTGGTGGTTTTAAAACGCCGGCTTTTGGATAGTGGTGAGTACTGGTACTGCACCCCTTTTTGGGATTTAAGAAAATGAATTCCCCACAATTCTAGGTTGCATTTGGCAATCAGCATTGCCATTCCCAATGGTTTCAGACTACTGTGAGGGTAGTCCAATGGTGGTTTTAGGCAGTGTCCTTCTGTGCCCATAACATCGGCAAAAATGGGTGGCAGCCTATTCTTCCTGCATTTCCCTGTGCATTTTCTGGGAAGCTCTGGCCATCATGATGTTTTCATGTCAGTACTGCACAGTTTTGAGGTAGGGCTAGGATGCATGGGTAAATACATCCCACAAGCCCCCCTTCTTGCGGTGGCCATCTGATCCTTCACTAATGGGACCCGCAAGATCTGGGATGTAGTTCTCCTCTTCTTCCGATAAATGGCACAGTTCAGCATCTTTTCCTCCATCCGGTCGGATCGATCGGTTCTCCTCGCCGGTCCTGATGGGAGTATTGGGCGGTCCACTGGGCCCATTGGATCTTCGTTCCCGGTCTCCGGATCGTCCTCCTTGGCCAGTCTCAAGGTCTTCTTTCTCCTAGGACGACAAAGGAAGAGCGGCAATACCTACTCATAGACGTTTTTCCACCACTGTTGAGATAGTGGGGCAGCATATGCATTTCATCATAATGAAACATTACATTCTTATTTTGATAAAAACAGTATAACTAAGAGACAGTTTCATGCAAATCACAATATTTTAGAGACTAGATGTGGTATGTTTTATGATTGGAACTGAATTAGTCTGAGACAGTACCCGCTAGGATTCCAGAGGATTCCTCCAGTTGTTGCAGAGCGTGCCTGGGATGGCAACACTTCAACTGGTTTATGTGGACCCACTTGTCTTCCCCCGATGCCAAAGGACCTTTGGGGATGTGGATTTTGTAGGCCACAGGGGAGATCTTGTCGATGATCTCAAATGGTCCCTTCCATGTAGGCAAAAATTTACGCTGCTTGGCCTGGTTCCTTTGGAAGTTGTATAGATAGACCCGGTCTCCCACCTGATATTCCCTCCTGGAAGTTTTCAGGTCATAATGGGTCTTCATGCTATCAGCTGATCTTTCTAGATTCCGCTGAGCATAAGCAAAAGCATGTTGGAGGTGTTTCCTTAAATTCTCCACATACTCATGAGTAGTGGAGGCATTTATCAGTGTCTGCTCTTGGGTCCTGTAGAGCAAATGCTGAGGAAGCACCATCTTGCGTCCAGTCATCAACTCAAATGGTGACATTTTGGTTGCAGATGAAGGGGTAGATCTGATAGCCATTAGGACCAGAGGTAATCGGATATCCCAACTTGGCCCAGAATCTGCCACAAACTTCTTTAATATGCTCACAATTGTCCGGTTATATCTCTCTACTGCCCCAGAAGAAGCTGGCCGATAAGCGATATGCAACTTCCTTTTGACCCCCAGTATCTCCCACATCTTTGTCATTACTTCACTGGTGAAGTGGCTACCTCTGTCTGACTCAATCCTTTGAGGTAGACCAAAACGGGAAAAGATGTGGTTAATCATCAAGGCAGCTGCCGTTTCTGCCTTGCAGTTTGGGGCTGGGAGACATTCCACCCACTTGGTAAACAAGCATGTCACAGTCAACATGTACTTATTCCCCCTAGCCGAGCGAATCACAGGGCCTACAAAGTCGATTTGTAAATCTGACCATGGCAGTGTCATCCCCCGCTTTTGGAGAGGCGCACGGTGCGTGAGGGATGATGGCTGAAATTGTGCACACACAAGACACCCCTTCAAGTATTGGTCGAGGTCCTGCCCCATGTGTGGCCAGTATGCAACCTCTCTTAAGATTTCCAATGTTGTGTGAAACCCCCTATGACCGGCGGTGGCCGCATCATGGGCGTGACTTAACATCAGGCTTCGGAATGAGGTAGGAACCACCCACTGATCGTGGCCAGCTTTGGATTTCCTTACCAGCAAACCGTCTTGAATCCGGAACATTTTTGGACATTTCATCAACACTCTTAGGTCCTCTTTCCCAATGTAATCGGTATCCGTCAGGGGAAAGTTCTCAGGGTCCTCAAGGTGCTGGTAAAATTTACCAATTATTGGATCCCCCTTCTGAGCGGTAATCAAATCAGCATCAGGGGTCTCCTTGCTCCATTGTGCAATTGAAAGGTCGTTGTGAGCATTTGTCTGGGACCTAGTGATAGCAGTGACCTGGATTTCCCCCAAAAGGGACTCAATCTCAATTAGATCCCCTTGGATGGCCCCGGTTTTGGCCAGCTGATCAGCTAAGTCATTTCCAGTTTTGTCTGGTCCCTCTACTTTGGAATGACCCTTGATCTTTTTCCAATAGATGGTCATCTCATTCGAGGTGACCAAATCATCAATGTTTTGGATCAACTTCCCATGTTTCAAGGGTTTGTTGTTAGCACATAACATGCCTCTGGTTTTCCAATTAACCAGGTGCTCCACGAACCCGTTCCGTACATAATCCGAATCTGTGATTATGACCAGTTCGTGGAGTTGATGCTGGACAGCAGTGAGGATGGCTTGATGCACAGCCATCAATTCTGCCACCTGACTACTTCGGGGACCAATTTTGTATCCGGCGGAGGGTTCTGGGGACTCATTCACCCATGCATTCCCTACGCCGGCCACTAGTTCTTTCTCCCCGTTGTTGTCAACATGGTAAGAGCATCCATCCACATACACAGTGGGCATTCCCTCACACTTGTCCTCTTCAAAGACTTTGTGTGGGGAATTAAGGTATGCCTCCATGTTGTCCTTTATTTTTAGACTTTCGTCCTCGAGACAGTTTTCTCTGGCACAATCATGCAAGTCAGCCAGACCTTGCGCGAGGGGACTCTTCTTGTTTTGGCCATATCGGACCTCCACAGGAAAGCCTTGCATTGACAGAATCCAGGAAGTAATTCGGGAATTACTCACATTTCCGACCCGGATTCTGTCACTTTGGAGATATTGCAGAGGCTGGTGTGGAGTCTCCACTATGATGTGTTCCCCCTGGATAAACGGGCGGTAATTCTTCAATGCCCACACCGTTGCCAGGAGTGCCTTCTCACAATCGTTGAATTTTTCCTCCACAGAGGATAAAGTTTTGCTCGCATAGGAGATTACTTTATTGACCTTGTCATGCTTTTGGTATAATACGGCCGTCAAGCACGTATTAGAGAACCCTGTCTCCAGGAAGAACTCCTTGTTTCTGACAGGGTAAGCTAGGCAAGGCGCTTGTGAGAGGCTTCTTTTGAGTTGTCTTACTGCCTCGGCTTGTTCTGGACCCCATTCCCACTTGACCCCCCCCCTTCAGGAGATGAATCAGGGGTCTGGTGATCTCTGCGTAGCCCTCAATGAACTTTCTGCTGTAATTAGTCAGTCCAAGGAGGCTCCTTAGTTCCCGCAGAGTTGTGGGGTCTTTCAATTTTTGAAGTGCTTCCACTTTCTTTTCCTGGGGACAGAGACCCTGAGGAGTAATCTCATGCCCCAAGAAATTAACACGGGTTCTACACCACTGTGCTTTCTGAAAGGAAAGTTTTGCTCCGGCAGCCCTCAACTGTGTCAGAACATAACGGATCTCCGCTATGTGTTCCTCCACAGATGAACCTTTGATGAGGACATCATCTACATAAGCCAGGTTACCCCTCGCACCCAGGTCGGGCATGGCCTTATGTAGGAAAATGTTGAATTCATTGCCGGAGTTGAGGTATCCGAAGGGAGTCCGGGTCCATGTGTACTGCTGGCCCCCAAAGGTAAAAGCCAGTTTGTATTGGTCCTCCCTACTGACAGGCACAGTCCAGTATCCATTGGTCAGGTCTATTGCAGTGAATACCTGTGACCCCTGGATCTGGGCCAGCCCTTGGTCAATGTAGGGCAGAGGCCATCGGGAAGTATGGACCCGTTTGTTGAGCTCCCTAAGGTCGGCGCAGAGTCTCCACTGGCCGTTCGGCTTCAATATTCCCAGCACCGGATTATTGAAGGTGCTGTGGACTGGACGGATTATTCCCCGGGACTCAAGGTTCTTAATTATTTCAGTAAGGGACTCCATTGATGCGAGAGGCAAGCGATATTGCTTCACAAACACAGGAGTCATGCCAGGGTCCGTGGGGATTGTTGTTGTGTGGATGTCAGTGCGACCACAGTCATATGAGTCTACCGCAAAGAGATCTTGGAAATCCAAGAAAACTTGTTTCAACTTTTGCTTTTGTTCCAGAGTCACACAGGCATCAGCTAGGTTGACTCTCTCTTCCACCATCTGCCTGAAGCCTGGAAAGACTTCTGGTTTGGCTATTTCAGCGGCCTCCTCCAGCTGGGTGGAGAAGTCCCTGGTTAGAGAGCTGATTTGGACCGGAGGCTTCAGGTGGGCAAGGCAGCCCTCATGGACCTGGAAAATCACCTCATCCCTCCTGAAGTCACAAGTCACATCTTCCTTACCATAAGGGCAGGAAGTGTACACCAGGAAGTTCCCCCCATGCCGGGTAAAAATCCTGTCTGGTGTTGTATTGTCCTCACTGTCACTGTCAAAACAGTCCTTGGGGAGTGGTCCTAACAGTTCATTTACTAAGTCGATGGAAAAATGTCGGTCATCAACCGCCATTCCAATAATGGTGCCTGCGGCTAGAGTAATACTCTTTAAGTCGCTGTTATCCACCTCTATTAGAATGGTGTCATGTTCTATGTTGACTAATGGAGTTGGGTTTACCCCCAACCCTTGCTGTTGGAGAGAAGCGTTTAGATGTATGTAAGCATCAGGGTTTTTCAACTCTTGTCCCCTTTTAACTTTCACTTCCAGGGAGAATTGTCGGGTCCTTTCTGGGATGGTGACTTCCTCTTTAACCTGAATTTCAACTGCATAAGGTAGCAATTGAGCTGACCTAAATGCTTTTTCTGGATCATCAAAGCCCATGGGATTATCCGCTAATCGGGACCAAGCTTTGAAGTTTATTAGGTCCAAACTAATGGCAAAGCGATTGAGAATGTCACTGCCTAAGTAAAAGGCGGCAGTGACGTCTCGCACGACCCAACAATTGTGGACTATGCTCTTGTTGCCAATGGAGATTTTGAGCATACACCTGCTTGGCAGGAGATGTTTGGAATTAGGTGCTTCCAGGTCCATTTCCCATTTGTCTATCAGTTTGAAGGTGGGAATGGCTGGATCTTTTGGGAGTTGGCGAAACATGGCTTCGCTGATGAAGCTCTTACCGTTGTTCACACACACTCGAGCGAGAACAGAGTCCTTCCCATCATTTATCTGAACAGGGATGAACAACTGCTCTCCAATTTGCTGAATATCAGCCAGGCTCTGAGCTGATTTCACATCTTTCTGGACTATAGGAGTGGGAGTTTCTGATTGTGGATTAGTATAGAATCTCAGAGTGTTTCCTTCCAGCGTGGAGTACCACTTTAGACTGGAAGGAAGGTTGATTTTCAGAAATAGAGAGGACCCCCCATCACCAGTCTGTTGTCCTACTGCTATTACTGTCACGTCTGGAATTTGGCTATTCTGGAAGTGAAATTCTACTTGGTCAGATTTTTGTTCAACCATGTGGCAGGTGCCGTTTAAACTAAGATGGTTGACACTCTGTTTTAATTTTATCGGTCGGCTAGTCTGGGTCCAGAGGACCTTGTTTACGCAATCTATTAGGGGTGACAACCTTCTCAGGAGGTCATTCCCTAGTAAACAAGGGGTGCCCTCTGGGGTCACAACTATGACCGGGTGTTTCAACTTATGTCGCCCAATTTTAATGTCCAAGTCTGCCGTCCCCTCGACGGGAATTTCCTTCCCGTCAAAGTTCTGGAGTTGTCCCGGAAGAGAGGTGAGAGGAATTTGGTAATTCTCTCCCCTTCCTGCATTCAGTTCGTCAAAGGCCCTTCTGGACAGAAGGGTAGCTTGAGATCCAGTGTCCACCAGTGCCAAGATTGTACCCTGCCCCTGTACTTGTACCGGGGCATAATATCTTCCCTCCTTCTCCTCAAGGGGGCACAGATAATGTACATTTTTGGACAACTGGTTGGCTAATTTTCTGGTTTTGGACATCGCTAGAGAAGAAATTTGGGCAGAATTCTGTGGAGAGCCTTGGGAATCTGAAAGAAAAATTTGGCAACTGGAGATCAGAGCCATTGTGGGTTCCCCTGGCTCTGGTTCTGGGCCGCCCCCCCCTTTTTGGAGGCAGTCCCCAGGATGGGTTTGAACCAGGGGATTTTCTTGCTGTTGGTTCTGGGATGAGATGGTGGGCGGCGGTAGCTCAGTCTCCACATCTCCCCAGTCTGGATTTGCATCCCTAGGGACCCATTTTTCTTTGGGAGGAGTTCCCCCCTCTCTGAAGGAGAAGATCCTTTCCCCCGGATCCTCTGAGGATCCCTCTCCCTCAAATTGGAAGACCTGTACCTCCTCCTCAAACTGAGTCTGTTTGGGTCTTTTGTTTCTCCCACCCCCCCTCTGCTCCTTAGGGGGCAGACTTTCAGGGGCAAGAGATTTCGTTTCCGGTTCCTGGGTTTCCAGGGGCTGTTTACAAGTGAGGAAGGAAGCTTCCTCCAAGGCTTTACACCCCCCTTCCCTTTGTGCCTCCTCCCTGGGAACCGGTGTGTTATCGGGGTGCTGCCCCCGTCATTGTTCTGGAGCACCAGGTCCAGAGTTGGGTGCGTTCTGCGCCGGCACGCCCATCTGAGGGTTCTGCTGAGCCCTCAGTATGTGACCCAGATCCCGCGCCATGTTTTGAACCTGGCGCTCTAACTGGGAAACCCGCTCAGGCTGATACGGGGCCCTGTTTTCTCCCCTGGGCTGATCCCGGGAAGGGTAGCTGTCCCTCCTCTGGTAATACCCCGGGTTGGGAAGATTTGGGTACCCCTCCACCCTTGGCCTCCCCTCTCCCGGATTCAGTGGTCTGGGCTCAGGGAATTGGGGAAAGAAGGATGGATGGTTTTGGGGCTGAAAGTCGGGTGGATATCTGGGGAAAAAGTTCTGCCCAGGGTTTGGTAAATTTCTGCCCTCCTGTGGGAAGTTTGGAGGGAAGTTCCCTGGGTTAGGTGCTTGGCTGGATCCCCCCCCTTGGGCTGGAGGAGTCCACACAAAACCCAGGATGGGTCGATTTCCCTTGTAACGGGGACTTACATAATCGGGAGAGCGAGGGACCCCATTTGTGGGGCTGCCTCCTTGGCTCCCAGTCTGTGACTGACCCGAGGACCTCCTGGGCCTAGCATTATTAGGTGCAGGTAGGTTTTTAGGCCCCCCCATCTCCAAATCCAAAACGGGGGTGACCTTTACCTCTGCCACCTTGGCAGCAGCAGGGGTGCTGTTGGCTTTGGGGTTTTTCTGGGCATTACTTTTGCTATCTACCGGTTTCTGCACCTCATAGATCCGGGTAGCCTGTTCAATGACCCAGTCTAAAGATCTTTTCTCGTGAAAATCCCTCACGAGCTGGGTCATGATATATTTGGGCAAGGCATGGAAAAACGTATTTATAAATTCCCTGCTATCCGTGCGCACCCTTCTTGTGGTCTGTGCAAAAGCACGCTTTAACTCCTGCACAAATTCTTGTGGGGCCTGATCCTCCCCACATTGCAAATTGTAGGCTGCCTTGCGAGCCTCTTGAGGATTTCTGTGAACAGAAAAATGTTTCAAGATGGCCGCCTTATAGGTGGACCATCTTGAATGATTTTGGTCCTCCAGCCCCGCAAAGAAACTGGAGTATTCCGGGGAGAAGGTCCACTTTACATATTGAATACAGCTTTGGCTGTCCTTCAAATGGAAAGTCTCCATCATTTGTTCAAACAACTCTAAGTGCTCCCAAACAGAATACTTAGCGTTCTTATGGTAAGGCGTGATGACGCTCCTGATCGCCTTAATCTGCTTTAAGGGGTCCTTAAGCAAGGCCCTTTTTGCCTTATTGGCCTTTTTGGTTCGGGTAACCCTTGTCCATTCTTCCTCGGACTCAGAGGCACTGCTCCCAGAGGTTCCCGTCTGTTCTTCCAGGTTTTCCCGGATTCTGAGAGCCTGGGAATGGCTGGCAGAATGTGGGGACCTGGTCTCCTGTGTCCTGCGCAGTTCAGAGGAGTCTTCAGATTCCTCCTTGCTGCCAGGATTTGATGGGTACCCCCTCCACTGACCTAACTGGGCAGAGGTTTTCAGGATGCCCTTAATGGGCCTACTCTCCTGGGGTTCCCCATTGAACTGTACTGTACTTGGGTGCCCATACCCGGATGCCCACCCCTCCATTCCTGGGTGGTACTGGCCGATGAGCCCCATACTCTTAGCTGGATAGTAATCTGCCATCCCTGTGGCCCTGTGCTCATGTGCGCCAGGGAACATGGGGGTGGCAGAGTCCAGGGACTGAGAGGTATGAGGGCCTCTGGTACTAGGGCTCCTGAGGTTATGCTCCGGAGTTTCCCTTTCCCAGCGAACCTCATCTCTATCCGCCCCTGCTCCCTGTTGCAATGCAAGAGCCTGCATTTGTGCCTTCAGTTCCTCAGTTAAGGCCTTACTGGACTCTATCAGTCTCTCCTGCATCGCTACCTGTTGTTGGAGCCTATCATTGTGTTCACAGAGGGCCTCGTTTTCCCTCTGTGCTTCCTGGTTGGTCCTGGAGAACTGGGCCAGTCTTTGCTGCAGGAGGGTTACCTCCTGAGCTGTGTCCCTATTGGCCTGCTCCTTTCTTGCTAGAGCATCCTCCACCCTCCTGGTGTGCTCTAGCAAGTTCTGGTGTTCTTTTTGGAGGTCACCCAGTCCCTGGTGGGCCAGGTGATTTTCTTCCATTTTTCTTTTTAAATGGCAGACTTCCTGGCCTAAGGCGTCTCTTTCCTGACTAAGAGCCTGCATTTGTGCCGCCAGGTCGTCCCTTTGCCGTTGAAGGGCACCAGCTTTTTGGCGCTCCTCATCAAACTCTGCCTGGGTATCCAGGTCTTTCAGAATTAGTTTGTTGCTCTCTGCCTTCTCTCTATCTAGGTGACTTTGCAGGGTGACTACCTGCTCAGCACATGCCCTATTGAAGTCTAGCTGTTGCTCCAGCTTTTTCTGGCTTTGCAGTAGGGAGTCCAAACCTTCTTGGTGTTCCTTCTGCAAGGCCAGAAATCTGGTATCCTGTTCTGACTTTTCCTTTTGCAGCACATCCATATCCTCCTTTATTTTAGTGATGTACAGTCTGCTGTCATTTTCTGACTCCTGGCTCCTCTGCAGCCTCTGCTCAGAAGAGACCAGGTCAGATTGGACCTTCTCTAACACCATCTGTTGCCTATTTGCCAGATTTTGGCTTTCAGCACATCTATCCTGCATGTCTCCCATATATAGGTACAGGTATGCTGCTATCCTGGCAATCTTATTGTGTTCCTCTTTGGCTTTAGGAGCCATATATAGTTCGCTCAGGGTCACATGTAATGGACCCTGATCTCTATATATATCTGACCCTGTTTCAGTGACCTGTTGTGTGATTGCCTGCAACCACGCATCCTGGCCCTGTTCGGTCCATTCACCTCTCACAAATAGCTTATGCAAGAGGTGCTCTCTGGCCATTTTCATGTCTACTAAGGTCGTCACTCTAGAGATTGGTCTCTGTCCTGACTTACAGAAGTTTGTATTTTATTTTTTGCAGAACAGAACTTTTCTTGGAGTGTCCCTTTTTAGGAATGCTTTTACGACTGCGTAATAAAACCTTTGCCTGAGTGAAGAGGGCTTTGTTCACTCTCCTGCAGAGCACAGGTAATTCAATTATCAGATAGATGGCATATCCTTAGTGTGGGCAGCAAAAGGAAGGTTGGCCTGGGAACACAGTGGTGACTCAAGTTTCACTCCTGATGGGGGTAGCTGCCAAGCAAAATCAAGTTCCTTAAGCCAGACCTTCAGCTAAAATGTCACTTTTTGTTCCCCAGTTTCTGCATTCAAATAAAACTAAACATTTTCACATATGCAGCTAGAATGCTGATTCTAAGTTCAAAACTATGACATTTAAACAATTGCAACCTATGTGACACTCAAAGTAGGTCACTCATTTCTTTTAAACATTTAGATTTGTAGTGTCTTTCAGTCCAAATTTACTTAAACTGTTGAAATCCACAGCCCAGCCAGTCTTGTAATAAACCTTCAAGTCACTTCAGAATATAACTTTACATTGGATCCACCTCTCAGTAAGTCTTTCTTTGGCTTGCTTTGGGTTCATTTATTCAGTTTTCTACAAAATCTGGTGGTTTTAAAACGCCGGCTTTTGGATAGTGGTGAGTACTGGTACTGCACCCCTTTTTGGGATTTAAGAAAATGAATTCCCCACAATTCTAGGTTGCATTTGGCAATCAGCATTGCCATTCCCAATGGTTTCAGACTACTGTGAGGGTAGTCCAATGGTGGTTTTAGGCAGTGTCCTTCTGTGCCCATAACATCGGCAAAAATGGGTGGCAGCCTATTCTTCCTGCATTTCCCTGTGCATTTTCTGGGAAGCTCTGGCCATCATGATGTTTTCATGTCAGTACTGCACAGTTTTGAGGTAGGGCTAGGATGCATGGGTAAATACATCCCCCAGTATTACACGCAGACGTGCAGTTTCCACGCGTGCTTACGCGCTAAGGGCCTTTCCTCGAATTACGCGCTGACGTGCAGATTTTTCACGTGCCAAATCACTCCGTATCAAGCTGGCCCTGCGTAAGCACACGGAAGACCACGCTCCTGCCCAGAAGGCCGAACTACTGCCCCCCAGAGCCCCGAGCACGCTCCCACCTGCCATCTGCTGCTGCCTGACTGCCTGCTGCCCACGTGCCCTGCCATTTGCTGCCTGCACATCAGCCAGGGGTGCTGTTGCTGTGACCACCCCTGCTGGAACCGAAGACTCCCGACTGGGATTCCATCGCTCCACAGCCCAGCCCCAGGACCCAGTTGCCCACCCACTCCTGCCTCTGGGGTTGTCATGTCGGGGCAAACACCATCTGGGACCACTGACAACCCCCGGCCAGAGAGGCAGAGGGGCACCAGCTTCAGTGCCACCGAAGTTGGTGTCCTGGTGGAGCAAGTCCTGGGGCAGTATGATGCCCTCTTCGGAAGTTCCCGCGCCGACAAGGAAGGACGGATTCGGATCTGGACTGACATCGTGACTGCCATCAACGCGGAGGGGGTGGCAGTCCGCGATTTACAACATGTCAAGAAGCGCTGGGAGGACTTCAGGTCCAGGACCCTGAACAAGGCCCGGCGCCTCTTGAAGGCAGCGGATGCAAAGGAGCGCTGGGGCCACTTGTCGGAAGAACAGATGAGGGTCCTGGAACGCATATCCCCAGTGCTCCACGTCCAGGTCCTTGAGAAGCAGACCCGTCTGGAGTCGAGCGGTGAGTGTACATGCATCCTGATTGTGAGCAGTGCGTGTGGTGATTATTCAGTAGTGTGCAGGTTACACATCTGTTTGTATGGGGTCGAGTATGGGTGGGGGTGTACAGGGTCGTGGGGCTGACACATGCGAGGGCTGTAATGTGTGAGACATGGATGGTGCTTGTGTTTGTAGGACTGCATGCCAAATGCAGTTGTGTGGGCACACATGTTTGGATGAATGTGTATGTAAGTAGACATGTTCGTGATGTCACGCATGTATGTTGTTTTTGGCTGCATGTATCAGCACTGTGTACATGTGCATGTGTGTGTATTTGACAAGGGTGCAACAGTGATGCAACATGGATGCATGTGACAGCGGTATGTGGAAGCCTGATTGGCAGATGTGACATGGATGCCCGTCTGAACACTGCGACACTTGCCAGAGGTGTACACATGCATGCAAGTGTGGTGGTGTGTGTACATGTGTGGTGCACTTCCTGTGTTGCATGTGATGTCTGGCTCACCTTTGGCTGCTCATGCTGTTGTATGTGTATGGATGGTGGTGGCAGTTGTGATATGGCTGTGGTATGGCTCATGTGTGCGAGTTGTAATGACATGTGTGTTGGGGATTGTGATGACATGTCTGAGGTTTGCCAATGCCACTCATGTACAACTGTCATGTGTGTATGTGTCCATTGTACAGTGCCCTGATGCCTGTGTTTTGTTTCTCCCTGTCTGCAGCGTCAACTGATGAAGAGGACGGAGAAGGTGCTGTGGAGCACAGCGGCGGGGATCCCACCGCCAGCCGGAGACGCAAGGCCCGGCTCCCCTCCCATGTTGTCATCTCGTCGGGGAGTGAGGAGTCTGGTGCCGCGTCCCAGGCCGCAGCTGCCGGGGGGAGGTCCAAGAGGCGGAAGTTGGAGTTGGACTCCTCGGCAGCAGAAGGGGCAACTGGGACCCCACAGGGCCCAACAGGGGAAGATGGCACGGAGTCATCCAGGTTGGTGGGGGTTTGGTGGAGGAGGAGGCCGTGCAAGCACCAGAGACGGGGTCTGGAGGTGGGGATCCCACTGGTGCTAGTGGTGCAGTGCAGGACCAGGGACAGGAGGCAGCACAGGCCGCCGCGGAGGTGCCTGTGTGCAATCCTGTCCCTGATCCTGTCCCTGCATCATCTTGCACCAGCAGGGATGCCTAGGTCCAGACCCGTTTTCAGGCAGGGGATGAGCTCACGTCAACTGGCCTTCCTCTGCCTGCGGACGTGGCTATCCAGGTCCGGGTTGAGCCTGTACTGGCTGGTGTGGCGTTGCGTCAACGGGCCATGCGAGGTGACCTGCAGTCTTTTCATGAAGAGACTGCAAGTCATCTCGAATGGCTCGTTGACCACGTCAGCCTGCTGGGACAGGTCACCCAGGCCGGATTCCTCCGTCTGATGGGGCTTGCTCCGACCCCCTCCTCAACTGGACCCCGTATGCGCCAGTCGTCCTCTGTGCCATCTTCCGACCCATCAGTCACCTGGGTGAACTGTGGAGCTGCCTCTGACGGTGCGGCCTGGTTGGTGGAGGAGGCATCCCTGCCACAGTCGGGAGTCGGACGTCCAGCAGGGGTGGCCACATCAACGACTGCACCCCAGCCAGCGGAGGATGTGCAGGCAGCAGGAGGCAGTGCACGGGCAGAGGCACAGCAGCAGCATCAACGTGGGGGGAGCCATGAAGGCTCGGGGCCTTCAACATCGGAGGGGCAGGCATCGGCCGGAGGGCAGGAGGACCCAGGACAGAGAGTGTCTTCCGTGTGGCAGCGGTTGGGCCACGCCATAGATGCGGAGCGGCAGCGGGCGGAAGAGGCACGGCTCACAATGGTCAGGGCGGAGAACTCCATGCGGAGGGCCCTGAGGCGGGCCGAGTGCCTCGAGGTAATCCGCAGGGGTTTGGAGGTGGAGACGTCGACGGCCCTGCGGACCCTCGGGGCCATGGAGGAGGACCGCCTCCGGGACATTGAGGAGGACTTCGATGATGCCCTGGCCCGGGACATCCACAAGTGAGCCGTGAAACTAGCCCGCTGCCCTTGTACATAGTTATGTAGGTAGTGTTAAGTTTCATTTTTGTTTTTATTTTATTTGGACCTTTCGGACATTGGCCACATTTTTGTATATAGTTTATTTTATTAGTTAGTGTAGTTAGATAGGTTTCCTTTATTTTGTTGGGATAATGGACCCTGGCTTGTTCCCATGTACATAGTTCACAGTTGGATTGTATTTTTTTTTCACTTTTTAACCATGGAGCAATGGCTTTCTTTTTTATTTCCCATTGGATTTTGTTTTGTGGACATTGACTTTGGACAGGATTACTTTGGAATTTTATTTTTGGTTTTGCTTTTTTTAACGGACATGCTTCTTTTCATTTTTGTACATTCACATTTCTGTTTCTTCATTTTTTATTCTATTTATGTTTCCTTTAATACATATTTTTTTTGGTGAACTTCAATGTGTGGTATCTCATTGGTTTCATGCATTTCATTTTATGTGTTTTGAGATTCACTGACACCCATTGGGTGTATGTGAGGTAAATGTGTTTGTTTCGGAACTTGCAATTGGTGTTCTGTGATGTAATTGCAAATTATGAGTGGGTGGATGCAATACTCGGGTGGGTGTTTTGCATTTGGAGGCTGACCATAGGGACCAGGGATCTAGATTGTGATGACATGTTGGTTGGGGAACATGAGTTGCACATGGGTGGGGGCCTGGTGGAGGCTGCCCCTGGTGGCTGGGGGGTGGGGGTGCTGGGAGACATGGGTGGGGGCCTGGTGGTGGGTGCCCCTGCACTGCTGGGGGGTGGGGGTGGTGGGAGACATGGGTGGGGGCCTGGTGGAGGCTGCCCCTGGTGACTGGGGGGGTGGGGGGGTGGGAGACATGGGTGGGGGCCTGGTGGAGGCTGCCCCTGGTGGCTGGGCGGTGGGGGTGGTATGAGACATGGGTGGGGGCCTGGTGGAGGCTGCCCCTGCACTGCTGGGGGGTGGAGGTGGGGGGGAACATGAGTTGGACATGGGTGGGGCCTGCTGGCAGGTGCCCCACAGTGCTGGGGGGTGGGGGTGGTGGGAGACATGGGTGGGGGCCTGGTGGAGGCTGCCCCTGGTGACTGGGGGGGTGGGGGTGGTGGGAGACATGGGTGGGGGCCTGGTGGAGGCTGCCCCTGGTGGCTGGGGGGTGGGGGTGCTGGGAGACATGGGTGGGGGCCTGGTGGAGGCTGCCCCTGGTGACTGGGGGGTGGGGGTGGTGTGAGACATGGGTGGGGGCCTGGTGGAGGCTGCCCCTGCACTGCTGGGGTGTGGGGGTGGTGGGGAACATGCGTTGGACATGGGTGGGGCCTGCTGGCATGTGCCCCACAGTGCTGGGGGGTGGGGTGGTGGGGAACATGAGTTGGACATGGGTGGGGGCCTGCTGGCAGGTGCCCCACAGTGCTGGGGGGTGGGGGTGGTGGGAGACATGGGTGGGCGCCGGGTGGAGGCTGCCCCTGGTGGCTGGGGGGTGGGGGTGGTGGGAGACATGGGTGGGGGCCTGGTGGAGGCTGCCCCTGGTGACTGGGGGGGTGGGGTGGTGGGAGACATGGGTGGGGGCCTGGTGGAGGCTGCCCCTGGTGGCTGGGGGTGGGGGTGCTGGGAGACATGGGTGGGGGCCTGGTGGTGGCTGCCCCTGCACTGCTGGGGGGTGGGGGTGGTGGGGAACATGCGTTGGATAAGGGTGGGGCCTGCAGGCAGGTGCCCCACAGTGCCGGAGGGTGGGGGTGGTGGGGAACATGAGTTGGACATGGGTGGGGGCCTGCTGGCAGGTGCCCCACAGTGCTGGGGGGTGGGGGTGCTGGGAGACATGGGTGGGGGCCTGGTGGAGGCTGCCCCTGCACTGCTGGGGGTGGGGGTGGTGGGAGACATGGGTGGGGGCCTGGTGGTGGGTGCCCCTGCACTGCTGGGGGGTGGCGGGAGACATGGGTGGGGGCCTGGTGGAGGCTGCCCCTGGTGACTGGGGGGTGGGGGTGGTGGGAGACATGGGTGGGGGCCTGGTGGAGGCTGCCCCTGGTGGCTGGGGGGTGGGGGTGGTGTGAGACATTGGTGGGGGCCTGGTGGAGGCTGCCCCTGCACTGCTGGGGGGTGGGGGTGGTGGGAGACATGGGTGGGGGCCTGGTGGAGGCTGCCCCTGGTGACTGGGGGGGGTGGGGGTGGTGGGAGACATGGGTGGGGGCCTGGTGGAGGCTGCCCTGGTGACTGGGGGGGTGGGGGTGCTGGGAGATTTGGGTGGGGGCCTGGTGGAGGCTGCCCCTGGTGGCTGGGGGGTGGGGGTGCTGGGAGACATGGGTGGGGGCCTGGTGGAGGCTGCCCCTGGTGACTGGGGGGTGGGGGTGGTGGGAGACATGGGTGGGGGCCTGGTGGAGGCTGCCCCTGGTGGCTGGGGGGTGGGGGTGGTGTAAGACATGGGTGGGGGCCTGGTGGAGGCTGCCCCTGGTGGCTGGGGGGTGGGGGTGCTGGGAGACATGGGTGGGGGCCTGGTGGTGGGTGCCCCTGCACTGCTGGGGGGTGGGGGTGGTGGGAGACATGGGTGGGGGCCTGGTGGAGGCTGCCCCTGGTGACTGGGGGGGTGGGGGTGCTGGGAGACATGGGTGGGGGCCTGGTGGAGGCTGCCCCTGGTGGCTGGGGGGTGGGGGTGCTGGGAGACATGGGTGGGGGCCTGGTGGTGGGTGCCCCTGCACTGCTGGGGGGTGGGCGTGGTGGGAGACATGGGTGGGGGCCTGGTGGAGGCTGCCCCTGGTGACTGGGGGGTGGGGGTGGTGGGAGACATGGGTGGGGGCCTGGTGGAGGCTGCCCCTGGTGACTGGGGGGGGTGGGGGTGCTGGGAGACATGGGTGGGGGCCTGGTGGAGGCTGCCCCTGGTGGCTGGGGGTGCTGGAGACATGGGTGGTGGCCTGGTGGTGGCTGCCCCTGCGCTGCTGGGGGGTGGGGGTGGTGGGGAACATGCGTTGGACATGGGTGGGGGCCTTCTGGCAGGTGCCCCACAGTGCTGGGGGCTGGGGGTGGTGGGGAACATGAGTTGGACATGGGTGGGGGCTTGCTGGCAGGTGCCCCACAGTGCTGGGGGGTGGGCGTGGTGGGGAACATGAGTTGGACATGGGTGGGGGCCTGCTGGCAGGTGCCCCACGGTGCTGGGGGGTGGGGGTGGTGGGGAACATGAGTTGGACATGGGTGGGGGCCTGCTGGCAGGTGCCTCACAGTGCTGGGGGGTGGGGGTGCTGGGAGACATGGGTGGGGGCCTGGTGGAGGCTGCCCCTGGTGGCTGGGGGGTGGGGGTGCTGGGAGACATGGGTGGGGGCCTGGTGGTGGGTGCCCCTTCACTGCTGGGGGGTGGGGGGGGTGGGAGACATGGGTGGGGGCCTGGTGGAGGCTGCCCCTGGTGACTGGGGGGTTGGGGGTGGTGGAGGCTGCCCCTGGTGGATGGGGTGTGGGGGTGGTGTGAGACATGGGTGGGGGCCTGGTGGAGGCTGCCCCTGCACTGCTGGGGGGTGGGGGTGGTGGGGAACATGCGTTGGACATGGGTGGGGGCCTGCCGGCAGGTGCCCCAAAGTGCTGGGGGGTGGGGGTGGTGGGGAACATGAGTTGGACATGGGTGGGGGCCTGCTGGCAGGTGCCCCACGGTGCTGGGGGGTGGGGGTGGTGGGGAACATGAGTTGGACATGGGTGGGGGCCTGCTGGCAGGTGCCCCACAGTGCTGGGGGGTGGGGTGCTGGGAGACATGGGTGGGGGCCTGGTGGAGGCTGCCCCTGGTGGCTGGGGGTGCTGGGAGACATGGGTGGGGGCCTGGTGGTGGGTGCCCCTGCACTGCTGGGGGGTGGGGGTGGTGGGAGACATGGGTGGGGGCCTGGTGGAGGCTGCCCCTGGTGACTGGGGGTGCAGGGGGACATGCGTTGGTGGGCAGTAGTGCAAGTTGACTTGTGGGTTGGCTGGGGGTCATGGCCATGGTGGATGGTGTGCCTGCAGGACATGTGCAGGGTAGGCCCCTGTGGTGTGAGCCACCTGCAGGGGCCGTGGAGGGTGTAGAGGAAACACCTGGGAGGACCCACACGTGCAATTCACGTGTGGTGCTCGTCGCGCACCCCTGTAATACACGTACCCTGATGGAATCGCGTGTGGAACTTCCCGCGCACCCCTGGAATACACGTACCCTGCTGGAATCGCATGTGGCACTTCCTGCGCACCCCTGAGATACGCGTACCCTGCTCGCACGGGCCTAATCGCGTGTGGAAATTCCCGCGCACCCCTGAGATACGCGTACCGTGCGGAAATCGAGTGTGGCGATTCCCGCGCACCCCTGAGATATGCGTATCCCCAATCGCGTGTTGAAATTCCCGCGCACCCCTGAAATACACGTACCCTGCTGAAATCGCGTGTGGCACTTCCTGCGCACCCCTGAGATACGCGTACCCTGCTCGCACGGGCCCAATCGCGTGTGGAAATTCCCGCGCACCCCTGAGATACGCGTACCCTAGGGAAATCGCGTGTGGAACTTCTGGCGCACCCCTGAAATACGCGTACCCTGCTCGCACGGGGCCAATCGCGTGAGGTACTTCCCGCGCACCCCAGTGATACACGTAGCCCGCTTGCCGTGCTGGTACAGGGTTAGCGCAGCCCTTTGCGCTGGATTGGGTATATTGATGGCTTTTCCCTGCACGAGAGGCGTTCTTGGGGGCGTAACTGGCGCTGCTGCAGGGTCGCTGCGCCACTGTGCGCCACGGCTGGTTTTGGTGGCTGGAATCCATGAATACGCTGTGCGCGGAAATGGATTTTAGCGCACGCGGCTGGCGCAGGGATTCGCACGCGCACACTGTGTGCCAGCCGCGTGCGCCACTTGTGCGCTGAATTCTATGAATTACCCCCTTAATCTTTTGACCTTACTTTCAATTTAGCTGGAAAAACACATTGTTGTGCCCTGTGTTGGAGAGGGTTTTATTTCACCGCACTGAGGATATGTTTTTCATAAAATTACAGCAACGTGGAATTAGGTTCGATGCCTGTCCCTATAATACAAGGAAAGTAGCTCCACGAAGACCTCCCGCTGCGATCTGCATTCAGCAGCTGTCACGAAGACCAATGTAAAAAGGCATGCATGCCTGTACTCAACGAGGCTGCTGTATTCACAAAGATGAGCAACAATGGGTCAGTGCTTGGCCTGAATGAAAACACTGATGTATTGCGGCTTTTGTACATCTGACAAAGGAGTCTTTAACAATCATCTGTAATGTTGCTTCTGATTCCTCCTGAAGAAGGATGTTTATTTCTAAAGGCCACTTATCTCCATAGCTCCAGGTCACTCAAAGACCTTCTCTGAGATGAATGCACAAGCCAGACTCCCTGGCACATCACAGAGCAAAGCAAGCTGTGTCAATGGGCGACCGTAAAAGGAAAGAAAGGGGTGGGAGGCACTAGCTGCAGAAAAGCCATTCAAGTGAACAGCCTAAGTAGAACAGACTCTGCTGTGCTTGAATGGGCCCGTTCCCCAACCGTGAGGGTACCAAGGGATGTGAAAGCAGCAGAAATAGGCCCAGAACCTATGTTAATTGTAGGGGTGTAACTGCAAATTAAGTGCTCCCGAAGCAGGGAGAGGGCAAGAAAATTACGCTTTTTTCATTTAGCATGACTGTGTGAAGCGGGATTGCAGTTCCCATGGCAGGAAGACAACACAGGAGGACTCTGAATAATCGGCGTTGCCTGTTGCACAACTTCTAATGTTGGCCGCTCTGCAGCCACGACTGGGCGGCGTTCTGTACATGGTTATTGGAATTATGACAAAGTGAAATAATAAATTTCGGATTTCAATTCACTTCCTTGAACCTCCACTTTCCAATTTTATAATGCGCACCGAATTTCCTTTATCGTTTAGTATGAGGTATTTGTAGCTCCATGTTGATGTACAAATAAATAATTGCCCACTTGTAATAACATCTGAATCCTTAAGGATGAGCTCCCCTCCATTCAAAAAGTAAGGCAATGGCACCACCTTGTGGACGGCAGCAAATGTTTCTGATAATACAGTACATGGAATGAGGCCAGCCAAGAACTAGGGGTGTAAGAAACTTTGGCTTCGAGCAAGCATTCCATTAGGTATTCTCCCGAATACCTAATTTTCAGCTGGAAATCGGCTGAATTCTTACTCGAAGCTGAATTTCAGTACACCTCTAATAATTACAGAGAAAGCTGAATGCAACCAAGCGAGACCTTTCTTCTTCCTCAAGAAGGGATTGTTGTAAAGAGGTGATTTGGCGAGAAATGGCTTGGCCCAAACACAACTAGTGGTTCCCCAAAGCCATAGAAGAGTGGTGTTAGAATTAACCCATGCATACTTCACGGCTGCTCATCAGGGGGTAGGTAAAACAGATTCAATGTATACCTCGTTTCTACTGGCCAGGAGTTTTGCAGATGTTAAAAACAATGTATTGGCGTGTGACATCTGCCAAAAGACAGTAACAACTCCTGTCTTGATAGCACCCCTACAAACCCATAGGATTATTGAAGTCCCTTTCTCTTGGATAGCGATGGACATAGTCGGTCCGCTGGAAACATCGACATTGGGAAACCAATATATTCTAGTAATTGTGGACTATGCCACCCAATATCCAGAGGCGTTTCTGCTTCGCAACAACAATATCTAACAGATATTGAAACATCTGCTACCCTTCTTATCCAGGGCGGGGGTTTCCAAAGGAGATCCTTATGGGTCAAGGTACCACTGTTATGTCCCGCCTAATCAAAGAGGTAAAGGAATTGCTTAACATCAAAACCCTCAGAACATCAGTCTACAACCCCCAGACCAATGGTGTAGTAGAGCGGTTTACTCAGACCTTAAAAAGAATCTTAACAGAAGTTGATGGAAACCGACAGGAAAATTGGGACATAATGAGACCCTGGGTCCTTTTTGCAGTCTAGAAGATCCCTCAGACTTCCCTGGGATGTTAGCCCTTTGGGTTACTATGGAAGGGAACCTTGGGATGTTTTGGACATGTTAAAGGAAAACTTGGAAGAGAGGAGGCCATCTTATCCATTTCCCAAACGGCCCAAAAATTGAAAACACGCATGGCAGCAGTAACCGAAATCGTAAAAAGACACCTAGGTCAAGCCCTAGAGCAACAAAAGGCACCATATAATAAACATGCTGTGACCCAGTCGGGAATCTATTTTAGTTCTCCTGCCAACACCTGACAATAAGATGATTTACAATTGACACAGACCATATGAAGTACTGGGTTGGGGGGGCCTGAACTATCTGATATCTCAGCCTGATAGATGTCAGAAAACCGAAGTCTGTCATGTGAACTTACTGAAGATATGGAAAGTAGATCCCAGTAAGACAACTATAGATACTATGGCCACACTCCATACTGACCCTGAATTGAGACCCAATTGTTTTCACCTGAGTTGCCACTATCCCATCCAAAAGACCTGTGCGACTTACTGGCTGAATTCCCCAAAGTGTTTTCTGAACAACCACACTGCTATGGAAAACTGTCAAACTAAAGCCTTATAGAATCCCTAAAGCAAGAAGGAAAATCATTGAACAGGTGGTAGAGGAGATGCTTAGGTTTTATATCATTGAGCCCTCTGAATGTCCTTGGTCCTCCCCTAGTTTGCAAACCTGATCACTCCTGGCGATTCTGTATAGATTTTAGGAAGTTGAACTCAATCTTTCACAATTACCCAATACCCTGCATGGGTGATTTAATTGAGAACTTAGGGACGGCCAAATACATTTCTACTTTCGATTAACGAAAGGATATTAGCAGGTTCCTTTAAATCGGGCAGATAGGAAAAAGACCGCCAAGGCCATTTCCAAATCAAAGTCTTACTCTTTGGATTACAAAGAGCTCCTGCCACTTTTCAATGGCTCATAGATAAAGTATTGAAACCATAGACTGCTTTCTGTGGGCCCTATATGGACAACATTGTCATCCATCGTAACTGCTGGCCAGAGCACTTACACCATCTTTACTTGATCGCCTATGCTCTTAGAAAAGCAGGTCTAAGAGCAAACCCTCAAGTGTCACTTGGCCCAATCTGCCGTAAAATGTCTCTGATATTTTGTGGGGAATGGCCTGATCCAACCTCTGAGAAAGTAAAAGCAGTGCAACAAACACCAACCCCTAAAACCAAGCGTGTTCTTCGAGCCTTCCTGGGTCTAACCGGATATTATCAGAGGTTTACCCCCAACTACTCCAACCTTGCAGCTAATCTGATGGAGAAACTAAAACATTTGCAACCCCAGAAATTAATTTGGAATAAATAAGAGCAAGTGCGCTTCGAATGCCTGAATGCCATGCTGTGTCGGGAACCTGTTCTTTAGGTGCCAGTTTTTAACAAAGAATTTCTTTTACAAACAGACACATCGAAAGTGGGCTTTTGTGCAGTACTCTCTCAAGAGTGACAGGGTTGAACTCCGGTACTATACACCAGCAGGAAGCTCTACTATAGAGCTGGAAGCCCTAACAATCAAGTGGGCTCTTGGACACCTTAAGTACTACCTAACAGAAAGGAAATTCAGGTCGATTACCGACCAATCACCGTTAACCTGGTGAGCCTAAGTAAAGACACTCATCCAAGAGTAATGAGATGGTTCCTGGATCTACAATAGTTTTGCTTCACTGTAGAACAAGGAATTGTCGATTCCTTCTCAATAGAGATGGGGAATTCACTGTGTAAGGAGAAGGAAAATCAAAAAATAGTCCATAGGTGCTCCTCTGCGAGAACAGACAAGGCCCATTGACCTGTTCTATGGGTAGGTACCCACTCGAGAGTCTGCAGCCACACTTTAGTTCACTGTACCTTTCACAGATGGAAAATATCCATTTGCATATCAGTCTTTGTCCCACCCACATGGGCAGTTCAGCACCGAAATGCTATGGCAATTGCCTTCTGAAAAAGAGTAACAGCAGCAACCCCATACACGTGTTTCAGCCTTGTTGGGCCTCATCAGTGAGGTGGAGCTGTGCCTCTGAGCACAGTGAGCAAAGGGACCACGTCTGGATGATCCTACGAAATTTAGGGTGGCTAAACCTAAGTCCCTTAAAAAATCTAAAAATCATCCATAGGCGCCCCTCTGCCAGAACGAACACGGCCCATTGACCTGTTCTATGGGAAGGTACCCACTCGAGAGTCCGCAGCCACACTTTAGCTCATTGTACCTTTCACAGATGGGAAATATCCGTTTGCATATCATTCTTTGTCTTATGAAAACCTCAAAGCCAATTACAGTGAAACAGATGCAACAGTTTCTGTGATTATACAACTGTGTTAGAGCCTGGGTGTTTGATTACAGTACATACACAAGACCCCTTTTACAAGCTTTAAGGAAAGCACAAGTGGGTAAAGTAAAAATAGAATGGACTGAAGAAATGGAGGAAGGGTTTGAAGAGCTGAAATTCCCAGTTATGGTGAGGAATTGTATTTGTTTTCGCACACAAATGGGACAGTCATGACAGCAGTGCTTACGCATAGAACTACATTGGGGTACAATTACAGTGGGGTACAATTACAGCGGGATTTTAGACCCAGTTTTGAAAGAACACTTTCCTTTGCGACAGTCATTGGCATCTGCTGCGTTTACAATTGATAAGTCTACAAGTATTGTGATGGGCTGCTCTATGACTCTCTTCGTGGAGAATGCTCCGTTTGCCATTTTAAAGAAACCCAAGGGCATGTTGACATCCCAAAGAGCTTCAGATTATGAGGTAATGATTTCTAATCCAACAATTAAGATTGTAAAATGCAAAATAGTGAATCTTGCCACGTTTATAGCTGAGCCAGTAAGGGAAGGGGATCATGTGCATGCTGTGCTAATTATGTTGAATTTTAGGATATATACCCCATGTGAAGGAAAATGCTGCAGCAGGAGGGGAAATTCTATTTATTGATGGTTCTCTGAAAATTGATCAGACTAGTGGGGAAAGACATTCAGGAACAGTGGCAGAGAGACACTGATTAAATGGAGAATTTGAAGTTGTAGCAAGTGCAAGGCTACCGTCTCCCTTTTCAGCGCAAGCAGCAGAATTAGTAGCGCTTATTGTTGTGCTTGAGAAACACAAAGTACAGGAAGTGATTGTTACGTTAACCTGTTATCCACGGGGACGCCACCCAGCCCTATTTGGATGATTTGCACTCTCGAACAGTCTCCCGGTCCCTTGGTAAGGCCTCTGGTTAAAGATGGGTCTGCAATATAGGAGAGCTGGATTCAATACCAGATTCTTTGTTTTGTCTCCTCCCTTGGCCTCAACTCCTTCCTCCCCCTTGGGCCCTCTCCTCACCTCAATATTTTAGAAGGTGTATTCTCCGTCCTGCTCTTCGTGGCAGGGGTGCGTAGATATGGGGGGTGAGCAGTGACCAAGCTACTTCACTGGTGCATACCCCCCCCCTGTTGGAATCCAGGCTTGCTGCGACTCCATAGGTTTGCTGCTTTATAGTCTTTGCAGTTCTTATGTTCCTCTTAGTTCGAATAATCTCTTGCTTCTTTCCTTTTAGGTATGGAAAGGTATTTTGGAGCTGTCATGCAGTTTGAAGATAGGCATGGGCCGATAGGCGAAAGCGCGGTATGCTGTCCGGTGAGTAATGCACGATGCGCAGTGCTGTTTCGCCTTTTATATTGCTAACCTGTGTCCTTTCTCTCCTTGCAGGTTGTGATGTTCCTCGCCGAGCGCCGTAATGTTCCAGCAATGATACTGACCAGGAGATGACTACCCAGGTAAGAATTGTGTGGCTTTCTTCATTCGGAAGGAAACGCGAGTAAACGCTTACTAATGCTGTCTTTCTTTCTCTTCTTTCCAGCTTATGGTATTCCAGGATGCATGCGGTGCCGGATGATGGAGTTCGTACCTTCAGGTGAGTGGAACTGAAGTCGGTGATGGATTGAAGACCGAATACTGTTCCAGGTAAGTTTCATAGTGTTCTTTCTCTCTCTGCAGGTCTTTGGTTTCAGGTAAGCTGTCATCAAAGAACTGGACAAAGTGTGCGTTACGCTGCCCACAGCAGAATAACGCAAAGCATGTTCTGCTGTTTGGGTGTGGTTTAAATAGTCTCAGGTAAAGTAGTCCAGGTAAAATAGTCCCAGGCCTGCCACACCCAAAGTAGTCCAGGTGAAGTAGTCCCAGGCCTGCCACACCCAAAAGACTAGACCGCATAGCTCAGTTCCTTGTAATTGAGCTATGTGTGTGCCTCCATGTTGGCTGAACCCCCCCCCCAAGTTAAATAGTCTCAAGTAAATAGTCCCATTCTAATGTTGGTCTTCATGATGGTTATGAGCCTGGCGCCAAAGGTGCCAGGACTGACTCCAAGAGAGTCTTGGATGAGGTTTTAAGGCCTTTGACCTGGCCCTTACTGGAAGGCTGACTTTCCAGTGAGGGCCAGGGGCAAGGGCCATGACAGCGATGGTGTACAGGGACTCTCCGTACGTGACATCAACTGTACACGCAGGGTTAGCATGTTGGAAAAGGAGGGGCTACCTCTATGTGGACGGCACTCCCGTGCAACACGCATACTTCTTGGACAGGTACTACAACTCCCAGCAGCGATAGTGGTTGTTAAATGCGCCGCACATACTAAGCAAACAGATTTTATCTCTTGTGGGAATGAAGCCACAGACGAAGAAGCCAAAGGGGTTGCATATTCCCCAGATATTTCGAATTTTGATACTGAGAATATTAAAGCAAGAGTAGTCACAAACATGTTATTGTAAGAAGGGTTTAACAAATTGTCGATAACCCAATTAATGGAGATTCAAGGGAGTGCACCGTAGGAAGAGCAGGATTTATGGAAGCAAAGGGGGTGTTCTTTATCCCCCACAGAAGCATTATGGCGACAAGATCGCACTGGAAAACCATTGATGCCAGTAGCATTATTAAAAGTCACACTTGAACAGCTGCATTACCTCTCGCATGTAATTAGAGAGAGTCTTGCTGCTACAATTGCAGAAGACTGGTTTATTCCGAATTTGTTGGAACCCGTTGCAATATTTATGGTAAACTGCATTGTGCGTCAAAAGTTTACTGCTGGGCGTAGTTTAGTTTGTTATGTAGTGCAACACACCCGTAGGCCTCAATGCTCTGACAAAACAGAAAAAAAACAATACAAAACATAACATAGAAATACATAAAATAATCAGGCATATGAAAAGCATCTAAAAGAGGGAAAAGGTATCGAAACATACATAACCATAAAAAGTCAGTTCCCAATAACTCTTATCCTGGTAAGGGAGGACATGTTCTGCAGGTTTGTGTTTTTATTCAGGAACAAGGGGAAGCTATTTAGACCACATCCAGTAACAATACAGTCTGTGTTATCAAGGGAACACCAATTTTCAATCTGTAACATTCGAAGGACTTGCAGGTCTTGAGTTATGACAGATATGGCCCACTTTTTGATTGAGCCAGGCTAGGATTTTATTTTTAAGCGCCTTCCTAGATTCATGCTCCCTAGGCTTGTCAACATTAGTAAGAACTGTGCTTCTGCAATCCATGGCAAAACTCCTTAGAATAGGGTCAGCAATTCTTTCCATACAGGAATTCTTAAGCCGAATATCCTTCAAAGATGAAGGATCAGGTGGAATAGCTGATGTGGTTGGTGTAGAAGAGCACCAAAAGAAAATTCATCAGCTGAGCCAGAAACAAGCTTAGCTACAGAGATCTGAGAACTAGTTCCTTTATTAGAAGACTTTTTGAAACAGGTTGGAGAGCCTTGATGAGCCAAATTCTGGGTATAAAGGGTTTGACAGGACTTTTCTTCGCAAGATTCAGATTGACAGGATTCATCCAAGCTTGGTAGGTGTAGCATGGAGATTTTGGGGACCAAGGAGCCAAACCAGGGCTGGAGATCCTCAGCATTTAAACATTCATCAAGATCCTGTATGAAATGGTCCTTGAGGAGCAACTCATTTCCTGGACTGTTTAAATCACCATGCACCTTTCCAGGATCTTTGGGGGTGGCTTCCCCTCTCCACTACCCTGTTTTTACCAAGAGGGATGGGGTTGTCAGAACATACATAGGTACAAGGCCTTCGAGGCCGTAAGATCCCCTTACCCTCTGATACGTCCCTGTTAACCCCCATATGGGCATCATAGGAGGATGGCACCAAATTTAGTGGCTTGATATGAGAGAAGCAACTGCTTTAGTGGGGTTTCTCTTGGTAGTTTTGTTGGTGGAGAGTGGGGGGCCTTTCTGGAGCCTTTGTATCCTTTTTGCACTTAAGGCCAGAACTTGGGACAAACGACTGCCATTCCCACAGAGGACAGGAGATGTGAGCAGTGGAGAAGGTTCCAGCCTGCCCAAAGCACCAGAATATTTAACATGAGGCGGTGTCCCGTGGACAGCCCCAATAGGCAACTCCATATAATTAACCAGATTATTCATGGTGTTTGCTCGTGTAACTGGCATTATTCAGTAGAATAGTAAAGAACAGTGCAAAAAAGCAGAAAGGAACGCTGTGGCTGAGAGTTGACAGAGCTTACCAAGAAGTAACACGGACAACACAGCAGACCACTAACCTATCGCAATCAGCTCAGCAAGGTGCCGCAGAGGTTTCTGCAAGCATAAGGACAGCAAGAGGTCCCCAGCACCGTCAGAGCCTCCAGTGTTAGGCAATACTTTCCCTCCAACGGCAGGAAGTCACCAAGGGGCGAGAAGCAGGAACGCCAAAAGGACAAGGAAATCCTTGAGGCAAGTCTCTGAGGAGTCCAATTAGAGGAAAGGATCTTACACTGAGAACAATTAGAGGGCTAATGCCTCAACCGAATGGTCCATTTCAGCTTTTTACATATCCAATATGTCGATATGCTGCAGGTGTGTAATGGATATAGGTATCTATTAGTGGTGGTGAGTCCCTTTTCTAGGTGAATCGAGGTAGGTCTGTGTACACACCCTGATGCCACTTGCGCAGCAACGTTTTTATTGTGCAAAGTCTTTCCGAGATGGGCTGTGTGTGTGCTGAGATCAAAGAATGGGCCACATTTTGTTAATGAGCTATTAGAACAAATAGGGCTTCTATTGAACATTAAACATAGGTTTTCTTCTGCTTATCAGCTGCAAGCGAACAGGATATTTGAGAGACTCAATGGCGTCCTTAAAGAAAGGATTGCCAAGATTAAACTGACTTTGAAGAAGGGATGACTATATTGCCTACCCCTAACTTTATAAGTACTTCAGAATCAGCCACGATCAGACCACCACCTCACCCCTCATGAACTAGTGACAGGGTGGCATATGAGAACGCCTCTTACACCTCAATCTAGGAGTAGAAGTGATGCCCAGAGTGTAACTAATACTTTAGGTGATGAATTACACCACTATTTGACATGTATGACTTCTAGCATATCTCTAATTTCAGATCAAGTCAAGCGCAAGGGGGGTTGGTCTCAGAACACAGATCAAGACAATGCAACAACCAACCCTACTCAACTACTATCGGCACCTAAATTATATTTTGGAGACCTTGTCCTTGAACTTTACTAGAAAGCGGCATGAGCCACGATTCAATGGTCCCTTTAGCGTTGAAAATAATACCCCTTCAGCTGTAAAGGTCCAAAGGAGACAAGCTTGGCTTCACCGGGGATGTAAAAGCCTTTAAAGGTGAGACCCACCCTCCCATTGTTGCTGATCCAGAAGCAAGACAAGAAGAAGAATTTCAGTGTGTGCAGATTTCATCGATGACGAAGAAGGACGATAAAGCAACTACCAGTGATTGATACAGAAGTTGCATTTGAACTGAAATTCAAAAGGACACTCCTTTATAGATATTTCAGCAGGAGTGCAAAGACTTGCCAAGAATTTCAGAAATTTGGAAAATAGACTTTAGAAATGAAGTATCAAAGTTATGCCTAAACATCAATTCTTGATCAGAAATTGGAAACGAGATCACTGTCCAAATTCATTTCGTGGCGAATACCTGTTCTAAGTAGCTAAGCATATGGTACTTACCGACAGTGATGTCCATCGGCTTGTGTTTGCTGTTTCTGTGTTTATACTTCAAGCTTATCCTGCTCTTGTCAGAAGAGATGTTGATATTCACACTTTTTAACAGGATCCTAAAAATGGCCCAGTAATAAGGAGGCCCCTCATCACAATTATTGAGCAAATTTTACAGTTGCAGGTGTAAAGAAATGTGATGATTGTATTAAAGATGAGAAATTTAGAAGCTGGCGCGGTTCTAGAGAATGAACAAGTGCAACAAGTACCAGAATTGCATGAAAAATGGATGCCAATGTTTTTGTGTATAATATATTCCTGCACGATTAAACTCTTCGTCTTTCTGCTCCTCATTTTTCACAGTCTCTATCATGTTAGTACTCCCGGTGAGGCAGAGGCCCCTATGGTTCTCCCAACTGTGAGAACTGATTTTGACTTGCTTCATGATTATTACACAACCTTTGCATTTGGGAGACCTAAGAGAAATGCAGAGTTAGATAATGAGGGGGTAAATAACTATCTAGACAATGCAGCACAATTGGGTAATAACATGTGGTATCAGCACATGAGAAAGGTGGGAGAGAGAGCATCCAAGGAGAGTTGCTATGTCTGTGCTCTCATACCCTATGCCATGAATACAGTGAGAAATGTTATCTCCCGAGAAGTTCCAGAACACAATGCCAAGTGCCGCATTCATCATGCAGCATGTATGACCAGAGGACAGTTTCAGGGAAGTTGGGCCACTTTACGATAGAGGTCAAAATGCTTGTTTCCATTCAAGGATGATTATATCAAGACTACAAAGATGGAAAAGGAACCTGGATGGAAGAGCAAGATGCTTGTGTATCCCGCAGCAGGACAGGATTAGGTGGTCATTGAAGAGATGAAGAAAATGAACTGCCCTGATGTGACAGAAATAGCTAGATCGCCTGGATGTTGGGAACAAACTAAAGTCTTAGTCTATGGACAAGTGAAGTCCAAAAAGGGATGGGAAGAAGGACTGATGTCCTGTGCAGCTCATTTACTGAAGCCAGAATATGAGCTTCAGAAAGTGAAAGAGAAAGAGGTGCAGAAAGGGAATGAAGTATGCTTGAAGTCACGGGTCAAACATGCCAGACTACTAACACGGGTAGAAGATGAATCCAGTCCAAAGGTTGTGATTCCATTGGCGAATGTAACATTGTGCTTCCGCAGACATAGAAAGAATCATGTGGGAGATAACAAAGACTGCAAAACCACAGTTGACGTGTCCAGGATGGAATCAGGGACAGCTGTCCTCATGGATCGATATTGGGCTTGTGGCCTAGGGCCTACATGAAGCTGCCCAAGGATTGCGGAGGAACATGTTCCTTGGTGCTCGAGCATTAGTGATTCCTCAGAGTGACCTGAACATTGGAGAATTTCCAAAAGTAGATGCTCATTTAAGAAAAAGATTGCTTGAATTTCTCAATCGAATAAGAAGAGCGAACTACTTCTCAGCCAAGTCAATAGAAGCGTATGACTCCATTCCTTATGAACACAGGTTGTTCAGCAAGACTGCTTCAATATTATGACTATGTCATGCCTGGGATCCAGACGATGGCCAGCGCAAAGTGGTTGCAGATTACGAAATGGGAGCTTCTGCAGACAATCAAAACCACCATGAAGGGATTCAATGCTATCAAAGAAGAGCTGAGGGCAATGGAGCTAATGACCATGCAGAACAGATATGTCCTTGACATGATCACAGCAATGGAAGGAAGAGTTTGTGCCGAAATCGGGCCATCATGTTGCACGTTCATATCTTCTCACGATGACGAGAATGGGACCTTGACAGAGGCCATAACATTTTTAACAAACCTGCATAACAAGATGGAAGACTAGACAGAGGACATTATATATGTCAGTTGGTTTGTTTCCATATTCTCATGGATTCCGCAGTGGATGGCAAACATCTTCAAGTTTCCTGGAGCAATATTGGTGATGGTGATGTTTTGGATTTTGTGTGATCAGGATAATAATTGCACAATGCAAGAAAATGGCAAAAATAGCAGTAGGAATGAAGATCATGATCAATGTCGAATCTGAGTTTGGACCCAAAAAATTGACAGATGAAGATGTCAGAAAATACATACAGGCCAACATTGTAGCACATCAAGGAACAAAGTTCCTGTATCCAAAGAATTATAAGAAGTATGTGGGATGATGGGTCTATTGTAATCCGAATGGAAAGTGCAACTTCATGACCTAGAGTGTGGATGAACATGTTAAATCATCCAGGACCCTGAGGGGGGTGATGAAGATCTGGGATCAAAGAAGCACATTTTCAAGAGGAAATATCAAGATGTGGAGACCATTGAGGAGGTGGTCGATGACCCGACCAGAGGGGGGAATGTAGAGGAGCAGTTACATGCCTCTGCAGGAAATCCCACCCTCCTACCTCCTATATGTTGGAACCCTGAGATTGTGCCATGCTTAACACCAGCTGTTGTGACCATACCACAACAAGTATTCGAAAAAAGACACCCAATGCGAAAACCTTATCAAATGTATCCCTGAAGAGATGACAATCTGAGTGAGGAACTCCCTGAAGGGATATGAAAAAGAGTGAAAGAGAAGCTAGTAACATCACAAGAGATGAGCATGACGCCCTGAGAATACTGGCTGAAGAGAATGTACGGACCTTATAGAAACTGATGACAAAGTTAATTGTTGAGTAAACTTTTATATGCAAAAAAGAAGATTGCACATGTGTGAAGCAC
Source organism: Ambystoma mexicanum (assembly GCF_040938575.1). Taxonomy (NCBI): domain Eukaryota; kingdom Metazoa; phylum Chordata; class Amphibia; order Caudata; family Ambystomatidae; genus Ambystoma; species Ambystoma mexicanum. The sequence continues at coordinate 545,991,940 of NC_090927.1, forward strand.
TGCAGAAAATGCAAGCCGTTCAATAACTGTACAGATGCAGTAACGCAAGTAGACTAAGTGATCATAGAATCTGGCTATATGTAGTGAATAGATTGCAGGCGAAGCCACCATTGTATAGAAACTGGACATTAGTGTCATGAATTTAGTAAGCCAGGACCCATGGAGAGGAAAGGCAGAGAAATGTGTCGCAGTAAAAATAAGTTGAGACCATAGAAATGAATGGCGAGGCTGTCTGGCGTGGTGTCAAAGCTGAAGCAAGCCAATGTTGGTTATCTATTCTCAAAGGCAGTGAACGTGAGAAGTTGAATCATCCCTTGTTGCGGTGCAAAGTAAGAACATCAAGCGTGCCAGGTTTTATTCATTTAAGACATTTAAATGCTGCAAAATAGTCCAAATCGTGGTCTCCTGTCACGTGAGCCAAGGATGGAAATAGAGTTGAGTGTGGAGTCCTAGAACAACGATAGTGCAAGCTTGTACACCTGTATATTCCCACAGACAAGAATACTTTGCCAGGCCAAGTTCAAAGACAATCTGCATAGCAGAAGGCATGAGTGTTGAGAGACGATGGGCTAATTGGGTGGGAAGGTAAAGTCAAGTCCACCTCCTGGCACCTGGGTCCGAGATTACGTGCTGCTAAGTGAACCGAATGTTGCAGACATGGCACAAGCAAGCCAACCAATATAATGAAGGGCCTTGTAGTTTGAAGACCAATGATATACTGTGTACTTAATAGTGTTGAAGAGGACATGTTTTAGAGGTAGGCATAAGTTGCCCACCTCAAGGTAGATAACCAATCACAATCCCACCCCTTATAGAAAGTATACTTAGATGTTCCCCTTGAATGTATCACAATAACTTGTAGATTTTTCTCATTTGCCACATAGTATGACGTCACGTCTGATGTATTTTTTGTATAAAAGGATGTTTTTATGTGAAATGCAATGAGAGCTTGATCCGGGGACATTTATATCGGAGGGCAAAAGAGGCACTTGCCCCGTGCCCCCACCTTGGAGGTGGGCCCCACAAGGCTTCCTAATCTAAAGAAGTAAGATTCCATTGTTCACCAGACTTAAATAGCACACGTCAGGATAGTTTATGGCATGCTGCTGAAGCTCTAAAATTATTGCCTGTCGGTTGTTGACTAGTACATTCTGCCTTGAACAATTCATGCTTTCTGTGTTCACTCTAGTATACACAGGCTGTGTTCACTACTGCACAACTCGTGTAGCATTATTTTCTTCCTGTGGGAATTATGGTGATCAAGTGCAATACCCAAAGCTGAAATGCATATTGATAAATTGAGTGCCACAATGGTACAGAAATCATCTCAGTGGGTTAAGCACTCATTGCAAAGATGTGTTTTGTGAGAAACCAGAGGGTGTCTCACCTGCTAGTCCCCGGGGGATCTCTCTCTCGCAGGTGGTCCGGGCATGGCCATCGCCTTTGGATCCAGACCCTGGGGTGGGCAAGTGCGGAAGGATCACCTAGGTGAGGGGTCTTCAGGGAGTGAGACACCTGATGGTGAGATGCGGTATCCCCCACACCCCTCATAACACCTTTACTCCATCTTAACAGGTAGGATCTCTGGGAACTACACCCTCCTTCTCTACATGAACACTTTCACACAAACAACTCGCTCTGGGAGAAAGCAGACTCGTACCTGAGCATTGTACCTGACATGTCCCAATACTATGGTCGGGCAGTGTCAGGCAATTATGGTTAACAACTGACTCTTGACTTCCATTAAGCTTCCCCACATGGATAAAAGGCGGAGTACATGAAGGAACAGTGTATTCCGTACGGCAGCTGAATGAGGGGAGAAAGGTGACAAACCGAGAGGAGAGAGCAAGGAGGGAGATGCCCTTAAACTTTCCGGTGAGAAACCGCTACTTTCCAGAAACCGTCGGATTAAAAGGCATAAGGCCAGGAAACCAGACTGAAGAATCCTGCATTGTGTGTCAGAGATACCCGGGGCCCTCTTGCATGATTGGCTGAGTTGCGGAGGAGCAGCAGCCAGTTTGGTACCATCCTTGGCTCCTGGATCAAAGCAGCGCCAGAGAAATCGGCACAGCCGGTCAGTTGGGGAGAACGATACAAGACGATCTGTATTGAAGTCAAGGTTGCAAGCAGCAACATTGTATGAAGAGCGCAAGAGCGAAGAATATTAATGCTTGCAATGAGAGATGCAAGTAAAGTTCAATTGCTGATGAATGTTTGAACCTTGATATGAATAGAAGGTATGAGACAAAGTAACAGAGTGGTCCGGCACCACGGAAGTGCTCAAACAAAGGTCTCTGGGCGATATACCCAGCCAAGAAGTGGCAGAAGCAAAAGCAATGAAGTGAAACTTATGGATGAAGTGAATCGAAGTGGTCTTGCGATGGTTTAAGAAAAATCCATTGCACAGTCAAAAGTCTTTCAATTTTGATAACAAAAAGAATGCAAAGAAAGTGAGATTATAGGGCCTGAGCCCAATTGAGGGAAACCTGTGCTCCGAGCCCAATTGAGGGAGACCAATTGTGAACTTGTGTTTAAGGTGGTCCAAGCCTGACTGAAGGAGACCCGTGGTGAACAATAAACCCGAGAACTTGTGAATGTAAAAATCTTAATAAGAAAGGAACTTTGGTACTTGTTTGTTACGCCAGGCACTCTGCAATAAAATACTTTTATTGGGAAAGAGACTCTGGTGCAGAAGGCTCAGATACCTATGTTTTGAACTGCATCCTCAGGACAGAAAAGCCAGAGTGTGTGCGAAGCTTGAGTGTGCCACCGTGTCCCGTGCTGAAAACATGCAGAAGGGAAGCCAACTGCTCAACTATGCTGACATATTGTTTCTTGAACATTTTTCTTTTGCATACATCATTTTCTCCCACCATTTGTATTTAGAAGTAAGGATTGGCAATAGGTTTATTAGTATAGGCCCTTTTATTTTTACAGAGACACCACTAGGACAGTGTTATTATTTGATGGTCGTAACTTGCTCCCATTCTTAGATTTAGGGTTAGATAAGTGTTCAATCAACCCATTGAAGTTCAATAAACATCCTTGAATTGTGGTCAGTTGTGTCTGTCTTCACTGTTTGATACAATGCCTTCCTTACAGTGTTCATATACAATATTAGAATAGCACATTCCAGCAATGGGGGTAGGTGCTCGAGTGTCTGTGCTCGTGGGTGAGCAGCAGATGTTAGTGCCATGCATAGTAAGTGCTAGGGAGCGTTGAGCTGCAAAAAGCAGCTAAGTGCAGATCTTCAATGGCGCAGGCCAGTTGGTGCTGAGGCAAGTGCTGTGTGTAAGCAGAAGCTGAGACAATTGGGTGTGGGAGGCCAGGGCCCTGAGGACACGTAAGGGCACTGGTCACCAATCACAGCAACTGTGCGGTTAGCAGAGGAGGAAAGAAGGGACGGAGGAAATGAAAAGAAAAGTCTTAAGGAGCTTCTGGAATTTGAGGAGGTCTGACTCAAGACGAAGAGAAAGGGGGAGGTTGTTCCACAAGAAAGAGCCAGCAGAAGCTTCTCTTGATCATGGAGAGAATGAATCTAGAATCATTCCCATTTTGGGTAACATCCTTATATAATATTTTGTTTTAAAAAATGTTCATGTTTGATAATGTGATTTGTGTACTTTCCCAGTCAGTTTTATAAAATGAGATTATTTTAGTTGATGGTAAGAACTGGAAAAGAAAGTGTTTAAATACAGGAATTGCAGAGTTGGCACAAATCTCAGATTCACCAAATAACAAATGTGTGATCGTGGGCATCTCATTTAATCTTGTATTGCCTAACCTCTGAACATTGCCAGTCCCTAAACCTTTCAAAATTGTCAGCCGTTCAGAGAGATGTCCTTCTTAGGGTATGATCTTCAAAAAATCCTCACTCATGGTTTCACTGGCAATAGTGTTCCTTCCACTGTAAAAGTGAGTATTGATGTATTGCACATCACAGGCACTTGTTCCTTTGATCTCTAATGGCAACAATAGTTGAAAACCATGTCGCATTTCTAATATCAGTCTGTCTGGATACAGACACCTTCCTGGTAGCTTCAAATCTGCACCCACTAGCTATGCTGTCATATGTGTAGCTTTCTTTTTCTTTCCAATTGGTCTCCTCTGTCCATGCTTGAGCACTTTTGCATTCTGTGGCACAGCTAATGTGAGTTCTCTGTCTATTCTGGGTTACACAAACCTTTTACATGCAGTCCTGCATTAATACTACAGGCTGCATACCTTCATGGATGCTAGTGATAAAAGGTATCCTGTATCTATACTAGAACAGAGGTAACCTCTTTGTAGACTGCTAATGTTGGCCTTCAAATGCTACTGGTTTATCATTCTGATCAGAGCAAGAATGAAGAGGGTAAGAGGACTTAAAGGGAGGTAACATGCATATCAACCTATAGGTTGTGATCGTGACGAGGGGACGTGTGACCAGATATGCTTGATCACTTAATTCCTTTGGTTTGGTGGTGGAGGGCCCCAAAGATGTCCGTGCCCAGGGCCCCAAAAGTGCTTAAGATGGCCCTGGCTCGAGTGAACGTCTATTGTAACTCCCTGTTTTAGATAATTGTTATTAAAACAGCAACCTTTGTCATCTTCCTGAGTTGGTTCGATTATTTGGTGTCAGAGTTATTCTCCATCCCCATCCATTGCATCCACGATGTCCAAAGGGCCATATGCTCAAGTTCAATACATTTTACACAAATCAAGTCATTACAAATTCACAAGCGTAAATGGACTCAATAGGAAAGCATGATCCTCAAAGGTATGACCGTTCAATGCAGCGTTTACTACTTCGTATGAGCAAGGGCATGGGGAAACACAGAAGCTCTGAGTGGAAAGTGAAACTCTGGTATTGACGAGAAAGGAAACACTCTTGCTACTGATGGCACAATTAACAAAAGGATTAGAAGCATCAAGCAGTGTTAACGGTGCAATGGATTTACTGGCCCTCTAGCTGCCCTAATGTGTATGTAGCACATTAGGTAGTGGAGGTGGTTGTTGAAAGGACTGAGAAGGAAGGAGGGTATTGCTTTGATTGTGCCTACTGGTGAGCTGGACGATGCCGGCACTCTGATTTATAGTGCCCAAACTCTTTACAGTAATTGCATTGATCATTAGACACATTCATTGACTGTCTGTCCTGTAATCCCCTTAGCCCAGATTAGCTGGTGCTTCTACTCTCCCTCTGCCCTGCAAGTTCTTGTGTGGGGTGGCAGTGCACAATTTGTAGTGCGATCAATTTGCCTCAGTGCTTTCTTACCGGCTCTCTGCTTTTTCTTGAAAATGCTGCCTGGCTAGCAGTAGTCAGTGAAGTTCTTGCCTTCCCAGCCATAAATACTCCCTTTATACCCATCAAAATATTGGGCTGCAGCCCCGTTATAAATGCTGAGACCTTGGCATTCAGTACCCTAACAATGGCCTCCAGGAGCCATGAAAACTGATAAAAACATCTCTTCAATTTTGTGTGGTAGTCAACAGTGTTTTCTCCCTTAGCTAGCTTGAATGCATTAGTCTTGGATCAATCTGCCCTTTTGGGACAGATCTCTAGGATAGTGCAAAGCAACCTAATGGGGAAATCTTGCATATGGGTTCTTGTAATGGCCAATTGCATTTTTGCTTTAGTAAAATGAAAGTGTCTGGCAAAGGGGTAGCCCTCAATAACTCGTTTAGAGATCAGATCTATCACGCAACGCATCAATACCTGAAAGAATTTGCCCGCCTGGTGATTGCAGCAGAGCAGAAGAAGTTGCTTAACTTTCCGCGGGTGCCTGATCAGGTGCAGGTTCTGTATGGGAGAGTTGTGAGTCTAGAATGTCCACTGGAGATTCTTTTGGTAGAGGTACCCTTGGAGAGGTTGATGCATTCTGTTGTAACACTTCATGTTTGTAGGGAGAGACAAATTAGTGCACTCAGCTTTTAATATTTTTTACTGTTCTTGGAGTTTCTTCTGGGCAGCTTCAAGAGCTTAGGTCTTCGACTCGGACTGCTGTTTAAAGGCTTCCGATTACCAGTTGAAGAAACAGTCTCTCTGTTGTTGGTGCACTTTTGAACTCCATGTATCTAGGGTACCTTGTAGGTAAATAATTTGATCACCATCAAATCTCTCTCTCTCAGGGAACTTCTTGGTGAGTTAATTAAGAGTAAAATAGTGCCATTTATCCAAGAATGTACAAGTCTTGGGTGAGTAATGTGTAAACATGAAATGAGCAGGAATCCCTTAAGAGGTACTAGCACTGTCACAAGTCTCTCCCCGTCTCACTTGTTTCTCTTTGCTTGCAACCTTCTTGGATGTGTTCTTTCGCACTGTCTGGGATTTATACAGGCCCGTGTGCAGGACTTTGGATTCCAGCGAGAGGATTGCAAGTCCTACGCCAAGTAACGTTCAAATATCCAGGACGGGGAACCAGGAAGGAAACCGTATCTAAGGGCGGAGGCACAGTACGCCGTGACCCGAGCACCAGAGAAATCCAGGAAGAAAAGCATGGGAGAGATGGGCAATGGAGTATTCTTTCTTGTCGTCAAGTTCCTGTTTCAGAACTGCTCCGATGGCGTAGTTGGATGCATCAGTCTCAACAAGGAACGGACAGTCTGTCTCGGGTTGAGCCAGGATGGGTGCTTGTGTAAACTCCGACTTAACCCGTTGAAACGCTGAGTCTTGAGCTGAGGACCACTGAAAGGGAGTGCCTTTCTTTAATAGTGCGACAATGTGATGTACAATCTCAGAAAATGCAGGTATGAATTTCCTGTAAAAGTTAGCGAGCCCCAGGAAGGATTGAATTTGTTTCACAGTGGTAGGAACAGGCCAAGATAGGATGGAATCAACCTTGGAAGAATCCATTCCAATCCCCTTCGGGCTAAGTACAAATCCAAGATAGTGAACGGTTGATACATGGAAAAGGCATTTTTCAGGTTTGGCCAGGAGCTTATGTTCTTGTAAACGTTGTAAAACTGCCTTAACGTGTTCTTCATGTTCCTGAGGTTCCTTGGAATAAATCAATATGCCGTCTAGGTATACAATGATGAAGAGGAACAACATGTCAGAGAAGACCCGATCCATGAAACGTTAGAAAATTGCGGGGGTATTAGCAAGTCCAAAGGGCATAACCAAATATTCAAAATGGTCAAAGGGTGTTCAGAAGGCTGTTTTCCATTCATCACCTTCTTTTATAAGAATAAGATGGTAGGCACCCCTGAGATCTTGTTTTGTGAAGATGACTGCACCTCTCACAGTTTCCAGGATGTCTGAAATAAGAGGCAATGGTTAACGGTCCTTGAGGGTGCATTGGTTAAGGCCACGGTAATCCAAAAATGGTCTAAGCTCCTTGGAATCCTTATGAACGAAGAAGAGGGAAGCTCCCGCTTAGGACTTGGAAAGTCGAATAGTTACATTTGCCAAGTTGGTGTCCAGATATTCCCAGAGGGCCCTTTTTTCAGGTTCGGATAGAATGAACATTCTTCCGAAGGGAATCACTGCTGAAGGCTGTGTCAATGGCACAATCCTCAGGTTTGTGGGGTGGAAGAGACTGAATAATAGCTGTTGAGAACACGTCTGAGTATGTCTGGTAAGTCTGGGGGATCCAGATAATGTTGGAAACAGTTACTGGGAATTGCTGGGTCTCTTTGGAGTCTTCTAAGGAACTTGGTAAGGTGGTAAGTGACAAACAATGAGACATGCAATGTTCTGAACCAAGAAACAAGGAGCCCACTGCCAAATTGATGTAGGGGTTATGTTTCTGCAACCAGGGCATGCCTAGAACCATGGGATAGTGGGAAGATCTTATGATGTCAAATCTATTCCTCTCTTGGTGGTGGTTTATTGACAGAAGAATCTCTTTGGTTTGGTGGGTTATGGGTCCTGAAGACAAGGGTCTCCCATCAATGGCTTCAACAGGTTGCATTGTCTCTCATGTTTCGTGGGGAACGTTATGACTGATGACCCAATCATGATCTATGAATATGCCCATGGCTCTGCAGTCCACTAAAGCCAGGATGGGGTAGGATTCTTTCTTAGAAGGTGACATGAATGCCTGTAGAATCACAAGATTGCTCTGTCCTGGAGAGTTCAAGGAAGGAATTGGTGAGGAGCAGACATCTTTCTCCCGAAACTGTGCCCCACTTAGGATCGGGAGCTGGCGTTTCCCGAATGCTGAGGTGGAGCAATAGGGCACTCTCTCACAAGGTGTTTATCAGAGGCACAGTACATGCACAGTCCGGTATGAATCCGACGCATCCTTTCTTGTGGGGTAATGGGTCCTCGGAAGGCTCCTAGTTGCATGGGTTCTGGGTCCGGGGTCCGAGATGCAGCGGTTTCCGGTTTGCATGGGTGATCCGTAGCAGCCTTTTGGGATATTGGCCTATACTTCCTTTTTTCTGCCTTTCTTTCCCGGATCCGGAAATCTATTTGTGGGGAGAGGTCCATGAGAGCTTGGGCGGGCTACCCTGGCTAACTCGTCCTTTATCTCTTCATTTAGGCCTCTTCGAAAGAGGGTGAAGCTGGCTTCTTGGGACCAATCCGCCTCTTTTACTAATTGTTTAAAGCGGGTCACATATATGAGCATATCCTGGGACCCTTGTTGAAATTCGAGCAGTCTTTCTTGAGCACTGTAAACAGGTTCTGGGCGATCAAACATGGCCTTTAGGGCTTCTACGAACCCATCATAATCATCCAGCAGTGCGTGGCCCGTATTGACTAGGGGGGTTGCCCAGGTCAGGGCATTGCCCGTGAGATGTGATATCTTGAATCCCACCTTTGCTCTTGGGGTGGAAAAGTAGTATGGCTTGAAGGTAAAATGTACCAAACATGAACCAAGGAAGGCATGGAGGGTTTTTGAAGAGCCATCGTACTTGTCCACTACTCCTCCCAATAAGACACTTTCTTTGGCTGCAGAGTCACGAGATAAGACTAACTGCTTCAATGCGGCGTTCTCTGCCTTAAGGTTCTGGACTTCAGTAGTTAGTTCCTGCATACCTTGCATGAGGTCTTGAACCGTGGCTTCCATCTCTGTATTTGTATCGGTTTTAAGGTGTCTCAATCTGTCACAAGTCTCTCCCCTTCTCATCTGTTTCTCTTTGTTTGCGACCTTCTTGGATGTGTTCGTTCGCACGGTTCGGGATTTATACAGGCCCGTGTGCAGGTCTTCGGATTCCAGCGTGAGGATTGCAAGTCCTACGCCAAGTAGTGTTCAAATATCCAGGACCGGGAACCAGGAAGGAAACAGTATCTAAGGGCGGAGGCACGGAACGCTGTGACCCGAGCACCGGAGAAATCCAGGAAGAAAAGCACGGAAGAGGGTAGTTCAAGAAAAGGGAATGGAAAAAGGGGAGGAATCAAGGAAATGGTAAAATGGGACTCGGAAGGAGACCCCGAGGGAACTCTGACAACACACGTCTGAACACACTAAGCGGTAGCGTTGAGACGCGCAGAGCCGCGGGGGCGTGACTGTTTTGTAGGAAGTTTTACGTAGCGCGTAAAGGCTGGTAAACTGCGTTTTGTATTCAACGGCCATGTTGGAAGGATTACGGAATTCAGTCCTCTATGGATCAGGGACCACGATGTCCAGAACAGACGTAATCGGCGGTTCACGACAAGCACACGCGTTGATCTACCTGATCCCATTCCCACACAGTAAGATAAGGAGGGTCTTGCTGGTGCTATTATGCAATCACTGCGCTATACCACTGTCATCACCAGACCTGATGGAGATCATGTGATCATTCAAAAAACAGTGCTCCACACACAAATGCTGAGATGCTGTGCCTCCCCCATTACAATCATTGTCTTAATTTCTCAGTTTCCCATTAATTGTGCCCCATGCAGTAGCATCGAGACACAGTTTATTGATCCTAGTCGAAAGCAGTCCAGAGAAAGGGTAATGGAAGGAGACAGGAGTTACACAAACAGGAGGAGGAGCTGAATGCCTGATCCATTTCACTTTCTAGGATAGGAAGATTGGAAACTAAAGTCTTCGCCGGGCCATGCTTGCCGAGGTAGCTGATCAATGGCTGCACAAATGAGTCCGATGGGGAAATGGGTTGAAGGACCGACAACAAACCCGTACACATGGTGACATTTTGGCACCTGTATAGTATTCTCCATCATCGACCCTAAAGGAATGCCAGAGGGATGGATTCCTCCAACTGCACCAGGTCACTGAAGATATTATATGACCTTCTCCAAAAAATTAATGCAGTAATTCGCCATTTTATTTTCTCATCAGTTTACATTTCTTAAACCATTGCATTCTAACATACTCCTCACATCTCATTTCAATTTAAATTTTTCCAGTGAGGGGGCTTGGAAGAGAGGTGAAAGGTGACCCCGAGAGGAGGCAAGAGGGGTAGATAAGGTAATAGTGATAAGGTGGGATAGTTGTGGAGGGCTTTGGGTGCCATACATTTGGATGGATGGCACCACTTGATTAAGGGTAGGGGATAGGGTTAACTGAAGGAGGATGAGGGTTGCCAGAAGCATCTTTATAGTGGGTTCCAGTGCACAAGTAGGATAATGTGTATATGTGGTGGCTAGTGCTAACTAAGTGCAAAAAGGGCAGTCGTCAACACACAAAGATTCAAGTAGGTGCTACTGACCAAAGCATTAGATATAAAGCTGTCATTGGGTGACCAAAACATTTGATGTAAAGAGCCCAGTGGCTGAAAACAGTAAGTGGAAAGTAGTCTGGTAACCCCCACAATAAATACTATTCAGGACAATAGCCACCAGCAGTATGTACACAATAGGCCGAGGGAAGACCACACTGAATTGGATTTAACCCATTGGCAATCATAAATGAGAAATAAATAGGCTAATATTGGCCAAAAAAAGTGTTCGGAGGTGCTTGTGGCAGTAAATAGGCGAGGTAGTGAAGGTCCATGTTCAGTGGGGTGGGCTGGGACCATAGAGTAAGGAGAGGCCCAAAGGTGAAGAAGATGGAGGTCACAATTCCTGCCTCGACGTGATGGCAGCCAACTTGTGAGCAGGGGAGAGGAGGGTTAGCCAAGCAAACAAGTGATCCCCTATGCGAACTGCCCTTCACTTGGCTGCTCTATGGCTAGTCACCTGATGCCTTTGTTACCAGAAAGTTAATATTTAGGGGGGCGCAGCCATGTTATGCTGTTAATAGGACCCAATCCTCTTTGTGCAGTGTCCAAAGACTGATGGGATAATTTGCCACCATTGGTGATCTCCCCCTCTCGAGGTTGTTAGTAAGAGTGTTGTGTGGAAAGTAGGGGACACTGCAGTGTACAGTCTAGATAATTTGCATAAGTTTACCTTCCTATGGAGTCACTATCATATTGTTGGTATGGATCCAATCCTCTTTGCTGGTGCAAGGCCAGGGCGATGATGGGCACCCTATGGTCCTTGGAGCACTTCTGCACTCAATGATGCTGGTCAATGTGATGTGTGGGAAGAAGGGATGATCCCTGTGTGTGGTCTATATTATTTACATCAGCCTAACCTCCTAGTGGGCCCAGTCACATGGTTGGCTGGGACCCAGTACTTAGTGCAGAGTCCATGGGCAGATGGCGTGTTCGGTATCCCTCGGAGCCCTCCTGTGGCTCATGTTGGTGGTGAGGGTAGCAGCTGAAAAGTAGGGTTGACCACATTATATCGTTTAGATGATCTTAATAGGCCTGGCTCTCTTCCTAGTCCTGGTCATGTGGATGACCTGGACCAAACCATCTCTTCTGGTGCAAGGTCCTGGGGCGAATGGGCTTATCTGCTGCGCTTGCAGTATTCCTGCGATCAATGTTGCTGCTGAGGATGGTGGTCAGGAAGTAGAGGAGACCACAGCGTGAGGTCTAGATGATTTGTGTCACCTTACCGCCCTAATGGATCCCGATTACACTGTTAGCCGTGACCCGCTCCTCTTTTCTGGACAGAGGCCAAAACAGCTGGGGCGATCTGCAGAGGTTCAAGGGTTGCTAAGTTCAATGTTGCTTATAGGGGGTCGTGAGTGGGAAGTAGGAGAATCCGGGATGCCTGTTTATATGATTAGAGTCATCATAGCTCTCCCCAGTCCCAGAATTTCTGTTTACAGGGGCGCATTCTTCTTTGCTAATGGACTGGGGAGGCCTGCAGCCCTTGGAGTTCGGCGTCTGCAAGCTGCAGTCCCAGTGTAAATGACTTCTGTAATCATTACACCATTTAGAAGTGGGAGAAATCTGGCATGAGAACATTAGCACTTGGTGTGTTTCAATTTTACCATCACACTCTCTTGTTCCCACCATACTGATTGTCCTTTTTTGTGTTGAGTATTATTCATGGTATTTTGTTATGTGTCACAGACTGATAAACACCTGCCTCTGAGTGCCGAAGGTCAAGTCTACACCGCGGATGCCGCTGATGACGCACTTCAAGAAAAGCAATCTTTTGCTAAGATTTTAAATGTAGACAATTGTGTGTATATGACTGTTCAGGTTGTGGTGCTCAAGCCGGTGTGATGCTCAGAGCCTTCAAGAACTACAAGTACTAACAGTATACAATATCTAAAAATCTGATTTTAAAAAAAATCAGCAATATAAAATATAGCCTGTGCTGCAGAACATGTGTTTTGGGGGCAGTGCTGTTTACACATCTGCAGTGCGAGTCCCATTGTCACCTGTAAAGGGACGAGTGTGAAGTTACTATTTCATGGCAGTAACTCCCTCGAGTTTCCCAGGGAATGTATACTCATACATGTAAATGTGTAGTTAAAAAACGAAAGCGTGTACATGGTTTTGATGGTATCCCTAAGCTTTATGAATGCCAGACCGCTGCTCACAAAAATACTTTCTTCCAGGTCGAGGCAAAATACTCCCCAAACTTTAAAACAAAGAATGCTGTGCAAATGTTTGAAGACCCTGAAACAGCTGTGTAGGCGCGATCCCACCCAATAGGTTATTGGGAGTCTCAATACAGGGGCTCCCACAATTTTGGAAAATCCTGAAACAGATGTTTGTGCCCAACATCCTCACAGACTGGTCATTAGAGGATGGATGACCTCTGACACCGCCTGAGGCAGAACGTCCCACAGGTTGTAAATGCGAAACTCGGGCGGAAGTGCAATAACCGATGGATCAAGATGAAAGGGGTTGCACAATGGTTCAAAGGCCCGGTGTTTACTGCCAGGGGTGGACTGGCCCATAGGGAACTCTGGAGATTTCCCGGTGGGCCTCTGCACCCTGGGCCTCTTTTGTGTGGTATTTCCAAATGTTCTCATAGGAAAAGCATTGGGCTTGCTGAAAATGTGTCATATGGGGCCACTTTGAACATTATTTCCAGGGCCTCTTTAAATTCCCAGTCCACCCCTGCTTACCGCAGAGCTCCGCAGAGCTGCAAATGCAACAAGGCACTCCGAGATATCAGTCGTTTCTACCACTTCTCGCCCTTGTAAGAGTGATGCACAGAGTATGGTGATATTTAACGTATGTATCTGCGGTGCAACGTAACAAATCATGACAGGCCGCATTGAGAGGCTTTGTGCAACTTAGTTGCGCGTATCCCTTTCCTGTTCTCTCAAAAGCAATTTCTTGTGTCAAATTGTCATTATTTTTAAAGCACATTGGGTCCGGAGCATTGCCCAAAACAGGCATATTTTATAGGCACCTGACAGCATGGCATCACTGCTGCGATGCGTGTGTGTGGGTTTGCCAGTTCCTAGTTCCTGCTGCCCTTCATTTGTATGATTAATCCGTTACAGCACACCACCATGCAATACATTACATATAGAGCAATGGGCAGACAGGATGGTGCAAGCAATAGGAGGAACCGGGAGGTTTGCTTCAGCATATTAATGCCAACCAATCCCCATGAAGATGCAGGTATACAATGCAAACCCTAAGGCGGTTGCCCTCTATCGAGCCAGTATATGGGGATACAGCAACATCGCTCCACTTTTGGTTGCTGAAAACACCTTTCTCAAATATGCACTAGGTCTCCCTCCCTCGGCTCCAACTAATACATCTCACAAGGAACTAAAGATTGTTCTCCTTGAGGAGACTATAAGGCTGGAAGCGATTCGGCCGTGGGTTAGAATTTGGAACAATGAAAAGGCTGTATTGACGAGACTGATTCTGACCCACATCTGGGTTCATTGAAACATGCCCTAATGACCCTGTGGATTGCCTTTATAAAACATTCCCTGCAAGAGATTAACCTAGGGATGTATCTTAGCAACCGAACCATCATCACTAGTCTTGCTGCTCCCTCTGTGGTATCTGATAGGCTGTCAGTACCTGTGCTCGATAGAGAACAACTTGAACTCCAGACACCGATTAATACATTTTTGGCTCATTGCTTGACGGGCAGCTTTCTGGCTATCTATCATGGCCGGAGCTGATGTTTTATAGAGGTCTAATTACGAGGCCGCGTTTTAATCTTATTTGGTTACTGGGCAGTGGACGGGCAATATGCAGGGGAATCAAGCATGTAGGTTTTGTAACGCATTGAAAGATGATATTTACCACCTCTTGTTTTTTTGCCCTACAAGAAATCGCATCAATGCTTCTTAACACCGATTGTGAAAAGGTAGAACTTTAGGAACTACAAACCAGCCTTTTTTTTTATTTATTTTTTACTTAATGAGGGTGGAGACCTCTGGGAGCTTGGAGTATCTTGTGCTTTTTAAAAACTGCATTGAGAAATAGGGAACATCTTTCGACTGGGGGAGAAATACTCAATTGGAATAATGTTCTTTAATGATGTGCTATTGTGAAATAATGTTTTATGGCTTACTTGTAACTGTATTATTCACAGTTTTACTGCAGGTTTGATGCATCTATTTCCGAATAAACTTAATTCACTCATAAAATTACATATGTTAAATCATTTGCAGACAAAAATGGGATTTCACCTCCAGAAAAAAGCTGGAGGTAAACAACCTTTTATGGCACAAATCATGATAGGGCCAGCCCTTAAAAGTGGTGGTAATACTGTTACTGCTGCATTTAAGGGCTACCGCCCAACTTGTGATGAGGTCCAAACAGGCTACAGAGGTCAATTGTTTCTGTATGCAACAGCATCCAGAGCACAAATGTAAAAAAAAATAATAACAGTATCCCAAAATATAATTTTGATAAAACTAGCACACCATGACAAGTGATACTCATTTAGTGAAGGTGTTTATCGTTAATGAATAAAACGAAATATACATCAAAATGTAGTAAAACATCAGGTAAAAAAAGAGGGATTAACAGTAACAACATAAAATAGGCTTCAACAGAGACTATTACTAATTTTAATTATTGTATGATTTGGTTTACACAATCTTACACATTACAAAAAGAGGAAAAACATTTCAGGATTGGATTAAGATATTTAGGCAGACAACTCATTTTAGGAGGTGCGAAACTTGCAGCAGAACATTACGTCATTTAGATAACTGGTAGCAAGTCTAATAGCCCAGCATAACATTTAGTGCTTTAATAAAGTGAACAAGTGCAATGATTAAGGATGTGTGCGTACCAGCAATTCAGCGACTCCCCAGTATTTCAGTTTGGTTAGTTGTAAAGACAGATGTATTTCTACTCAACCATCAATGCCTAGGTACAGCGGCCCTCGGACACTCAAGGAGCAAGTGCTTCCACCTTTCTTTCTCCTGCTTACTAAGAGCGCAGATTCTATTGCAATGTGCGATACCTCTACTTAGACCCATAGCGTCCATTGTGCACAGGATATTTAACCAAAATCGGAGGTATGTCACTCTCATTATGCGATCAGGCAAGATGTGCAAATAGTTAATTAGGGTGTGTAGTCTACTGATTATATATGTGTAATGATCATGTACCTTATCTTTCTGAATGTCATTGTGTTGGTTGGTCCAATACCATTGTGTTACTTTTCATTTCACCTTATTTAGGTCGGAAATTAGCTCTTCATAGATTGATCCGATATTTTCCAGCAATGTCAAAAAGCCTGTGTACAATCTGGGCAGAATAGGAGAGGTATCGACCAAACAAACGGCCATCGGATCTTCATACAATGATTTCTTTGGTGGATTCAGAAACTTGTGAAATACCAACAGCCTTCTATAGTGCTATTGAATGAAGGGATTGTGTACCCAGCTCAATTCTAATTAGGACATTTGATATGTGAGGTTTTCGACCATAAATAGCCCTCTGGATTGTCTACAGGCGTCTCAAAAGGTATGTTAAGGTCCTTTCGTAAAAGCCCATAATTTAACATAAATCTTGCACATCTGGGTGCCAGATATACTAGTTTAGCTCTCATTCTTCCAAGATTAACCTAGGACTCCTTTAGAGTCTAGTGGAGAGTAGAGACCATTATTATTCACACACTATTTGATATATGTACTCTGCTCGTTTACAGTTCCATCATTTATTAAAGTATTTGTAATGGGATTTGGAACATACATGTTATCTTCAGATGCTTTACTTTTACACCGCTGCATAACAGAACAATCATGACAAATCTGCTACCGGCATATTGATATTTTATTTGTATCGCGCTCATACACATGTGTTTCAGTGCGCAAAGGATTTTAATTCTACATAAAATGTATGTACAATTAAAAGATGAAGCAAAGTAGATCTACATAAATAAAGCCCCTTTCTATTAGTAATGGTAGCAAAAAGGCATGTATCAATGTCCTTTATAAAGAACCAAACCAAATAAACTGCATTAGTGCCGACCCACCTGAACATCCTCTCACTCTAATCATTCCATTACCGTCGCTAGCTGTAAGGCTTCTAATGTGATATGTGCTAACAACTTGCAATGGCGTACCTTCCGTTCCATTCCTAAGTAGAGCATGTCACTCATTCCAGGTTCAAATAGATGGTAAGCCAGTGTATAGGCACTAGTAAGGGCAGGAATTACCCTTACAAGTCATGCTATCTACCTCCAAGACCTGACAATGGTTTTATAGAGCATTTAAATATCTTTCTTTCGACCACAGTATTCAAATATTCCCGTCTGCTTGTAGCACGTGATTTTTAATAATGGTAGAAGCACAGAATAATATAACCGCTTCTAAACTATCAGACTTTTTTCTGAGTCATAATCTTAAACTTCTGAATACCGCCCCTTCACATAAGATGGGGCATTGCCTCGATATCTTGGCAGTGAGAGGACCTAGGTTTGGCATGTGTGGTGACATAGAATGAGAAGTCTGACCATCATTTTAAAGTGTTGGCTTTAATATTAGGTATTTCAAAATCCTATCTATCCCTATTTCTACAGGTAGTTTTGCCTACCTCAACCATACTGAGACTTGGATCTGTCAGGAATTCTGTGATGTCCAAATAAGATGTTACCATGCTGGTCCAAACTTCTTTTTTTTTTTATTTTATTTTATTTTATTTTTTTTAAAACTTTTATTTTTGCTGGCAGAGGCAAATAGCATACACACACATCTGAGGCATAAGGACAAATTTGTAGCATATACATGTGCATACAGAGCATATTGGCAGAGATACGACGACAGCAGTCGAGAAACAACATATCGCAGAGAACCAAAATACCAAGCAGTTAATTGAGGGGCTAGGAGGACTCATCCATCGAAGAAGTGTCATTTAAGCTAATCAAGTAGCTGTTGAAAGCCGACCAGGTGTTTTGAGGTCGAGAACGCACTGAGAGCATACCCAGGAACTCCTCCTCGCAGTTTTGGGACCACGTAAGTAGATTTAACCATTTCTGGAATGTAGGGGGAGTAGGGCTCTTCCAGCTTTGTAAAACACATTTCTTGGCTATGACACAGCTCACATTCAAGAACTTAACAATGTCCTTAGCCCCCCCAGTCTGCCACACTCCAAACAGAACCCCCATTGGATCGGGATCAACAACAGTATCGGTGATTGCGGACAATGTCTCTATGACTTTACTCCAGAATGTGGCCAGTTCCGGGCAGTCCCAAAACATGTGCAGGTGGTCAGCACCCTCCGCAGCGCAGCGGGGGCATAGTCGAGGATCAGAGCGAGCAAACTTCGAGATTCTACATGGAGTGTAATACAGCCTGTTGAGTAATTTATATTGTATGGTGCGGTAGCTGAAGTTTAGGGACACCCTGCTAGTATGGGAACACATCTTCTCCCACTGTTGATCAGTGAGATCCAGTTCCAGCTCGGAGGCCCAGCCATCACAAGCCCTGGATGGAGGGGGAGAGGCAGCGGTCAGGAGGAGCTTGTACAATGAAGAAACTACCCCACGGGCGCCACCCGAGTTAGCAATGTAAGCAATCCCAGGAGAGTCCTGGGGCTCAATGGGGAAGACAGGCCAAGCATTTCGAAAGGCAGCGCGGAGTCTGTAGAACTGCAGAAGCTCCAGAAACGAACCCGAGTGCCCCGGCCTCCACGTTTGCAGTGTTATAAACTGTCCCTCTGGATAGAAATCAGTAAGGGCACGGTAACCCAGGGCCTCCCAGTGTCGCGCCAGGGCGGTATCATTTGTGGGTTCCAGCCCGGGAAAGCTCCAGGCGGGGAGCCATTTGTAGTACGGATATTGTTCGTCGCAAGTTTTGAATATCTGGCCCCAAGCCTGCACCGTAGTCTGGACCGGGTCAATGGGCGAGTCTGGCACATACTGCCGGCTTAGAATCAAGGACATTACATCAGTGCCTGCTGCTGCCAGAACCTCGAGTTTGACGTGGGGATGGGGTGGGGGCCATGGTACCAGTAAGATGCGAACTGCGCCTGTGAGGCAGTCCAATATCGCAGCAGGTCCGGGGCTGTGAAGCCCCCTCTGTCGTAGGGTAATGACATATCCGTCCACTTTTTACGCACGGCGCCAGAGTGCCACAGGAATTGAGCAAACAATTTGTGCAGGTTCGTGAAGTATCTCCTACCTGGCCAGACGGGGACATTACTAAATACATATAACAACTTGGGGAGCAATATCATTTTTACCAGCGAGAGTCTTCCGGCCAATGATAGTGGAAAGGCACGCCAGCGCGTGATTTTGGCCTCGGCCTGCTCTGCAACAGCCCGGTAATTGTCTGCTAGTAGCAAGTCTTTGGAGAGGGACACCTGAACTCCCAAGTACTTGATCCCATCCGGGGACCAACGGAGCAGGTACTCGGTGGTGGGCTGTATCGTGGAGCTAGTGAGGGGGAAAATCTCAGATTTAGTATAATTTATAGTGAACCCAGAGTATGTACCTATGCGGGTGACGTCACATAAAATTGGGTCCAGATGAACAGCTGGGTCTCTTATAAAGAGCAATACATCATCCGCATAAAGCGAAATAATCTCAGGGGAGTCTTTCAGCCTCACCCCTTTGCGCGCATGCCGCTCCCTGATATAATCGGCCATCGGCTCTATAGCCAAGGCAAATAGTATCGGGGAAAACGGGCAACCTTGTCGAGTGCCTCTGAAAAGAGGGAACAGACTGGACGTCTGGGAGTTAACTCACACCCTGGCCACCGGGGAAGTGTACAGTAACCGAATATATGCTATCATGTTAGGCCCTATACCCATATTTTCCAAAACCAACCAAATATATTTCCAAGACACCATGTCGAACGCCTTCTGGGCATCCAGTGTGACCGCAACCGCACTCGCCCCCTGGTCAATGCGTGACATGACATTAAGCAGCCTTCTAATGTTGTGGGATGTTAATCTCCCGGGTACAAAGCCTGACTGATCATCGTGGAGCATGTACGACATGACCGGGAGGAAGCAGCTAGCAATCACCTTGGCGAAGATTTTGGTGTCCAAATTCATTAGCGAGAGGGGCCTGTATGATCCGCACTCATTAGTGGGTTTACTGGGTTTGAGCAGGACAGTGATGACGGCCTCACGCAACGATGGGGGAAGGGCACCCAGCCGGAGTGACTCGTTCCAAACTTCTAGTAGTTTGGGGGCCAAAATGGCCACGTGCTCCTGATAAAACTCAGCTGTCAGCCCGTCAGGACCAGGTGCTTTTCCTTTAGGGAATTTAGATATAGCCTCAATTATTTCATCCAGCAGGATGGGGGAATCCAATTGGTCTTTGGTTGCGGGGGAGACAATAGTCGTGGGGATCTGCTCGAGGAGGTTGCGCATTTGGGCCTCACTATGCCTGGGGGGGTTGCGTGTACAGCTCTGAATAGAAGTCCGTGAAGACCTCCAAAATATGTTGGTCAGACCACCGTTCCGACCCCAGTCCTTGACAAAAGAGATCTGTGCTTGGCCCCACTCACCCCTAGCCAATGCCGCCAGCGTCCTGCCAGGCCTGTCTCCCTCTCCATATTTACGAGCAGCCTGCGGACGACTAAAGTAGTGGACTTCCCTAGTGGCCTGTTCGTTAAAGAATTGGAGTTCTTCACTGATCCGGGACAGGATAGCAGGGTCAACGGATGTAGGATGGGCACTCTCAAGTTCACGTAATTTGGCTTCAGAGTGGGCAAGGGCAGCCCTAATGGCCTTGAGGACTCCCGCCTCCCTAGATATGGACATTCCCCTGATGAAGACTTTGAAAGCCTCCCACCGGACCCCCATAGAGGTAGACTGGGGCGTATTAAGCTCAAAATAGGACTGGATGTCGGACAAAATGTCAGCCCTAAATACTATGTCCTGTAAAGCCAAGGACTTGAAGCGCCATGTGTTAATTGTGGGGGCGGGCACACCCAGTTCCAGAGATAGTCGGATCGGTGAATGGTCCGATAGGGTACGCGCCATTATTTGAGTTTCCACCACCCTTCCCAGCAAGGTACCGGACATGAAGAACATGTCAATTCTGGAGGAGCTGTCATGCACAGAGGAATAATGAGTATATTCACGCGTCTGCGGGTGCATTACCCGCCATGGGTCTCGAATGTCAAGGGTAGTGCTATGTGCAAGGAGCTTGCACGCCGTATTGGAAAGGAGTCTGGGGGCCGTGCCTGTTCTATCCAGTGTGGTGTCTAATATGAAATTCATGTCCCCCCCCCAAATGATTTGCACCCCTACGTATCCCAGCAATATGGAGGCCACCTGGTCAATAAAGTCGGGAGAGTCCACATTAGGGCCATACGTGTTAACTAGCAAATATTCCCTGTTAACTATTGCGCAGTTAGGATGACATACCTCCCCTCCGGGTCCATGTAGCTCTTATGGGGTACAAACTTGAGTGACCTATGGATCATTGTCAATACCCTTCTGGCGCGGGTCGAGTAAGCAGTAGAATATCTATGGGGACCCCACGATGGTGCCATGCACCTAGCCAACCGGCCCTTACAGTGTGTTTCCTGCAAAAGCAGTATCTTACAGCCATGCCTGTTGGCGTGGCCATGATTTTGCGCATCTTGGTGTAGTTACTTAAACCCTGGACATTCCAGGACATCACTGTTGTGGACATTTCAGACGCGTAACGCCTAAGGTACATCCCACAGTCGCTGTCGGAACTTACACGATGAATGAAGAGAGCCCCCACAAGGGTGCCCCTCCCACCACTGTCGTCGCAGTTCAGATGCGAAACTAAGCCATCTCGGATGCAGATGACCCGATGTGACGCGGTCTGTCAGTCCGCCTCTGCCTTTTCCTATAACATTTCTCCAAACCCCAACAGTGCCACCCCCCTCCCTCACTGCTCACCCCCAACTTGCAGTGTAAGTCCCTCACCCCCCAGTGCAGGCGTCACCAATAAACCCGACTCTCCCCAAGAGGTAGAGGTCGGAGGGCGAAATCCAACCGGGATACGCCCCATTCAGAGCCCAACAGGGGCAAGAAAACAGTGACAACCAACAAAACATGAACATTGCAATCGCAATTAGGTGTGCTGTTGCCGTGTGGGCGGCTCTGAGAATAACATGTAGGACAGCAAGTGCTGTCGAAGGTAAGTTCTGCTACAGGCAGATCTCAAGATAGGTCTCCATAACTAGCTGAACGTTGCGGGCGAGACAGGACCAAAGAAGTATCTAGGGCACATGGCCGGTACAGCGCCCCATGGGGCAAGGAGAGCACTGTCAACCACAGTCGGGTCTAGTCTCAGCCCGATCAGACGCCAGAGGAGCTTGGTTCGTTGAGTGTACAGTACGTTGTTGCCATATACACGTTCCGAGTCTCGGATTCACTGGATTGATAAGTGGCTTCCGGGTAGTGTCTCGCTGAATCACCCGTCATTGGCAAGGGCCCCTGCTGGATTGGGAAGTGGCAGGTGTGCCTAAATGAATTTCACCGCCTCTTCCGGAACAGTGAAGAAATATAGTTTGCCATTATGGGTAATGTTGAGGCGTGCCGGGAAAAGGATGGCATAAGGAACATTTTGCTCTCTAAGAAGCTTCTTGACTCCGATGAACTGGCGCCTCTCCTGCTGTACTGCTATTGAGAAATCTGGAAAGATCCTTATAGTGTGTGAGTCAAGGCGCAGGTCTCCCTTCTCCCGCAACAGGCGGAGGATAAGGTCTCTGTCCCGATAGTTGAGAATTCTGGCTATAATGGGCCTAGGGATGTCGCCCGGTTTGGGCCTCGGTGATAGAGCACGATGAGCACGCCCAACAGTGAAGTACGGTGACAGGGCCGGGTTACCCAGCAGATCCTTGAGTAGGGTTTCCACAGCATCTTCCATGCGCCCCTTAAGGGCATTTTCAGGGACTCTGATGATTCGTAGATTATTTCTGCGAGAGCGCGATTCAAGGTCGTCGCACTTCGCCCTCACACTACGCATGTCACGCGACAAGGAGGCAACGGTGTTCTGCAGCACATGTATTTCGTCCTCATTTGCAGATATCTGATTCTCAGCGTCAGTAATTCTGGTCCCCGCCTGATCCACCCGCGTTTTTAAAGAGGCGACATTGGCGTTGATGTCGTCCAATTTCTCGTGGAAAGAAGCAACGTTTTTGGCCATCGATTCCATGAGTGTAGTCAGATCAGGGGGTGTGACAGTGGGATGGTGGTCCACCTCCTGTTCCTCCTGTATGGGCGAGTCATGATCCTCCTCTCCCCTCGGGACAGCCCTGGCGAATCTATCCATGGCTCCCCCCTTGGAAGTCCCCTTGGTCTTGTTAGGCATTGTTGGTTGAGTTTCAGGAGTGACGCAGAACGAAGATGTGGTCACCAAGGGAGAAAGCGTGGTCCCTAGGCCAATGGGGCAGGGTAGAGATGTCGGTATATCTCCAGCAGTGAGGGAGGCAAGTTCCAGTAGGGATGAGGGCTCCGGTCCCCGAGGGCCAGCCGCCGCAGGGGTTGCGCTACAGGGGGGGCACCAGGTACAGGTGAAAGGGCAAAGCTTGACCCGACAGCAGCCGCCCCACAAGCAGCCCAGTCACTGCGCAATGGTCTCAAAGCAGGGGCCAGGCGCCCGGCATGCAGGATGCTATGTAGCAGAAAAAAAATGTGCGCTACCGACTATGCACACACCACAGGGGACACAGGCTTGGTATGTTTCCTCGTGATGCGTACTCCAGGAGGCACGGGGCAGGTCCCACGGGGTAAATCTGGGGAGTGTAATAGCCCCCGGGGTCTCTGGAGGGCAGCAGGCCAGCAGCGTGGGAAAAAGCATGTGGGTGCCGCAGCCGCCCAGAGCGGGGCTCCCCCCCGCACCTCACCTCGATGTAGCGGCAATCAGCCCAGCCACGGCACGTCCACTCCACACGGGCCAGCGGCGGGGGCCCACAGCCGGATGGAGAATGTGGGCTGGGGCGCGCTCCCGCGACGGCCCCAGCAGCAAGTTGCAGATGAGGTGATTCGACAAGGGGGGACAGCTGCAGCCGGTCGCACAGCCACACGGCCCCGATCGGGCCAAAGTCAGTCTAGCGGGGCACCCGGAAGGGTGAGTGGGGCACTGAGGAGTTGTATCCCCCCGCCTCGGCGGCAATCAGCACCCGCCCAGGGCCCGCCGCACCAGCCCAGCCATGGTACGTCCACTCCACACGGGCTGGCGGTGGAGGCCCACAGCCGGATGGAGAATGGGGGCTGGGGCGCGCTCCGGCGACAGCCCCAGCAGCAGGTCGCCGACGCAATGTTTCGCCCAGGGGGGCAGCCGCAGCCCGCCTCACAACCACACGGCCCCGATCGGGCCGCAGTCAGCCCAGCGGGGCACACAGAAAAACGAGCGGGGCACACAGGGGTTGCGCCTCGTCCCGCACCGCCACACAGCACGGCGGGCCGCCAAAGGGAGGGGACAGGAGTCAGGCCGACGCGGCGGCTTCCGCGAGGCGGCGGGCCGCAGCAGCAGGGGGCCCGTTCGGAGGTTTCCCGACTCGGAAACAAGCCGGAAGTTCTCAGGCTGCAGCACGGCAATGATGGGCAGCAGCCCAGCCGAGATGCATACAAATCGTACACCGTTGGCCGCAGATGAAAGCAGATGTCCGCCAAGCCCACACGGAGCTCAAAGGCTAAGCAGCCATCTTGGGCTGCTCCACAGCGCCACCCCCGCTGGTCCAAACTTCTAAACTATCCCTACCACTGACACACAAAAAGTTCAAAGCTACAAAAATCATACCCCCAGGAGAATGCCTCCATTCTCCACGGTCGAAATGACTATGCCTCCAATACTGGGTCCGTGTCCGGTCTGGTTGAATGGGGACTTACCGGGACATTCCGACCTGTGCGGACCCGGTAAGTCCCCATTCAACCAACCATTCCCCATTCCCATTTGAGCCCCCATAAGGCTCAATGGGAATGGGGAAGGCACTAATTACGGGCCTGATAGTAAAGACCCGTGGACAGACCACATGTCCTTTGCGGCTCCCGCTAAGGGACCTCAGAATTGGGCGGTAGGGGTTTAACGGCACCGGTCTCCTTACCGGTGACCGTTATCCCTTACCGCCCAAGTCGGAATGATGCCCTATGTCTGCGAGAATAACTCTCTTCTCCTAGCATGTGAGTTAGACCTTGACTTGAAAGTCTCTTCTCCTTATTCAGTTTTATCTTGCCTTCTTTGCATCTCTTAGAATGTTAACACAATAACAGGTCAAGAGGTAGACTGACTTGGACAAAAGACCAACTCCTAAATGGGAGTTATCTTCCATGGGTCTGAAGTTCCCAATGGAACACTGGAACATTTCATTTGTTGACGTTTGGAGACCTTTGTTGCTTGGGGAATGGATGCCTCGATGTTATTAGAGACAACTTCGAAAGGATTTTGGTTTTTGCTTGCTCGGCATTTTCGGTTCCAGTTTCCCCAAATTATTAAATTGAGGAAAAGAGTACTTATCCCAAACCAGGAGAATGACTCCCTTCTGCTGGGTAGAAGTCTCTGAAAGTTCAGGTTTCACAAAGTTTCAGAAATATCAGATGAATAGGAGAATAGCTACCTTCTCATAGTTTACACCTACTTTTCAACAGATTTTCCTTGAGTTACATTAATTTTAGATTCTTTATAAATTCTTTAAATTCTCTCCACAGATTTATCATTATTATCTTTTTTTTTTTTTTTTTTTTATAATTTCAGCTCGATAGACCTGTGTGTAAACAGACAGGTCTCCGTGCTTTTATTACATTTGAACTAAAACAATCCACTATATAATTAAGATTATCCAGCGAGTAGGAAAGACACATCACCAGTCACTTTCCTAGTCGTTAAGACTAAACCCAATGTGATCCCCTAGTTTTCGTGTAATTTCAAAGAGTCTAGAAAGTTCACTACCCCATATGTCAGTTTGACGTTGTGGCCAGATGCTGCAAATTGCCACCAGTGATGATTATTTAATGTCTCGGGGGCGAAACCACTTAGATGTTGCATCCTCCGATCAACCAGCGCCGTACACCCCGACAGTAGATGTTCTGTGGTTTCAATTTCAAGCTTGCAGAAGCGACAGAGATTGTCGGTCGTATCTCTCATATGACGAGAAACTTGCATTGCCTTGGTCGGTATAGCGTTCAAACGAAGTCGCAGGAACTGAGTACGATGGTGTCTTGATGGACAATTTGTCAAGTATCGACTAGGGACATTTAGTTTATGAACTACTAGATCAGATTTCAGCGTGGTTGGCATTAAGGCACGTTGATCATAGTTCTCGATCCAACTCCATTGCTCGAATTTCCTTTTAGCCCATTGGGGACGTAAAATCAGATCTTCTTGCAATATGCCTGCTCGAATCAGTTGTTCGGCCATCAATTGTCTCCATTCTTGTAAAAGTCCAGATTGTATTTGATCAGATTTTACTTCAAAGAGATTATACGCAGGGGCCCTTGGGGACAAGTTCATTTTGCGCAGGATCATTAGTGACTTCCACATGACATGTGTGTACAGGGGGTTTAGTGACAGCTCATAATTTAGTTGGATCATTGATATGTAGGATGGAAGTTTCAGCACACGACGCCAAAATAAGCCCTCTAGCTTCTGCCAAATCTTCATATCAAGATTCCACCCGGCCTCCGAACCAAAAGTGATTACTGGAACCACTTTTTGAAGATAGAACATTAGAATTGGTTTTAGGCTGAATTTACCAAATGAGTTGTAGATTATTATCTCCAGTTGAACACTGTCCTTCAACTTGCCCCCAGTGGAATGAGGAAGAGACTCCCTGATCTCTGCTTGACTCTTCAACTTTGTTACCAATATTCATTAAACTGCCCTCACTGGGAAGAGGAAGAGGCTCCCTGAGTTCTTCTTGTCTCTTCAATACCACAGTCTTATGGAACTGTAGAGGCAGATGCCTCACAAAATGATCTACTTCTCTTTTGTCTTCTTATCTCACTTTCTCAATTTTCCCGGCCCCCTCCCAGACTTATTACTGTTCCTGTTACCTTCTCTCTGGAAACTCTTCACCGGTTTCACCAGGGGTTGCAGGTTAGTTCTCTCTTTCTTCTTCTGCTCTTCTTCTGCCTGCTTGACTTTGCAGTCCATTCCCTTTGGTGGTCTGGGTGAAAGTTTCTGACCAGTTTCTCATACTTCCCATGCAATCACTTATGCCGCTCTGCAATAGGTTAGTGCTGGATTTCTCAGCGTAGTTCTTGGACTTCACGGTCCACCCACCACAGGTCACGCCACCACTATACTGATTTGCAGCTTCCAGGTTGTCGACTCTCAGCCGACTGGCGAGACGGGTTCCTGGTGTCCCTCAGTTCGTTCTCATCACTCCACACTACTGCTTCAATACCACTGTTGATCTCCTGGTTTCCAATTTGCAGGCTTTTTGGCAGCTTTCTAGCTCGCCGACTTCTCCTTCCAGATGTCGCTTCCTTCATCCTTCTTTACTGTTTAACTTAAGTAGCTCAGTGTAATATCAGTTTTATTAAGAACAGTTGGTCGAACAGTCTTCATGCTTTACTGTGGCGTTCTTGGGTTCTTCTTCGACCCAGTACTTATATTAGTGTTGTCCCAAGAGGATAACTCAGCGGCAACATGCTCGCCTTGGAAGCAAGACGACACAAAGCAACACAACGGATCCCTGAGTCCGCGCTTAGAAACCTCTGGGTATTTAAGCATGTTATAAATACGCAACTAAGACAAAAAAACAATTGCGCATCTAAAAAACAAACAATTACTGTAACAGCGCCTCGATGCCTGGGGGCTGTTTGAGCGCTTTAAAAATAAAATGCTCAAATTAAACTGTCTGACACATTACAGAAACACATAGTCTCAGATGTTATCATATGTAAGGAACGGTTGATCATTGTTATTAATATGTGGGTATGGGAGATAAATGGGCAGTGTCCCAGACTCACGTGCTTGTCCCCAGGAGGGGAATCCCTCCCTGTGAGATCGTCCTGCATGTTACAACCCATAGGGGCACTATTGGAGAGAGGCCTTACGTCCCTAGCCTCATGCAAAGGGGCTCCACTCTTCAGAGAAGGGACGCCATCTGGCGGATCAACACACATGCTTGATAGCATAACAGTATCATGGTCTGATCATCAAAAGAATATGTGCCCTGGACATTGCCAAGATGGCACAACTTAACAGAGAAAAAGTGCCAGATGCGGGTCTTTGGCATTGTTGCAGAAGAGATCTGGATAAAATACCAGGAGGGAAGGTTACTCTGGCCCTAATAACCGAAACTGGCGGCTTACGGGATGAGGAGTCCTTTGCCACTGGTTTTAGAAAACTGGAAGAAATGTGCAACACTATTGCACCTAGAAAACGTAAACCTCTAATTAAAACTCCCAATGCCCGGTGCACTCTTGATCTCAAAAAACTACAAGCAAAATATAGACAAAAGGAGAAAAAATGGAGAAAACATAGAGATGCTAAACTTAAAGACCTTGCAAATTTAGCTCTACGAATCTACACGCAAGCCAGTATTGCAGCTAAAGCTTTTTTTTCTACAGAACAACATTGCAACTATATATGTCTTTTCCACAAACACAGAACATCCGGTGTCACTTTCTCAAGCTTCCCACTGAACAAATGTATATAGTAAGGGAACAATGAAAAGGCTGTATTGACGAGACTGATTCTGACCCACATCTGGGTTCATTGAAACATGCCCTAATGACCCTGTGGATTGCCTTTATAAAACATTCCCTGCAAGAGATTAACCTAGGGATGTATCTTAGCAACCGAACCATCATCACTAGTCTTGCGGCTCCCTCTGTGGTATCTGATAGGTTGTCAGTACCTGTGCTCGATAGAGAACAACGTGAACTCCAGACACCGATTAATACATTTTTGGCTCATTGCTTGACGGGCAGCTTTCTGGCTATCTATCATGGCCGGAGCTGATGTTTTATAGAGGTCGAATTACGAGGCCGCGTTTTAATCTTATTTGGTTACTGGGCAGTGGACGGGCAATATGCAGGGGAATCAAGCATGTAGGTTTTGTAACGCATTGAAAGATGATATTTACCACCTCTTGTTTTTTTGCCCTACAAGAAATCGCATCAATGCTTCTTAACACCGATTGTGAAAAGGTAGAACTTTAGGAACTACAAACCAGCCTTTTTTTTTATTTATTTTTTACTTAATGAGGGTGGAGACCTCTGGGAGCTTGGAGTATCTTGTGCTTTTTAAAAACTGCATTGAGAAATAGGGAACATCTTTCGACTGGGGGAGAAATACTCAATTGGAATAATGTTCTTTAATGATGTGCTATTGTGAAATAATGTTTTATGGCTTACTTGTAACTGTATTATTCACAGTTTTACTGCAGGTTTGATGCATCTATTTCCGAATAAACTTAATTCACTCATAAAATTACATATGTTAAATCATTTGCAGACAAAAATGGGATTTCACCTCCAGAAAAAAGCTGGAGGTAAACAACCTTTTATGGCACAACTCATGATAGGGCCAGCCCTTAAAAGTGGTGGTAATACTGTTACTGCTGCATTTAAGGGCTACCGCCCAACTTGTGATGAGGTCCAAACAGGCTACAGAGGTCAATTGTTTCTGTATGCAACAGCATCCAGAGCACAAATGTAAAAAAAAATAATAACAGTATCCCAAAATATAATTTTGATAAAACTAGCACACCATGACAAGTGATACTCATTTAGTGAAGGTGTTTATCGTTAATGAATAAAACGAAATATACATCAAAATGTAGTAAAACATCAGGTAAAAAAAGAGGGATTAACAGTAACAACATAAAATAGGCTTCAACAGAGACTATTACTAATTTTAATTATTGTATGATTTGGTTTACACAATCTTACACATTACAAAAAGAGGAAAAACATTTCAGGATTGGATTAAGATATTTAGGCAGACAACTCATTTTAGGAGGTGCGAAACTTGCAGCAGAACATTACGTCATTTAGATAACTGGTAGCAAGTCTAATAGCCCAGCATAACATTTAGTGCTTTAATAAAGTGAACAAGTGCAATGATTAAGGATGTGTGCGTACCAGCAATTCAGCGACTCCCCAGTATTTCAGTTTGGTTAGTTGTAAAGACAGATGTATTTCTACTCAACCATCAATGCCTAGGTACAGCGGCCCTCGGACACTCAAGGAGCAAGTGCTTCCACCTTTCTTTCTCCTGCTTACTAAGAGCGCAGATTCTATTGCAATGTGCGATACCTCTACTTAGACCCATAGCGTCCATTGTGCACAGGATATTTAACCAAAATCGCAGGTATGTCACTCTCATTATGCGATCAGGCAAGATGTGGAAATAGTTAATTAGGGTGTGTAGTCTACTGATTATAAATGTGTAATGATCATGTACCTTATCTTTCTGAATGTCATTGTGTTGGTTGGTCCAATACCATTGTGTTACTTTTCATTTCACCTTATTTAGGTCGGAAATTAGCTCTACATAGATTGATCCGATATTTTCCAGCAATGTCAAAAAGCCTGTGTACAATCTGGGCAGAATAGGAGAGATATCGACCAAACAAACGGCCATCGGATCTTCATACAATGATTTCTTTGGTGGATTCAGAAACTTGTGAAATACCAACAGCCTTCTATAGTACTATTGAAAGAAGGGATTGTGTACCCAGCTCAATTCTAATTAGGACATTTGATATGTGAGGTTTTCGACCATAAATAGCCCTCTGGATTGTCTACAGGCGAGTCAAAAGGTATGTTAAGGTCCTTTCGTAAAAGCGCATAATTTAACATAAATCTTGCACATCTGGGTGGCCAGATATACTAGTTTAGCTCTCATTCTTCCAAGATTAACCTAGGACTCCTTTAGAGTCTAGTGGAGAGTAGAGACCATTATTATTCACACACTATTTGATATATGTACTCTGCTCGTTTACAGTTCCATCATTTATTAAAGTATTTGTAATGGGATTTGCAACATACATGTTATCTTCAGATGCTTTACTTTTACACCGCTGCATAACAGAACAATCATGACAAATCTGCTACCGGCATATTGATATTTTATTTGTATCGCGCTCATACACGTGTTTCAGTGCGCAAAGGATTTTAATTGTACATAAAATGTATGTACAATTAAAATGTGAAGCAAAGTAGATCTACATAAATAAAGCCCCTTTCTATTAGTAATGGTAGCAAAAAGGCATGTATCAATGTCCTTTATAAAGAACCAAACCAAATAAACTGCATTAGTGCCGACCCACCTGAACATCCTCTCGCTCTAATCATTCCATTACCGTCGCTAGCTGTAAGGCTTCTAATGTGATATGTGCTAACAATTTGTAATGGCGTACCTTCCGTTCCATTCCTAAGTAGAGCATGTCACTCATTCCAGGTTCAAATAGATGGTAAGCCAGTGTATAGGCACTAGTAAGGGCAGGAATTACCCTTACAAGTCATGCTATCTACCTCCAAGACCTGACAATGGTTTTATAGAGCATTTAAATATCTTTCTTTCGACCACAGTATTCAAATATTCCCGTCTGCTTGTAGCACGTGATTTTTAATAATGGTAGAAGCACAGAATAATATAACCGCTTCTAAACTATCAGACTTTTTTCTGAGTCATGATCTTAAACTTCTGAATACCGCCCCTTCACATAAGATGGGGCATTGCCTCGATATCTTGGCAGTGAGAGGACCTAGGTTTGTCATGTGTGGTGACATAGAATGAGAAGTCTGACCATCATTTTAAAGTGTTGGCTTTAATATAAGTTATTTCAAAATCCTATCTATCCCTATCTCTACAGGTAGTTTTGCCTACCTCAACCATACTGAGACTTGGATCTGTCAGGAATTCTGTGATGTCCAAATAAGATGTTACCATGCTGGTCCAAACTTCTAAACTATCCCTACCACTGACACACAAAAAGTTCAAAGCTACAAAAATCATACCCCCAGGAGAATGCCTCCATTCTCCACGGTCGAAATGACTATGCCTCCAATACCGGGTCCGTGTCCGGTCTGGTTGAATGGGGACTTACCGGGACATTCCGACCTGTGCGGACCCGGTAAGTCCCCATTCAACCAACCATTCCCCATTCCCATTTGAGCCCCCATAAGGCTCAATGGGAATGGGGAAGGCACTAATTACGGGCCTGCTAGTAGCAGGCCCGTTATTAGCGCCCTGGTCCCTTAGCAGGACCCGTAAAGACCCGTGGACAGACCACATGTCCTTTGCGGCTCCCGCTAAGGGACCTCGGAATTGGGCGGTAAGGGTTTAACGGCACCGGTCTCCTTACCGGTGACCGTTATCCCTTACCGCCCAAGTCGGAATGATGCCCTATGTCTGCGAGAATAACTCTCTTCTCATAGCATGTGAGTTAGACCTTGACTTGAAAGTCTCTTCTCCTTATTCAGTTTTATCTTGCCTTCTTTGCTTCTTTTAGAGTTCCTTCTAGAAGGGGTTTAAGGATTTTGTCCCTTTTTTTTAAAAGACAGGGGAGGGCGAAAGAAGAGCTCACTCTTCAGGTGATCCGATGTTAACACAATAACAGGTCAAGAGGTAGACTGACTTGGACAAAAGACCAACTCCTAAATGGGAGTTATCTTCCAAGGGTCTGAAGTTGCCAATGGAACACTGGAACATTTCATTTGTTGACGTTTGGAGACCTTTGTTGCTTGGGGAATGGATGCCTCGATGTTATTAGAGACAACTTCGAAAGGATTTTGGTTTTTGCTTGCTCGGCATTTTCGCTTCCAGTTTCCCCAAATTATTAAATTGAGGAAAAGAGTACTTATCCCAAACCAGGAGAATGACTCCCTTCGGCTGGGTAGAAGTCTCTGAAAGTTCAGGTTTCACAAAGTTTCAGAAATATCAGATGAATAGGAGAATAGCTACCTTCTCATAGTTTACACCTAGTTTTCAACAGATTTTCCTTGAGTTACATTAATTTTAGATTCTTCATAAATTCTTTAAATTCTCTCCACAGATTTATTATTATCTCCAGATGAACACTGTCCTTCAACTTGCCCCCAGTGGAATGAGGGAGACACTCCCTGAGCTCCGCTTGACTCTTCAACTTTGTTACCAATATTCATTAAACTGCCCTCACTGGGAGGAGGAAGAGGCTCCCTGAGTTCTTCTTGCCTCTTCAATACCACAGTCTTATGGAACTCTACAGGTAGATGCCTCACAAAATGATCTACTTCTCTTTTGTCTTCTTATCTCACTTTCTCAATTTTCCCGGCCCCCTCCCAGACTTATTACTGTTCCTGTTACCTTCTCTCTGGAAACTCTTCACCGGTTTCACCAGGGGTCGCAGGTTAGTTCTCTCTTTCTTCTTCTGCTCTTCTTCTGCCTGCTTGACTTTGCAGTCCATTCCCTTTGGTGGTCTGGGTGAAAGTTTCTGACCAGTTTCTCATACTTCCCATGCAATCACTTATGCGGCTCTGCAATAGGTTAGTGCTGGATTTCTCAGCGTAGTTCTTGGACTTCACGGTCCACCCACCACAGGTCACGCTCACCACTACACTGATTTGCAGCTTCCAGGTTGTCGACTCTCAGCCGACTGGCGAGACGGGTTCCTGGTGTCCCTCAGTTCATTTTCATCACTCCACACTACTGCTTCAATACCACTGTTGATCTCCTGGTTTCCAATTTTCAGCCTTTTTGGCAGCCTTCTAGCTCGCCGACTTCTCCTTCCAGATGTCGCTTCCTTCATCCTTCTTTACTGTTTAACTTAAGTAGCTCAGTGTAATATCAGTTTTATTAAGAACAGTTGGTCGAACAGTCTTCATGCTTTACTGTGGCGTTCTTGGGTTCTTCTTCGACCCAGTACTTATATTAGTGTTGTCCCGAGAGGATAGCTCAGCGGCAACATGCTCGCCTTGGAAGCAAGACGACACAAAGCAACACAACGGATCCCTGGGTCCGCGCTTAGAAACCTCTGGGTATTTAAGCGTGTTATAAATATGCAACTAAGACAAAAAAATAATTCCGCATCTAAAAAACAAACAATTACTGTAACAGCGCCTCGATGCCCGGGGGCTGTTTGAGCGCTTTAAAAAAAAATGCTCAAATTAAACTGTCTGGCACATTACAGAAACACAGTCTCAGATGTTATCATATGTAAGGAACGGTTGATCATTGTTATTAATATGTGGGTTTGGGAGATAAATGGGCAGTGTCCCAGACTCATGTGCTTGTCCCCAGGAGAGGAATCCCTCCCTGTGAGATCTTCCTGCATGTTACAACCTATAGGGGGACTATTGGAGAGAGGCCTCACGTCCCTAGCCTCATGCAAAGGGGCTCCACTCTTCAGAGAAGGGACGCCATATGGCGGATCAGCACACATGCTTGATAGCATGTCTGATCATCAAAAGAATATGTGCCCTGGACATTGCCAAAATGGCACAACTTAACAGAGAAAAAGTGCCAGATGCGGGTCTTTGGCATTGTTGCAGAAGAGATCTGGATAAAATACCAGGAGGGAAGGTTACTCTGGCCCTGATAACCGAAACTGGCGGCTTACGGGATGAGGAGTTCTTTGCCACTGGTTTTAGAAAACTGGAAGAAATGTGCAACACTATTGCACCTACAAAACGTAAACCTCTAATTAAAACTCCCAATGCCCGGTACACTCTTGATCTCAAAAAACTACAAGCAAAATATAGACAAAAGGAGAAAAAATGGAGAAAACATAGAGATGCTAAACTTAAAGACCTTGCAAATTTAGCTCTACGAATCTACACGCAAGCCAGTTTTGCAGCTAAAGGTTTTTTTTCTACAGAACAACATTGCAACTATATATGTCTTTTCCACAAACACAGAACATCCGGTGTCACTTTCTCAAGCTTCCCACTGAACAAATGTATATAGTAAGTGAGCCAGAGCTAATTTCAGGCAAACACATCTCACAGCTTTAGTTTACCTGATGTACCATATTTTATTTAACCTATGTTGCTTGATGTAATTTCGTAAGTGTAGCCATGAGTGCAATTGGGAGATCCATTTCTTGTAAAATGCCTCTCTATTTACATGATCAGTCTTTGATGAAAGATATACAAAAACCAGATTGGATGGCGTGCCCTTAACCTGAACAGACTTTGCAGTTACTAGAGGTAAAATTGATGCCAGAAGTGCAGTCCTCAGGTCTTCCGTAAAACCAAACTGAGTATCAGAAGGGATATTCGTTTCTTTCAGACAATTTAAGAACATTGTATATAACATTTTTCCAAAATGGTTGGCGAGCCATCTTAAAAAATGATCGGGTGATACAAAGATAGGAAGGACCTTTGACATTTTTTGTAGATTGAGTCTATAAATAGTTAGCCATTTTGATATTTGTCACTTTAACATTTCACCATTTTTGATGTTTTGCCATTTGGTACCACTTTAACCTACCAACATGGTACTTTGCCACTGGGATATTCTACAACTTTGATAGTGTGCCACCTTAATATCTTGCCACTTTGATAGTTTACCAATTTAGATTTAACCACTTTGATAATTTTCCACCGTGACAGTTTGCCAATTTTACGTGTGCAACTAAGATAAATCATCACTTGGCATTTATCATTGGATAGATAAATCATCACTTGGCATTTATCATTGGATACTTCCCTCTCTGGCACTGGGCTGCTAGGACATTTGCCACCTTGATTATCTGCCACTTGATCATTTGCCACATTGAAGAATTGCTGCTATATTAAGATTGTAGTCACTGTAACAATGGAACACTTTGATATTTTGCCATTGGGATACTTGCTTAATTTCATAACTTGCCACTGTTGACATTGTGTAACTAAGATAATTTACCACTTGCAAATGTACTGCTGGAAAACCTCAAAATGTTGATAGCTGCCTCTTGAATACTTTGGCCACTGGGATATTTTGACATTTGAATAATTTGTGACTTTTATTGCCATTTTCCAGTTGCTTAATAGGCCACTTTGATAATTGTGCCTCTTCATTAATTTGCCACTCTGTAACTTCGCCTTTTTGATACATTTGATAGCTTTTTCGCTGAGATATCCCCCAACTGCAAAACACACTCCCTGGACTCCCTTATTGCACTAGACTGCTTTGATAAAGAGACCCTTACCCTTCCACTGTGATATTAACCCACTGTTGACAACCGGGATTGCTGCAACTAGTGAACTAAACCTCACCAAACCCACCAATCTGGAATAATCAATTCCCAATAACCAATTTAATCAGAAGGCAATCAGTAGAAAAACAACTAGCTGGTAGACATTTGGTAACCCTTCAAGTCCTAATAGTGCGCATGCAGAAAGACTTCCCCATTGACTAGTATTTGACTATTGCTTGCTCCCTCATTACATTGCCCCATCTCATAGTTTGTCTTTACCTGATGATTTCACTGTTTTTGTACATTCCTATGTCTCCTTATGGTACGTGTCTGTTGTTAATGGTCCTCCTTATTTGATTGATGCCTTCGATGATATTTGTACTTGGTCTGCAAGATGTGATACCAAGTGCTTTAATAAAGAACATTTTTAAAAAACAACAAAACAACCGGTACACAATGCCCCACAACACACAGGCAGCCCTCTAAGATCACATCTACCTGTTAAGCTAATCACATGAACCACACCAAAAGGAACTACACACAAAGCTGCAAATAGCATCAAAGAAAGCAAACGAATGCAACCAACTCTCTGATGGAGCCTCAATACTCTGGGAAACTGTAACCAGAACCTGATCAATAGAGTCCCTTCTTATAATACTTATAGGTTCTCAGATGCTCTAGATCGAGTAGTCTTTCAATCGGGGCCTTTAACAGTTCACTGTTTACTTCCTATCACTTTGAGTCAAACATGGGTGCGGTATTATATATATTTCTGTTTGATTGCATTGCAGTCAATGTAACTTGCCAATGCTTCCTTATAGGAGTGGCTGCCAATATTTGTGTCTAAACACATACTAATCACAAGGTGAGCTTTGATTACTATCTTTTGCATGGAGTCTTTCTACATTTGTAGAAGACCATTTGATATTTATTTTATTGTTAGTGAAACGTGAGCTGTTGTATCCCACAGTTTCTTCTTGCTACCCCATTGCTCTATCATAAGGTCTAATGTAAGAGGATCCATTTCTAAACAACTATCACCGTGACATCTTCAATTATAGACCAGCCAGCCATAGGGATCAATATTTAGCCAATGTTGATGCAATTATATGATATATGTTGCTGAATGCTTCATCGTGCAAGTGGTGATAAAGTCTTAGTTGAACAATGTACTGGTATAACCTCATTCATGTGTCCTGTTTATGATATGATATGGCATTTATAACGTGCGTGTACACAAGTGTTTCAAGGCGTGACGAGGCAAGTGAGGGGGAACAGAGGGAAGACAGAGACAACAATTTTACTAGGCCAGGTGACATTGAAATCGTGCAAGTGCAGGGAAGGGGAAGGAGCAGTGCAGTACATAGGATCAACAGTAATAAATAAATAGAATAAATAAAAATGATAGGTAAAAAGTGTGGCCAGCTTGTGGTAAGTGTAGACATCAAGTGTCAAGAGCTGGTGGGGACTGTAGGGATACAGAAACAGCCCCCAAGTTCAGGGGTTGCCTGGGAGGCAGTGCAGGTGTGCAGATGGCGGGGGAGGGGACTGAGGCCCGAGATCAGAGGTTAGCTAGGTGACCAGTGCAGTTTCAGTCAGGAGTTTAGCAAGGGAGAGGAGGGGAGAAAGCAGAAGCAAACAGGAAGGTCTTGAGGTGCTTCTGGAACTGGAGATGGTTCTCCTCAAGTTTCAGGTAGGCAGGGAGGCTGTTCCAGAGGGAGGCCCCAGCTGAAGAAAGAGATCTACCACCAACTTGTTGCTTGGAGAAGCGACTGACCCTGAGGGAGTTGGAGGCGGATGAGCGAAGAGCACGAGAAGGAAGATATTTGGGAAGGGAGAGTTGAAGGCATTGAGGCCCCAGGCCCCAGAAGGCCTTGGGACAATGCAGAGGGTTTTGAACTTAATCCTCACAGCCACTGGGAGCCAGTGCAGAGATTTCAGACCTGGAGAGATACGATCCCTGGGCTTGAGGCCAAAGGCAAGTCTTGCAGTCCTGTTCTGGATGAGTTATGAGTTACAGAGGACAGAGAGTAGAAGCAGACAGAATTAGAAAGAGGCTGTTTCAGTAGTCCAGCCTATAGAGAACCAGAGCTCTGGAGACAGTGAGCTTCTGGGGGAAGTAGAGGAAAGGAAGAATACCTATGAGGAGGTGCAGCTGGTAGTGTGACTTTTTAGAGACATCAGAGATGTGAGGAGAGATGGAGAGTATAGAGTCGAAGATGACCCTAAGGTTATTAGCCTCACAGGTGGGAGCAGGAAGAGGGTCTGTCTGTTGCTTTGTCCTTTAAAACTGTTCAGTATAAAATTAAGATCTTTTGTATCTTTTTTTTGTAACTCGCGTTTGGTGTATTTCCTTTTGGGGTACTCAGCCTCGATATCTTCTTTTTGTTTTCACAGATGGCGCCCGAATAGGGACCCTCAAGATTGATGCCAGCTCGTTGAAGGTTGACGCAAACTATCGGATGGTGTGACAAAAAAGGGGCCTCTTTCTGAAAGCGACGCGACACCTCAAGAGCGCTGCACGGCCCGATCCCTTCGCGATGAGTATGCGGTCCAAGTCAGCATCTTGACGAGGGTCCACTTATCGAGGCAGGCAGATTTGCCGAAATCACCAAACACGAGGTACAATTAGTTAGAAAAGAATCTTTGAAATCCGATCGGACCTCCTTAGGATTGATCAGGTGAGTCGTGACCCGATTCTTAAGTATCCTGATAATTTGTTTTGGTGCATTGTATCTTCAAATACAATTATTGACCAGGTAACACCAGTATTCTGATATGCCTGGCAAATTGTCTACCTGCTTCAGGGCGTTATTCCTGTTGGGTGTCTTGGCCCACGTTCAAGTTATTATGCTGCAACATTTGGTGCTGTGGGCTCAGGAAATCCAAGAGGGCGGAAAAGCCCACATGTGCGCCAGAAACCTAGAGAACCGTGCAGTTGTGCGCACACCAAAATGGTTCCCTGACCTGCCACCCACCAGTGCAAGCATGATGCGCCAGGGGTGCCATTAGTGGAATGTGTGCCAAAGGAAAAACAGCAGTGCCTGTTAGCTTAAAAGCGCTTTAAAATCACCTTTGTTTCCCTGAATGCAAGCTAAAAATGCCTATTTTAAACATCACAAGATATTCAAAAATCTCAATGAACACCAGCAGACATTTGGCAGAATGTATTCTTGTGTGCATACAAAATCTGGAAAGATGAAGAGCCCAAAACAATGTTTATAACAAAACTGGCTGAGCTGTGGATGTCAGCAGCTTAAGTTAAATGGACAGAAAGCCACTAAAATCAAAATGTTTAAAATAAATGAGTGACCAACTTTTGAGTGTAACATAGGTTGCAACTGTTAAATGTCATAGTTTTGAACTTAGAATCAGCATTCTAGCTGCATGTGTAAAAATTGTAAGTTGGATTTGAATGTAGAAAACTGGGAACAAACATGACATTTAGCTGAAGCTTGAATTCTGCCTGACAACTACCCCCGACAGGAGTTGAACTGGCTCAACAACTCTTCCCAGGCCTGGCTGCATCCTGCTGCCCCTGCCAAAAGGAGATGACACCTCTCTGATTGAATTAGGGGAGTGGCACCTGGGGACTACAGGAAACTAAACAAAGCACTGTCCCTGGCTCAGGCAAATGTTATATTGGGGGGTCGTAAAATGGCTTCCTCTTGGGAGAAACTGGGAGGGGCAGTGCCTGTGAGAGCAAGCTGAGCTTGGGGGAAGTGGATAAACCAGAAATTCCACCATGTGCTTTGGAAAACCACACCCCTTTGGGGCCAGAGCATGATTTTAAAAAGATGGATAAATCACAGTGCGGACTTGTAAAAATTATATAAATAACATCATCATTCTTGTGATTTTTCTGTGCACATTTAAAGAGGTGTTAGGACCCTGTGGTATGTTCTTGGGGATAGTAGCCGGAAAAAAGGTTGTTACCCCAAATGTATGCATGTTAAAAATCTGACACTTTATCATCTGAAACCCATATCCCTGGTGCACATTTGTGTAAAATCTGGAAAGGTTTAGAGGTCGTTATCTGGATGAAAAGGGGAGAATTCTGTCATAAGTGGACACGACATCGTACAAAGACAGGGATCGGATGGTTGGTGCTACAGAAAATATGTTAACTGGACCTATAACATTAGAAAAATGGTACATAGATAAATATGTATTTGGATCAGAAATAGATTTGTGTGGAATTTGACAAGGGGAGGTTCCTCTGACCATAAAACCTACAGCATCACTCTGACACTCCATTTCTTTCCCCCAATCAAGGGAGAGAGGAAAGCTTGGCCAATGATAAGTGAGAGGGGCAGGCTTAGTAGGCCCAGGCACACACCCATTTTCAAAACTCATAAAAGGAACATTGAAACCCAGGTAGAGAGATTCACTTTCCACTTTCTTGCGGGACGCTTTGCGGGAGACTCCAGACTTCAAATCCATCAATCTCCAGAGACCAGAGATCCAGAGAGACCAGAGATCCAGAGAGACCAGAACTGTGCAGTGCTGAGAGCAGAACCAGAGACCAGACCGCTGTGAAGAACCGCCAGGAGTCCAGTCCAACCGGTTGACCCGATCCGTGACAAAGTCGTATTCCTGTCCAAAATCTAGTGTGAGTACCCAGCTAGCACTGTGCCAAAACCAATCTCTTAGTTTAAAATAATCTAATCCAAACTATTTTAGCCTATTAGAACTGCCTCCTAGAATCGTGTCATTCTGTCATTTTTAAAACTGAAAACTGTCATCTGTCATTCTGAGCTTTAAAATTTCAAATCCGAAAAACTACCTTTACTAAATCGGCCGTATGTCTGGAACCATTTGTGCTAGGAGCGAGTTTTAACTGTCATCTTAAAGTTAACATCTAAGCTTTCCAACGAGCCTAGAACCGACTTCCTACTCCTTATACTGCCTCTGTAATTGCGCTCGATGCACGCGACTAAATTTGCCGCGATTTGACATTTTGCTTAATTTCAGCCACGTGTAAAAATATTTGTCTTTGCTTTCCTTGCTGAAATTCGTGTGCAACCTGACAATCATTCATAGAGCATTGCTAAAGTGATCCTGAATTAATTTAAGTATCTCTCACTCACCCTGAACCTCCTATAGGGAATTAAAAGCAATTTGAGTATATTTTTCACTTCATTGCCACCACATTTAAAAGGATTTTGCCTGTGTTTAAAACTCCTACCTGTTTTCCTCTAAGCTTGCTAGGGGGAACTGAATTATATTTGATTGCATTCCTGAGAACTGTGTGCTTTCCTCCCATCTCTTTACCTTGCATAGAGGGGGGTGGGTGAATTGTCAAAGAAAAGTGATTACATTGTCTTTTGTTGAAGTCATATCAAGTTTATTTTCTGTACTGCATTTTCATTCATCATTGCATTGTCCTTGAAGCCATAAAAGCATTCTCAGCTACTTTATCCTCTCTACATCACTTATAAGCCATCAAAAAGAGTGTACCACTGTAACATTATCCATTGTTGATCACTATCATCTTCACAAGTGTGCTATCAAACATTAATTTATTATAAAAGTGTGATATATATATATATTGTTTAATTTTCAAATAAACCTTTTAATTTGCAAAACAAACCTACTTCTTGGCTCAATGGGGTCAGGGGGATTCTAAGAGAGGGGTGTTATATAAGGGTTGTCATCCAGAGTAAACGAACTGGACATAAAAATATATCAATAAGGGTTTCCCTCAGCATCCCAGACTAGGCATTGACTTAGCTGTAGTGTTGAATTGAATCCGCTTATAAAGTGGGGGCTCATAGCCGGAGATTCTGGATTAGAGTTACCACTTGTGCAGCTTACCGGATACACATATCCGGTTAGATCACCACGCTGTTTTACACTGTGAAAGCACTCCTTAAAGGAACGCTCTAAGGAAACGGTCTGTTTTGCAAAATAAAATACAAACTTCTGTAAGTCAGAAAGGAACTCAAATTCCAGAATGACGACACTGGTAGACATCAAAATAGCCAGAGAGCACTTCTTACATAAGCTATTTGTGAGAGGTGAATGGACTGAGCAGGGCCAGGATGCGTGGTTGCAGGCAATCACACAACAGGTCACGGCAACTGGGTTAGATATCTGGAGAGATCAGGGTCCCTTACATGTGGCCCTGAGCGAACTATACATGGCTCCTAAAGCTAAAGATGAACACGACAAGATGGTTAGTATAGCATATTTGAATCTATATATGGGAGCCATGCAGGACAAATGTGCTGAAGGCCAAGATCTGGCAAGTAGGCAACTGTTGGCATTAGAGAAGGCCCAATCTGACCTGGACTCTTCTGAGCAGAGGCTGCAGAGGAGCCAGGAGTCAGAAAATGATAGTAGGCAGTATGTCATTAAAATAAAAGAGGACATGAATATACTGCAACAGGAAAAGACAGACCAGGATACTAGAATTCTGGCATTGCAGAAGGAGCACCAAGACAGTTTGGACTCCTTACTGCAGAGCCAGAAAAAGCTGGAGCAACAGATCAATTTCAACAGGGCATGCACAGAGCAGGTAGCCACCCTGCAAATCCAACTAGACAGAGAGAAAGAGGAAAGCAATAAATTGATTTTGAAAGACCTGGATACCCAGGCAGAGTTTGATGAAGAATGCCAGAAAGCTGGTGCCTTTCAAAGGCAGAGGGATGACCTGGCGTCACAAATGCAGGCTCTTGGTCAGGAAAGGGATACCTGAGGCCGAGAAGTCTGCCATTTAAAAAGAAAAATTGAAGAAAATCACTTGGCCCTCCAGGGGCTGGGTGACCTCCAAAAAGAGCATCAGGGCTTGCTAGGTCACACCAGGAGGGTGGAGGAGGCACTGGCAATAAAGGAGCAGGCCAGTAGGGATGGGACTCAGGAGGTAACCCTCCTGCAGCAGAGACTGGCCCAGTACTCCAGGACCAATCAGGAGGCACAGAGAGAAAATTAGGCTCTCTGTCAGCACAATGATAGGCTCCAGAAACAGGTAGCCATGCAGGAGAGACTGATAGTCTAGTAAGGCCTTAACTGAGGAACTGAAAGCGCAGGCTCTTGCATTGCAACAGGGAGCAGGGGCTGACAGAGATGAAGTTCGCTGGGAAAGGGAAACACCTGAGCATAACCTCAGAAGCCCTAGTACCAGAGGCCTTCATCTGTCTCAGTCCCTGGACTCTGCCACCCCCATGTCCCCTGGCGCGCCTCAGCACAGGGCCACAGGAATGGCAGATTACTATCCAGCCAAAAGTATGGGGCTCATAGGCCAGTACCACCCAGGAATGGATGGGCGGGCACCCGTGTATGGGCACCTAAGTACAGTGCAATTTAGTGGGGAACCCCAGGAAATTAGGCCCCCTAAGGGCATCCTAAAAACCTCTGCCCAGTTAGGTCACTGGGGGGGGGTTACCCATCAAATCCTGGTAGCAAGGAGGGATCTGAAGACACCTCTGAGACACAGGAGACCAGGTCCCCACATTCTGCCAGCTATTCCCAGGCTCGCAGAATCCGGGAAAACCTGGAAGATCAGACCGGCACCTCTGGGAGCAGTGCTTCTGAATCAGAGGATGAATGGACCAGGGTTACCCGAACCAAAAAGGCCAATAGGGTGAAAAGGGCCTTGCTTAAGGACCCCTTAAAACAGATTAAGGCAATCAGGAGTGTCATCACGCCTTATCATAAGAACGCCAAGTATTCTGTTTGGGAACACTTGGAGCTCTATGAGCAAATGATGGAGACTTTAAATTTGAAGGACAGCAGTAGCTGCATCCAGTACGTCAAATGGACATTCTCCCCTGAGTACTCCAGTTTCTTTGCGGGGCTGGAGGACCAAAACCATTCAAGATGGTCCACATATAGGGAGGCCATCTTGAAACATTTTTCTGTACATAGAAATCCCCAAGAGGCTCGCAAGGCAGCCTACAATTTGCAATGTTGGGAGGATCAGGCCCCACAAGAATTCGTGCAAGAATTTGTGCAAGAATTGAAGCGTGCCTTTGCGCAGACCACCAGAAGGGTGTGCACGGACAGCAGAGAATTCATCAACACATTTTTCCATGCTCTTCCCAAGTACATAATGACCCAGCTCGTGAGAGATTTTCATGAGAAAAGATCTTTAGACTGGGTCATTGAGCAAGCCACCCGGATCTATGAGGTGCAGAAGCCCATAGAAAATAAAAGTAATGCGCAGAAAAACCCCAAAACCAACAGCACCCCTGCTGCTGCCAAGGTAGCGGAGGTAAAGGTTGCCCCCGTTTTAGATTTGGAGATGGGGGGGCCTAAAAACCTGCCTGCGCAGAATAACACTAACACCAGAAGGCCCTCGGGCCAGTCACAGACAGGGAGTCAAGGAGGTAGTCCCACAAATGGGGTCCCTCGCTCCCCTGATTATGTAAGTCCCCGCTACAAGGGAAACCAACCCATCCTGGGTTATGTGTGGACTCCTCCAGC
The DNA here is from genome assembly GCF_040938575.1 of Ambystoma mexicanum. NCBI lineage: Eukaryota > Metazoa > Chordata > Amphibia > Caudata > Ambystomatidae > Ambystoma > Ambystoma mexicanum. The sequence continues at coordinate 546,036,009 of NC_090927.1, forward strand.
TCAAGGGGGGGGGGTCCAGTCAAGCACCTAACCCAGAGAACTTCCCTCCAAACTTCCCACAGGAGGGCAGAAATTCACCAAACCCTGGGCCGAAATTTTTCCCCAGGTATCCACAAGGTTTCCAGCCCCAAACTCATCCATCCTTCTTTCCCCAATTCCCTAAGCTCAGACCACCTAATCCGGGAGAGGGGAGGCCAAGGGTGGAGGGGTACCCAAATCTTCCCAACACAGGGTATTACCAGAGAAGGGATAGCTACCCTTCCCGGGATCAGCCCAGGGGAGAAAATAGAGCCCCCTATCAGCCTGAGCGGGTTTCCCAGTTAGAGCGCCAGGTTCAGAACATGGCACAGGATTTGGGCCGCATGCTGAGGGCCCAACAGAACCCTCAGATGGGCATGCTGGCACAGAATGCCCCAAACTCTGGACCTAGTGCTCCAGAACAATGACGGGGGCAGCACCCCGATAACCCACCGGTTCCCAGGGAGGAGGCACAAGGGGAAGAGGGGTGTAAAGCCTTGGAGGAAGCTTCCTTCCCAACTTGTAAACAGCCCCTGGAAAACCAGGAACCGGAAGCAAATTCTCCTACCCCTGAAAGTCTGCCACCCAAGGAGCAGAGAGGAGGTAGGAGAAACAAAGGACCCAAACAGACCCACTTTGTGGAGGAGGTACAGGTCTTCCAATTTGAGGTAGAGGGATCCTCGGAAGATCCTGGGAATAGGATCTTCTCCTTCAGAGATGGGGGAACTCCTCCCAAGGAAAAATGGGTCCCAAGAGATTCCAATCCAGACTGGGTAGATGTGGGGATTGAGCTGTCGCCGCCCATCATTCTATCCCAGAACCAACAAAACCAAAAACCCCTGGTTCAAACCCATCCTGGTGACTGCCTCCCAAAAGGCAGGGGCAGCCCAGAACCGGAACCAGGGGAACCTAAAACCGAATCAATAGACTGGGTAGATGTGGGGATTGAGCTGTCGCCGCCCATCATTCTATCCCAGAACCAACAATACCAAAATCCCAGGGGTCAAACCCATCCTGATGACTGCCTCCAAAAAGGGGGGGGGGGCGGCCCAGAACCCGAAACCATTTCCAGTTGCCAACTTTTTCTTTCAGATTCCCCAGGCTCTCCACAGAATTCTGCCCAAATCTCTTCTCTCGCCATGTCCAAAACCAGAAAATTAGCCCACCAGTTGTCCAAAAATGTGCATTATCTGTGCCCCCTTGAGGAGAAGGAGGGAAGATACTATGCCCCGGTACAAGTACAGGGGCAGGGTACAATTTGGGCACTGGTGGACACTGGATCCCAAGCTACCCTTCTGTCCAAAAGGGCCTTTGATGAACTAAATGCAGGAAGGGGGGAGAATTACCAAATTCCTCTCACCTCTCAGCAGAACTTTGACGGGAAGGAAATTCCGTCGAGGGGACTGCAGACTTGGACATTAAAATTGGGCGACACAAGGTGAAACACCCGGTCATAGTAGTAACTCCAGAGGGCACCCCTTGATTACTAGGGAATGACCTCCTGAGAAGGTTGTCACCCCTAATAGATTGTGTAAACAAGGTCCTCTGGACCCAGACTAGCCGACCAATAAAATTAAAACAGAGTGTCAACCATGTTAGTTTAAACGGCACCTGCCACATGGTTGAACAAAAATCTGACCAAGTAGAATTTCACTTCCAGTCCAACCAAATTCCAGACGTGACAGTAATAGCAGTAGGACAACAGACTGGTGATGGGGGGTCCTCTCTTTTTCTGAAAATCAACCTTCCTTCCAGTTTAAGGTGGTATTCCACACTGGAAGGAAATACTCTGAAATTCTTTACCAATCCACAATCAGAAACTCCCACTCCTATAGTCCAGAAAGATGTGAAATCAGCTCAGAGCCTGGCTGATATTCAGCAAATTGGAGATCAGTTGTTCATCCCTGTTCAGTTAAATGATGGGAAGGACTCTGTTCTCGCCCGAGTGTGTGTGAACAACGGTAAGAGCTTCATCAGCGAAGCCATGTTCCAACTCCCAAAAGATCCAGCCATTCCCACATTCAAACTGATAGACAAATGGGAAATGGATCTGGAAACACCCAATTCCAAACATCTCCTGCCAAGCAGTTGTATGCTCAAAATCTCCATTGGCAGCAAGAGCATAGTCCATAATTGTTGGGTCGTGCGAGACGTCACTGCCGCCTTTTACTTAGGCAGTGACATTCTCAATCGCTTTGCCATTAGTTTGGACCTAATAAACTTCAAAGCTTGGTCCCGATTAGCGGATAATCCCATGGGCTTTGATGATCCAGAAAAAGCATTCAGGTAAGCTCAATTGCTACCTTATGCAGTTGAAATTCAGATTAACGAGGAAGTCACCATCCCGGAAAGGACCCGACAATTCTCCCTGGAAGTGAAAGATAAAAGAGGACAAAAATTGAAAAACCCTGATGCTTATATTCATCTAAATGCTTCTCTCCAACAGCAAGGGTTAAGGGTAAACCCAACACCATTAGTCAACATAGAACATGACACCATTCCAATAGAGGTGGATAACAGCAGGCACCATTAATGGAATGGCGGTTGATGACCGACATTTCTCCATTGATTTAGGAAATGAACTGTTAGGACCAATCCCCAAGGACTGTTTTGACAGTGACAGTGAGGACAATACAACACCAGACAGGATTTTCACCCGGCATGGGGGAACTTCCTGGTGTACACTTCTTGCCCTTATGGTAAGGAAGATGTGACTTGTGACTTCAGGAGGGATGAGGTGATTTTCCAGGTCCATAAGGGCTGCCTTTCCCACCTGAAGCCTCCAGTCCAAATCAGCACTCTGATCAGGGACTTCTCCACCCAGCTGGAGGAGGCCGCTAAGATAGCAAAACCAGAAGTCTTTCCAGGCTTCAGGCAGATGGTGGAAGAGAGAGTCAACCTGGCTGATGCCTGCGTGACTCTGGAACAGAAGCAAAAGTTGAAACAAGTTTTCTTGGATTTCCAAGATCTATTTGCGGTAGACTCATATGACTGTGGTCGCACCGACATCCACACAACAACAATTCCCACAGACCCTGGCATGACTCCAGTGTTTGTGAAGCAATATCGCTTGCCTCTCACATCCATGGAGTCCCTTACTGAAATAATTAAGAACCTTGAGTCCCGGGGAATAATCCGTCCAGTCCACAGCACTTTCAATAATCCGGTGCTGGGAATATTGAAGCGAAACGGCCAGTGGAGACTCTGCGCCGACCTTAGGGAGCTCAACAAACGGGTCCATACTTCCCGATGGCCTCTGCACTACATTGACCAAGGGCTGGCCCAGATCCAGGGGTGACAGGTATTCACTGCAATAGACCTGACCAATGGATACTGGACCGTGCCTGTCTGTAGGGAGGACCAATACAAACTGGCTTTTACCTTTGGGGGCCAGCAGTACACATGGACCAGGACTCCCTTCGGATACTTCAACTCCGGCAATGAATTCAACATTTTCCTACATAAGGCCATGCCCGACCTGGGTGCCAGGGGTAACCTGGCTTATGTAGATGATGTCCTCATCAAAAGTTCATCTGTGGAAGAACACATAGCGGAGATCGTTATGTTCTGACACAGTTGAGGGCCGCCGGAGCAAAACTTTCCTTTCAGAAAGCACAGTGGTGTAGAACCCGTGTTAATTTCTTGGGGCATGAGATTACTCCTCAGGGTCTCTGTCTCCAAGAAAAGAAAGTGGAAGCACTCCAGAAACTGAAGGATCCCACAACTCTGCGGGAACTAAGGAGCCTCCTTGGACTGACTAATTACAGCAGAACGTTCAGTGAGGGCTACGCAGAGATCACCAGACCCCTGATTCATCTCTTGAAGGGGGGGGTCAAGTGGGAATGGGGTCCAGAACAATCCGAGGCAGTAAGACAACTCAAGAGAAGCATCTCACACGCGCCTTGCCTAGCTTACCCTGTCAGAAACAAGGAGTTCTTCCTGGAGACAGGGTTCTCTAATACGTGCTTGACGGCAGTATTATACCAAAAGCATGACAGAGTCAATAAAGTAATCTCCTATACGAGCAAAACGTTATCCTCTGTGGAGGAAAAATTCAACGATTGTGAGAAGGCATTCCTGGCAATGGTGTGGGCATTGAAGAATTACCGCCCGTTTATCAAGGGGGAACACATCATAGTGGAGACTCCACACCAGCCTCTGCAATATCTCCAAAGTGACAGAATCCGGGCCGGAAATGTGAGTAATTCCCAAATTACTTCCTGGATTCTGTCAATACAAGGCTTTCCTGTGGAGGTCAGATATGGACAAAACAAGAAGAGCCCCCTCGCGCAAGTTCTGGCTGACTTGCATGATTGTGCCAGAGAAAACTGTCTCGAGGACGAAAGTCTAAAAATCAAGGACAACATGGGGGCATACCTTAATTGCCCACACAAAGTCCTTGAAGAAGACAAGTGTGAGGGAATGCCCACTGTCTATGTGGATGGATGCTCTTACCATGTTGACAACAACGGGGAAAAAGAACTCGTGGCCGGCGTAGGGAACACATGGGTGAATGAGTCCCCAGAACCCTCCGCTGGATACAAAATTGGTCCCCGAAGTAGTCAGGTGGCAGAATTGATGGCTGTGCATCAAGCCAACCTCACTGCTGTCCAACATCAACTCCACGAACTGGTCATAATCACAGATTCGGATTATGTACGGAACGGGTTCGTGGAGAAACTGATTAACTGGAAAACCAGAGGCATGCTATGTGCTAATAACAAACCTTTGAAACATGGGAAGTTAATTCAAACATTGAGGATCTGGTCACCTCGAATGGGATGACCATCTACTGGAAGAAGATCAAGGGTCATTCCAAAGTAGAGGGACCAGACAAAACTGGAAATTACTTAGCTGATCGGCTTGCCAAAACCGGGGCCATCCAAGGGGATCTAATAGAAATAGAGTCCCTGTTGGGGGAAATCCAGGTCACTGCTATCACTAGGTCCCAGACAAATGATCACAATGATCTTTCAACAGCACAATGGAGTAAGGAGACCCCTGATGCTGATTTAATTACGACTCAAAAGGGGGATCCAATAATTGGTAAGTTTTACCAACACATTGAGGACCCTGAAAACTTTCCCCTGACGGATACCGATTACATTGGGAAGGAGGACCTTAGAGTGTTGATGAAATGTCCAAAGATGTTCCGAATCCAAGATGGTTTGTTGGTAAGGAAATCCCAAGCTGGCCATGATCAGTGGGTGGTCCCTACCTCATTCCGAAGCCTGATGTTAAGTCACGGCCATGATGCGGCCACTGCCGGTCATAGGGGGTTTCACACAACACTTGAGATCTTAAGAGAGGTTGCATACTGGCCACACATGGGACAGGACCTCGACCAATACTTGAAGGGGTGTCTGGTGTGTGCACAATTTCAGCCATCATCCCTCACACACCGTGCACCTCTCCAAAAGAGGGGGATGACACTGCCATGGTCAGATTTGCAAATCGACTTCGTAGGCCCTGTAATTCGTTCATCTAGAGGAAACAAGTACATGTTGACCGTCACATGCTTGTTTACCAAGTGGGTGGAATGTCTCCCGGCCCCAAATTGCAAGGCAGAAACAGCAGCTGCCCTGATGATTAACCACATCTTTTCCCGTGTTGGTCTACCTCAAAGGATCGAGTCAGACAGAGGTAGCCACTTCACCAGTGAAGTAATGACAAAGATGTGGGAGATACTGGGTGTTAAAAGGAAGCTACACATTGCTTACCGGCCAGCTTCTTCTGGAGCAGTAGAGAGATACAATCGAACCATTGTGAGCATCTTAAAAAAGTTTGTGGCAGATTCTGGGCCAAGTTGGGATATCCGATTACCTCTGGTCCTAACGGCCATCAGATCTACCCCTTCATCTGCAACTAAAATGTCACCATTTGAGTTGATGACCGGACAAAAGATGGTGCTTCCCCAGCATTTGCTCTACAGGACCCAAGAGCAGACACTGATAAATGCCTCCACAACTCATGAGTATGTGGAGAATTTAAGGAAACACCTTCAGCATGCTTTTGCCTATGCGCAGCGGAATCTAGAAAGATCAGCTGATAGCATGAAAACCCACTATGACCTTAAAACTTCCAGGAAAGTATATGATGTGGGAGACCGGGTCTATCTATACAATTTCCAAAGGAACCGGGCCAAACAGCGAAAATGTTTGCCTACGTGGAAGGGACCGTTTGAAATTATAGACAAAATCTCCCCTGTAGCCTATGAGATCCGCATCCCCAAAGGTAGTCTGGCGGAAGGGGAAGACAAGTGGGTCCATATTAATCAGCTAAAGTGTTGCCATCCCAGACACACTCTGCAACAACTGGAGGAATCCTCTGGAATCCCAGAGGGGGCCGCTCCAGAGTAATTCAGTTCCAACCCTAAAATATCCCACATATAGTCGCTAAAATATGATGATTCTGGAAAGAAAATATTTCCTGTTATATCATGTTTTTTAAAACAAGACTGAAAAATGTAACTGGATGTATAAAATGTATGTGTTCGCCACACCATTAATATTGGTGGAGAAATGTCTACGAATAGGTATTGCCGCTTTTGCTTTATCATCCTAGGAGAGATGAAACCACGGAGACTGACCAAGGAGAATGACCCGGAGACCGGGAGCAAAGATCTGAGGGGCCCGGGGTACCACCCAATATTCCCATCAGGACAGGCGAGGAGAACCGATCGATCCAACCGGATGGAGGAAAAGATGCTGAACTGTGCCATCTACGGAATTGGAAGAAGATGATGCGGACCTCCCAGCGCGTGGATCAAAACATCCTTTGCACTCGACTCCCCCTCGACTAGAAATCAAAGTGCAGTCGGGCTGGGGGGCTTGTTGGGTGTCTTGGCCCACGTTCAAGTTATTATGCTGCAACATATGGTGCTATGGGCTCAGGAAATCCAAGAGGGCGGAAAAGCCCACATGTGCGCCAGAATCCTAGAGAACCGTGCAGTTGTGCGCACACCAAAATGGTCCCCTGACCTGCCGCCCACCAGTGCAAGCATGATGGGCCAGGGGTGCCATTAGTGGAATGTGTGCCAAAGGAAAAACAGCAGTGCCTGTTAGCTTAAAAGCGCTTTAAAATCACCTTTGTTTCCCTGAATGCAAGCTAAAAATGCCTATTTTAAACATCACAAGATATTCAAAAATCTCAATAAACACCAGCAGACATTTGGCAGAATGTATTCTTGTGTGCATACAAAATCTGGAAAGATGAACCCAAAACAATGTTTATAACAAAACTGGCTGAGCTGTGGATGTCAGCAGCTTAAGTTAAATGGACAGAAAGCCACTAAAATCGAAATGTTTAAAATAAATGAGTGACCTACTTTTGAGTATAACATAGGTTGCAACTGTTAAATGTCATAGTTTTGAACTTAGAATCAGCATTCTAGCTGCATGTGTAAAAATTGTAAGTTGGATTTGAATGTAGAAAACTGGGAACAAACATGACATTTAGCTGAAGCTTGTCTTAAAGAGATTGAATTCTGCCTGACAACTACCCCCGACAGGAGTTGAACTGGCTCAACAACTCTTCCCAGGCCTGGCTGCATCCTGCTGCCCCTGCCAAAAGGAGATGACACCTCCCTGATTGAATTAGGGGAGTGGCACCTGGGGACTACAGGAAACTAAACAAAGCACTGTCCCTGGCTCAGGCAAATGTTATATTGGGGGGGTCGTAAAATGGCTTCCTCGGGAGAAACTGGGAGGGGCAGTGCCTGTGAGAGCAAGCTGAGCTTGGGGGAAGTGGATAAACCAGAAATTTCACCATGTGCTTTGGAAAACCACACCCCTTTGGAGCCTAGAACCGACTTCCTACTCCTTATAGTGCCTCCGTAATTGCGCTCTTATTAGAGAGCTTTTTCACTTGACACTTCTTCGACTGCTTTCGCGCTCGATTTGGCTCTGTTGCTTAGTAAGCTTTCGGAGTTGCCTACTTCTCAGTTGCTTATGAGAGAGGTTCCTCCGACATTTTTCCCGAAAGTTGAGATTGCGTCTAATGCTGTAACGGGTGCAGCTGCTGTGGATATTCCCACACATTATGTGTCGCAGTTTGTTCCCGTCCCGCTCTCAAGACAGGAAGTGAACACTATTAGACAATCTATTCCCGACATTAGGAAAAATCTGACAGGGTTCTATAAAGAAATAGAGTCTGTCTTGCAATCCTCAGTATTCACCTTAGGTGATATTGATCTGTTGTTTCCTGTACTCCTGCCCGTAGATTTGTGGAAACAGGTTAGGACTATAGACGACGTACCAGGGTTGGCAGATACATGGGCTAACATAATTAGACTCGATGGAGAAAGGCTAGCTGGCGAGAGGCCGCCTCAGGTGATACTAACTTTACCTGACAGAATCGTTGCGAAATTGAAAACCATAATTCCCGAAAAGAGAATTATTTGGGACAAGCTTACGGCCTATGTCCAAGGGAAGTCTGAGGGTGCTACTGAGTTCTTTAATCGGTTCAAACAGGTATTCTCGGATTTTAGTGGACAAGACTTAGGCACAGAGTCTGGGAAAAGATTATTCGTAGACAAATTTGTGCGTGGATTGTTGCCTGACATCGAGTCACAAATTATGTCTTCTGAGAGCGCTTGGCAAGCAAAGTCTCAATCAGTAGTACTGCACATGGCTCAGTACTATGAGAATCGTGTCAATAACGAAAGGAAAGAGTCAAAAAAAGAAAAGGTGATTTAAAGACAAAAGTATCATTACAGCAAATTGTTAGAGGCCCTAGAGGGGGTAGTTCGCAAATTAGAGGTCAGTATGTTCCACAAGGAAATGTGCCCTTGAGTCCTGTAAACATTAACCAGTGTGCCTATTGTAGGCAAGATGGTCATTGGCGTGTACAATGCCCGGTCCTTCGACAAAGGTCAAATAACACATTTGGAAATATGGGTAGACGATCCAGTGGTCGCCCGGGTGTTGGGGGCCCTGGTAGAAGTCCGTTTGCACTGGATCCACAGCAATCTTTTTCACAGGATAATCAGTCTCCGAGTGTGGATACTAGAAACATATTCGATCATCCTTCTGCCGCTTACCAACGATTATTCCTGTTAATCAGAAAGGTCCCTACGTTGAAATGATAGTGGGAAATAGGAAGCATCTATTCTTGATAGATACAGGGGCACAGAAGTGTTCTATTGATCATTCTTGGGTTCCAAACATTCCACTGTCAGGGCAAACCAATGTTTCTGTAGGGTTTTCTGGCACACCAGTTGTCTGTCCAGTTTCTTCGCCGCTACCTATTTCTTTGGGTCCCTTTACGGACCACTGTCTATTCCTTTTGACTTCGAATTGTGGAGAGAATTTGCTGGGGTTGAATCTTTTGAAAGAATTAAATGCGGTAATTCATTGTTCTTCTGATGGAGTGCGTTTGACGATTTCACCACAGCAACTTTCTGTCTCTCAATTCTTGACTAGACCTTTGCCGCCAGAATTCAGTGGTGTACCAGAGTGTTTATGGGCAATTGATGACAATGATGTCTGTGTTTTACAGATTCAGCCTGTTAAAATAGTCTTGAAAGATGGAGTAAAGCTGCCACGTATTGCACAATATAAGTTTTCAGTTGAGGGTGAAAAAGCTTTGAAATGCATCTTTTCTGATTTTGTGCATCGTGGGGTGATTGAGGAAATTGCAGGTAGTTTGTGCAATAGTCCAATTTTCCCCGTGTACAAAAAAGGCGATAATGCAATTCCATTTAGTTTCATAAGTGATCTACATGTCATCAATAACATCGTCGCTCCACAATTTCCAATTGTGCCTGATGTGACGACAATATTAACCATGATCCCGGCTTCAGCTACTTACTTTAGTGTTGTGGATCTGAAGAATGCTTTCTTTAGTATCCTATACACAAGGACAGTAGATACTTGTTTGCGTTCACCTTAGGGGGACGCTCGTTCACCTTTACCCGTGCACCTCAAGGTTACACGGAAAGTCCTAGCATCTATAGTAGGGCTTTGAAAGAACAGCTTGATACTCTTGAATTGCCCTCTACTTGTACATTGCTTCAGTATGTTGATGACTTATTTTTGGCTGCCGACTCTGAGAGCGCTTGTAAGGAGGGTACTGTGTTACTACCTATACATGTGGCTAAACATGGACACAAACCTTTGCTTAAAAAATGTCAATATTGTTGTCAGGAGGTCGCCTTTTTAGGCTATCACCTGTCAAAGGAGGGAAGAAGATTGACACCTGAATGGATAGAACCCATTTCTGGCATGTCTGTCCCAAATACACAGAAGGAAGTTGGAGCCTTGATAGGTATGGCTTCTTACTGTAGGCAGTGAATTCCCGGGTTCTCACTAGTGATTAAACCGATGTTGGCTTTGACGAACAAGGGCATTTCTTCACCATTGCCGTGGAACATGGAGCACCAGCAAGCATTTGATCTGCTCAAGACTGCATTGTGCTCGGCACCGGTTTTGGGCACACCAAACTATCAAAAGGACTTTGTGTTGTTTGTGCATGAATGTGATGGATGTGCTTTGGCTGTATTAACGCAGGAACACGGAGGGAAGAATAGGCCATGCGGTTAGCCAAGACGTTTGTGAGCTGTCGCTGCTGCTGCTGCGTCTGTAAAACAGAGTGAGGGAATGGTCCTAGGACATCCTCTAACCCTGATGGTGCCTCACCCTATAGATGTTCTATTGAACAGAACTCAAACGCAACACCTCACTTCCGCACGGTTGACAAGATATGAATTGATCTTGTTTGCTCCTCACATACAAATTAAGAGGTGTTGTGTTCTTAATCCGGATGAACTCTTACCTTTCCTGCAAGGTACTGCTTGTAGTGACGAAGAGTCACATGATTGCCTATACACTACCGAACAAGAGACAAAGGGTAGAATTGATCTAAAAGACACTCCTTTGAATAATCCACAAGGGGAGCTGTTTTGCGATGGTTCCTGCTTCAAACTTCCGGATGGTACATCCACAGCTGCTTATGCAATTACCACATTAAGCACGGTCGTGGAAACCAAGAGAATCACGCATAACTCCGTGCAGGCAGCAGAGATTATAGCATTGACCCGAGCTTGTGAACTGTCTGAAGGGCTCATAGTGAACATATACACTGATAGTCCGTATGCCTTTGGGGTGGTCCACAACTTTGGTAGACTTTGGTTAGAAAGAGGGTTCTTAACTTCACATGGTACAAAGATCTAGCATGGCTGCCTAATAGTACAAATGCTCTCAGCGCTTGCACGTCCCACTCAGTTAGCTGTCGTAAAATGTGCAGCACATCAAAAGATTGTAGATGATATAGGAAAAGGGAACGCTTTCTATGATCAGATAGCTAAACAGACTGCCACCAACCTCTCTGCAGATATATATATATTTCAAGGGAGACCGTAAATGCCTATGTAATGGATGAAGGTGTTGACTCTGTAAGGTACATCCAAGCCAATGCCACACTAGAAGAGTCCAAGAGATGGGCTGAAGGCTTGGGGAAACTTGATGATGATGGGTGTTCAGTGGACATAGTTGAAGGGAAATGGCTACTTCCTGGCGCATACATAATGATGATGGTCGTCATGGCTCATGGCCCTACCCACATATGTGCCCGGAAGCTTACAAAAATGTTGGAGAAAGTTTGGGCAAATGACAAAATCTCTAAAATAGCTGAGCGATATGTTCAGAACGGCATGATCTGTTTACAGCACAATGTGGGAAAGGGTACATCAACTCCTAGGGGAAGTTTTAGTCCACCTTCTGTCCCCTTTGAGGTGATGCACTTTGATTTTTAACGAAATGGAACGGTGCAATAACTTGAAATATGTGTTAGTTGTCATTTGTGCTTTCAGCAAATGGGTTGAGGCTTTTCCTGTTAAAGACACTACAGCCATGACTACTGCAAAAACTATGTTAAAGGAGTACTTCCCTAGGTTCGGGCTACCAAGAGTCATCTGGTCAGACAATGGTCCACACTTTGTCGCTGCTGTAATTCAGCAGACATATGCGGCGCTACAGATCGACAAACGTTTCCATTCGGCCAGACACGCCCAGAGTGCCAGATTAGTAGAAAGACACAACGGCATCATCAAGAACAAGCTCGCTAAAACGTGTGCCGGCACCAAACTAAAATGGCCGGACGCCTTACCGATCGTGTTGCTAGCTATGCGTACAACCCCGCAAACTAAGACTGGGATCTCTCCATTTGAGGTGGTAACAGGGAGACCTGCTAATATCTGGAACCTTCCGAAATGTCGGTCTTTGAAAAATGTTGAAAATGTACTACTTTCAGATTACTGTAGCCAGTTGACCAAAAACCTGTATTTGATTTATCACCAGGTGCGAGAGTCTTCGCCTGTACGATACGAGGGCCCAGGTCATAGCATTCGGCCCGGTGACTGGGTGTTGACTAAGGCATTTGAACGATCCTCTTGCCTTGCACCTCGGTGGCGGGGCCCTTTCCAGGTCCTGCTGGTCACACAGACGGCGGTGCGGGTCACAGGGAGAAAAAACGGGATCCATGCAACGCATGTCAAGAGGATTCTGCACCTGGTGCCATACGATACAGAAGAAACCTAACCCCTCACCATTACTGCAGCCAACGATACTGAAGCAGTAAACGGCAACGAGAGTGCATCGGAGTCTCTCTCTGAGCCGACGAGGCCTGGGGAAATAGCCATTTTGTCTCCACACTCTCCAAAAGTTTTGTTTCCGGAAACTGTTGTTCCGGATCTTGCATCTTCCCTTGCTCTTGATACGTCGCTTCCAACAGGAAGTGACGACACGTTGTTCTTGGATCAATCAGTACCAGGGGCAACGAGGTGCAATTTGCGTCCAAGGAAATAGACTTACGGCATGGTTCGGATGTGCATTCCGAGAAGGAAGGAAAAATCATGAAGACCTTGCTTTTTGCCCAAATAATTGTTTGAAAAAGGGGATTCTGTTGGCTAGGGTGGTGGAAGGACTAAGAAGTCACTCGGCCGGGAGGTCGCCAGCCAAAAACACTGGGGTTTTTTCGTTTGAAGACTGCAATGCCTGCAACCGCTACCGCTCATACAGGACTGATAAATGATCGTGTGACCAGCTATGAGAATGGACAAACTGTTTGGGCCTCTAAAGCGTACTGCTGTCTTTTTATAATGTTAATTGGTTTTATAATAGTAATTGTTTTAGGCTTTTGGTACATGGAAGAAGGGCATCCATTCGAAACCTTGTTACCGACTGAAAATGTACCCACTGTTTCTACTGCTTTTGTGCATCTGCACACTTTATCTCCTAGAGACTCTCAGCATAGACAGAGATACTACAATAATACATTATTACTCATCATGAATGCTACACATGCCATTTTTAATAAATCTAACTGTTGGATCTGTTCGCATTTACTGCAACACGGGGATAAAGGGCTAGGTTGGTATATTCATCCTTTACCTTTGAGAACTGCTTGTTATGCTTCTCTTAGAGCACTGTTCTTTGGCCGATGGAACAATAGCATCTCAGGAAACTTTGATGTTACTAATTTGAATAGTTTTGAGAAACGTGTTCTTACGCCTCTGGGATGCTCGCTCTTCGCAAATAGGAGCAAGCTTAACGTTGCTTCTATTAGGCCTTCTGATAGACTGTCTCGTCCTTTTCAATCTTTGATTTCCTTCAAGATGGCTCCTATAGGCAACAAGGATGCTATGCCTCCTTCTTACACTGTTAATCATAGCCCCGATTCAGTTTCTTTCTGCATACAGAGGAATGGTACTCAGTCAATGGGAGATTTTAAAGGTTGTGCCAACGTTGCGAATTTGACTGGGGAAGACAGACCTTTGTATGTAGGCAAACCTGTCTACTTTGTTTGCGGTAAGGTAGCATTTCCATGGTTACGCAGGGATTGGCAGGGAACTTGTTATTTAGGGATCTTGTTACCCGGGGTATTCATAGCCAGTACTGTAGAGGTTTCAAAGGCTCATCCACGACAGGACAAGAATGGTGACACTCCAGCACAGGTTCTGGGAGACGTAGCTAAATCCTTTGTGCCATTCTGGGGACAAATAGCGAACTCTGAAGACATCAGGAGACTAGCGAGAGTACTGGAGAGAACCATCAACCGGACCACACACATACTCTATAATATGATGTTAGAACAGAAAGCAATAAGGTTAGTAGCACTTCAGAACCGGATGGCATTAGATGTAATTTTGGCTGAATGTGGTGGAATGTGTAAATTAGTGGGGTCCGCTTGCTGTGTTTTCGTGCCAGACTCCTCCCCAACTATCTTTAAGGCAATACAAAATCTGCATGTCCTTAGTTCAGAAGTGCATGTTCCCGAAGGAAACTGGGATCTTAGCGCTTGGTTCTGGGACTTCTTGCGATCTTGGGGTTGGAAGGTGCTTTCGGGCTTGCTGATCATTTTGGGAATTCTGTTGTTCCTTTGTTGCTGTATACAGTGTCTACCTAGTATATGTTAGATGCTAGGGGGATGTTGCGCACAGGCGATAGGTACATTAGGACACAAAGTATACGCCCCAGATAAGAACTCCAAAGAGTATGTGTTGAAAGAGATTCTGATAACCGATCTAATGGAAATAGATATTTACGATAGTGATTCAGGGTGTATGGACGTTGAGACGTGGAGTTGTTCGTAAAGTGATCAGAAGTAGTTTTAATGCTTGGCATAGGCCAAAAGGAGGGTTAGTCGAACAGAAAATCATATTGTGCCTCCTATACTATATGAATATATGTATATTGGCCTACGCCAAGCTGCTTATAAGCCACTTATGGGGAAATCTGCGTTGCAAGGTCTTGACCTTAGATCAGTGTAAACCGCCATTTTAGGTCTATCCGCCATTTTTAGATTCTCCCTCTAAAGTCACCCTATGTTCTAAGATGGTGGACAGTGTCATTCCGAATGTAACATAGCCATCTTCACCTCTGTGTACAAACTAATATGTAACTTGCCTGCAGGCCACATGGTGGGGTCATGAACTGAGACCTTGTCCTTCGTTGACCTGTGTATAGAGGATTACCTGTGCCAACGAAGCTAATCCATGAACACATGTTAAACACAATATGTTCAAATACAGAAATGTGAACATTTGTTTAACTGCATTGTATAGAAATGTTTGAGAAGGCTTAACGAGAAACCCTAAGTTATACTGTTGCCATTGTGATTTGTTAGCGAATGTATTAAAGGTATACCCTAAATGTATAGATGTATGAACTCGGCACGAACCCTAGATCTGTGATGTATTAACTTATAGTTGGGTTGAACATCATGTTTTGGACTGCATAAAAGGCACGACTATTCTAATGTACAGTCCCACTCACTGAGCACACTGAACCAAGCTGGAGTTCGCTGTGTTGTACTGAGGGCCGATAGCTATCTGTTGCTTTGTCCTTTGAAACTGTTCAGTATAAAATAAACTGCTCTGTAACAATATTTTGATTGGCAAATTAAGTGCAAGCATTAATATAATACAAATGTTGTTTAATATGGGCTAGCTAAGGAATTAATAAGAAATGCCCCTCCATGAATATTATATGATTCAAAATCAACTAAGTTAGAATGTTTTTTTTTTGTTAGACCAGACTCTCAACCAATGTAAGACCGGTTCGATCTTTAATTCACCTTTCAGAAATGGCATATCAAGTTCCATATTGACTGCATAGTTAGGTGCCGAAAGGGGAAGACCCAGGATATTGTTAACAAAGATATTCTCCTGAATGCATGCTGCAGAGGTATTGGAGAAGCCCTGAATTCCACCACCATACTTTGTAATGGCTTTGGGTTTAGCCCCATGCACTCTTAGGAGCAATGAAATTAGTTGCGCTTTATCAGTTCTAGGAAATACTCCTGATAGCCTGCAACATTCTACAAGATTGCTTTTCAGTGTCTTTAGTGCCACTAAAGCTGAAAGTACACGCAACCCGCAAGTAGCCAGTCACAAGAATTGACTACTGGCAATGCCATATTGTCCACCCAAAAAATAAGCAGTCTACTGATTTTGGTCTTTCGTTCTGCTGTGCACACCATCACGTCCCATTTTGCCAAATGAACCCTTAAATCAAGTCCATGCCTAAATTAATTATAAGTGTTAATGAGCCGTTGTAGCTACTGCGGTCTTCTAGCCAGCAGATCAGTGTCCTATGCCAGGGCAAGAACTGGTATAAACATGATGTCAAAGTGGGGTACATCCACTAACATTATTTTAAACAATCAGTTAATCCATCTCTAAAAAGGGGAAAAAGTAAAGGGACTAAGACGCAGCCTTGCCCAACTCCAGTGACAGAGGAAAACCAGGAAGTACAGTGGCCATCACCACCAGAACATACACATGCATCAACATCACTATGAATGCAAATCAATAAATGTACCTTGTCCTCTGGGCAACTCATGCCCCTTAAACAATATGATATGATTTGTTATTTATAACGTGCTTAATACTCAGAGGTTTCTAAGTGCAGACCCAGGGATCGAACCTGTGTTTCTCCATGTTGTCTTCCTTTCAAGGCGAGCACCCCGCCCCTGAGCTATCTTCGCACAACGTCCTTCTGTTAAGTTTGTAAAAGGCAGTGCTCAGGTCCATGAATGCAAGATAAATGTTTTTTTTTTGTTTTTTTTCAGACAGTATATTCGCATCAGCTATTCACTCTTACAATCTAGCAAGCACCAAAATGCCAAATATTTTGAATTGGAAATCAAGTAGAGGGATAGGTCTGTATGCAGCCAGAGAATCTCTTTGTCCCTTTTTGGAAATTGGGTAGAAAATATCCTTTTGTGCTTATAAGGATGAGAAATAACTAATGCAGTCAGAATACTATATGTCAGTAGTCATTTATTTCAACTTCAATTATTTCAACTTCAATTTTGGGCCATGATTTACACGCTCCTAAGATATCCTCGAGTTGGATTGGTCAGCTTCTACTGAGAGATCTTCCCAGGCATCCTCTTCCAGCTCTAGTGTTCTCTCAATTATTGCCATCTTGTAATCAGCCCGGGTTTTCACAATTTCTGTCCTTTCACTTGTTGGTAATTTAAATAAAGACACAAGAGTAAACTTTGCATTTCTACACCTATCATTGAACCAACCAACTGGTCTTAAAACAAATAGAGAATACTATGGAAATAAGATAAACATTGAGATTTACAGCCACCTCTGAGATCACTACTAGGTCAAGAATAGCGTGGATCAAATGAGAATTCAAACAAAAGATTTGATTATGAAAACCTTCACTGAGTGTAGATTTCCACTTTCTTTCTTCTAGAGGATAGTATTCTGGTTGTTCTCTATCATGTGACTTTGAATACCCCAGTCTAGTTTCAAGGTGAAAACATGATGATCACTAATCAGTTCGGGCACAGCATTAAAATCGAAAATAGAGCTGCATATATGTGCAGAGGTACAAAAATAATATATTGCTGATTTGCCTTGATCACTGATAAAGATTAGCTTACCTGGCCTATCATTGGGGTACTTGCCATTAATAGTACCCCATTCCAATAACCAGGTGTATATACTTTTAGGCTGTTTGCACAGATATATGGAACTAGCATAACTGTAGAGGGAAGATCGTATACAGTATCCTCAGTGTCATCAAACAAGGTAGACATACAACCATAGGATCTGTTATAAGAGTCTAGTACTTCCCTTTTAGGGCTTTGTCCTTTATATTGGGTTCGTGGAGTGAGAAGGGATCAATATTCACCCATTGCATTTTTTTTCTATATACTTCTGTGTTTTTTAGTACATTTTCATAAAGTGTGTATTTGACAGTTTTTTAACAAAATACTCAGCCACACTACTGATTGTGAATGTTGGGCCTAATTTGTTGGACACCCTGCTATTTCACCAAGGGCAGGACTTCGCACATCCCTCACCAGAGGCCTGTGTGGAGTTGCCTACCTAACACAGATGTTGTCACAAAATTACACTTTTCATGGAACACCAATTATACGTTCATCGGCCCTGACCAATCGGACTGCAATTGGCTGAATACCCACAAAGTACTCCCTTCAACTCACCCAGGCTGCATGGAACTGAGAAAACAGGACACATCCCTTCTGACCAGTCAGATTGTGTGTGACAAAATACCATCTGGTGGGGGTGGAATAGTCCAAGCTTTTTTGATTTTAAGACATTAAATAGAGAGGTCTGCTAATCAGACCTCCCTTTCAAAAATGTTCCATGCCAGTTTTATAGTACAAACATGTGCCTTTGCCGAAGCATCCTGCTGGCACCCTCAGAATCAGCACTCCTGTGGCAACAGTGCAGGTCAAAGGTCCCATATGCATTCCTGACAAATGCTGGAACACAGATTTACATGAGGCAGCAGTGACTTTTTAACTGTCTGCACCTCCAATACAAATTATGATAACTATGTAATGTAGTCAGTTTAGGGGCATGTTAAACTGTAAATGTAAGGCATGCCTGGTTTTGGCATGGTAGCTTGTATCACACAATTATACAGTCATAGCAATTTGATATTATACAAGTGTCAGCTTGGTGAGCAGGGGTCCGCAATGACAGGGCAATGTTTACTAGCTGTCTGGCCTGCAGGTCTCTACAGCTGACAAGAGGGCAGGATGCATCCTCTTTGACCGTCCCACGGGAAGGGAACACCTTCCTCTCAGGGCACAGGAACCCCCAACCCTCATGAGATCTCCTGGGAATTGGTGCTTTAAAGGCTTCACTGATGTAACAAAGCCACACACACACATCAGGGTCTTGGCCACCAGAGTCCCTTTGAAGTCAGCAGACATGACAAGGGGCAGAGTAGCCAGAGAAGAGAGGTAGGATGAGGGAAGGGTTCCTACATCTTGGTTTCTGCTAGGTGTAAGGTAGGCATGGTATCAAACAATAAGACAGACACACGTGATCACAGTTCAAGGGTATTTTATTGAACTTCAATCGAGTTTGAATAACGCCTATCTAATCCTAAATCTAAAGATGGGAGCAAGCTAGGATCATCAAATAATAATAATAATGCTGTCCAAGTGGTGTCTTGTCAAAATAAAAGTGCCTATGCTAATAAACCTATTGCCAATCCTTACTTCTAAATACAAATAGTGTGGGAAACAATGTTATGCAAAAGAAAAGTGTTCCACAAATGATATGTCAGCAAATTCAAGCCGTTGGCTTCCCTTCAGCACGTTTTCAGCACAGGACAAGGTGGCACAGTCGAGCTTAGCACAGTCTCTGGCTTCTCTAGCACAAGGGTGCAGTTCAAAACTTCAACATCCTGGCCTTCAGTGCCAAAGTCTCTTTGCCATTTAAAGTCTCTTTTTCAGAGGGCCTGATGCAACACGACCAACTGTCCTTTCTTCTTAGGATTTCACATGTTGACCCCAGGTGCCCCTCCACTGGATTCAGACCCACTTTAACACAAAACATTCATGGGTGATTTTCGCTTCACCTTGGGTCCCCCTCGGCCGGGGTCAGACCCGCCTTATTACAAAACATTCTCGGATGATTTCCACTTCACCCGGGGTCTCCCTCTGCCGGGCTCAGACCCACTTTAACACAAAGCTTTCAATTGATCTCCCTCTGCCCTGCTCATACCAACTTTACATACTTTGCCACAACCTTTCATTACTGTATCAACATCGAAGTCTTTCGACTGAGCGCAGGATTTAGCTTGACCCGTCGCAGGACCACTCCAATTCACAATTCTCTATGTCTTTCACTTTTCAGCTGGATAACTTACAGAGACATTCGATTGAGCACACACGCGTGCTGGACCATCTGTCAAAGGTATTGTATCTTGGTTTCAAAGTTCAATCACTCATCAGCAGTTCAACTTTACTTGTGTCTTTTATCACAAGTATTTCAAACAATGTTCGTTTCAGCGCTCGCCATACACTGTTGCTGCTTGCAACCTTGGCTTCAACAAAGACCGGTCCTGTAGCCAGTGGAGTAATTTTGCTGAAAATGTTGGGGGGGAAATGATATCTGAAGAAAAGGTGCCCCAGCCATATGAATGGGGACAAAATGGTGTGCCATGAAAGTTGGGGGGACAAACAACCCCGTACCCCCTAAAATTACGCCCATGCCTGTATCGATCTCCCCAACTCACCGGCTTTGTTAATTTCACTGACACTGCTTTGTTTGAGGAGCCAAGAACAGTACCACAGCGGCTGGTGATTCTCCCTGCCTTGATTATTGACGCAGGGGGGGCCTGGGTATTTACGACACACAGTGCAGGATTCTTCTGCCTGTTTTGCTCGTCCTCTGCTTTCCAATCTCGGGGGTTCATGAAAGTATTGGTTCCTTGTTGTAAAGGTCAAGGGGACTTCCCTCCTTGCAATCCCTTTCTGTTTCGCCATCTTTCTTCTCTCGTTAAACTGCCATCTTGGAACTGGCATTTCCTCGTGTGTTTTGCCTTGCTCAGAGCGTGCTCTCATGCTCCACCTTTTATCTGTGTGGAGAAGCTATGTGGAATTCAGGTGTGTGTGATGGTGAGTAATTGCCTTACATTGCCTGACTATTGCATTGGGACATGTCTGTTATACGGCTTGGGTGTTTGTCTGTTTTCTCTCATAGTGGGCTGTCCGATTGAAAGTGTTTGTGGTGTAAAAGGGGTGTGGGTAGAGTTCCCAAATATCCTACTTGGTAGGATGGGGTAAAGGTGTTATAGGGAAGGGGATACTGTGTCTCATCATCCAGTGTCCCACTCCCACTCCCCGAAGACCCCTCACCCACGTGATCCTCCCGCACTGGTCCATCCCCAGGAACTGCATCCAAATGCTATGGCCATGTCCTGCCACCTGGATGACAGGCCTGTTTCGTCCCCCTGTACAGCTCAAAGGGGGTTGAGGCCATAATGTTAATAAGTAACTTGGTCATAGGTTTAACGTATAGTAAATTGATTAATGATATCAGGTAGGTGCCTACCCCATGCGCTCCAGAATGGTGAAAAAGAATAACCAGCTCAAGGACTCAAACGCTTTCTCAGTGTCTAGCGGCATCGCCACTGCTGGGGACCCATCTCCATTTGCTAGAGTATTGCAAACAGGTGGCATAGGTTAAACTGGGTAGTTCTCCCGTGCATAAAGCCATATTGTTTCCGGCAGGACCAACTTACTCATTAAGGGGGACAGTCTGTTAGCTGGCAATTTGGCAAGGATCTTATTATCCATATTCAATAAGGAAAGGGGCCTGAATGAGGCACAGAGGCGGCTGTCCTTCCCTGGTCTAGAGATCAGCATGATGGCAGTCTCTCTGACTGTGGGCAGCAAAGACTGTGTATTCAGAGCTTTCCGGTATACTTCCACAAGTAGGGAGGCCGGTGGAGCATTATATTCCTTATAACATTCACTGGATATGCCATCCAGTCCCGGAGCTTTAGCATTCGGAAGCTCTTTAATAGTTCTACTGACCTCTGCAGCCATGGTTGCATGTCTTTATATCGAGGTCATTTATAACGAATACCCATATATCGAATCTTTTATCCTGAAAATGTTTATAGTGGATGGATATTTTTTGGAGGGGGTTGGAGGGGGGGGGAGTACCCCATCCAAAACCACGTTTCCCACCCCTAAGAATCCATCCCACCTGTTTCCCAAAAATAAAAATAAAATCACACTAAATACATTCACTAAAGTTTTTCAAGATAAAAGATTCGATATATGGGTATTTCAATATATAGGATTTGATATAAACACTGTATAACTGCAGCTGCATTAGAAGCATTCAGTGAATCCATATGTTCTTCAACTACCTAAGCTAGCTCCATGTGAACACTTGTGTATAGGCGCCATACAAATGCCCAATGTATAAAGAAAAAAGAAATTCTCAAGGTAATGGGTTAGCCTTTCACTGGGACCCCCTTTAGGTTTACTGTATAGCAGAGTATTACCTGAAAAATGCATTCCTTATGGATTCTTGATCTTTGAACATCAGCCCGTTCTCTCCTATCCCGGTTATCAGCGTTGGGGGATTCTCTGATAGGAATGCCCAAGAGAACAGCTTACCTGGCCTGTCTCCTTCCCTGTATCGCCTAGCCGAGACTTTATCTCCCAGGTATTTTATCTCACTGTTGGCAGCCTCCCAAATTCGCTCAACTTATCCCTAATTATGTCCAGCTTGTTGTTGGAGTCGTCTCTGGCATATTGCAACTCCAGGCCGTTTATAGCCTGTGTTGCATGGCACCCCTGTAAGGGGCCATGGTATCTCCCAGTGTGTTTTGGTGTGGTCACATGGTTACCCATGTGACCTACTCAATAAATGTTCCGAGCCGCTTCCGGCTCGGCAGTCTAACCCCGATCCGGCTCCAGTGTCGTTCCTCAAGCACCATTGTAAGAGGATTCAATTCAGCACTACAGCCAAGTTAACGCCTAGTCTAGAATACTGAATGAAAACCCTTATTGATATATCTTTAGGTCCAGTTCATGCGTTCTGGATGACTACCCTTGTATAACACCCCTCTCTTGGAATCCCCCTGACCCCACTGAGCCAAGAAGTAATTCTGTTTTGCAAGTTTAAAAGGTTTATTTGATAAATTAAAATATATATCACACTTTTTAATAAATTAATAATTGAATATCACACTTAATCTGATATGGTAAATATTAACAACGGAGAATCTGGCACTAGCACACTTCTTTAATCACTAATGAGTTGACATGAAATGGATAAGGTAGCACACTGGTAAATAGGAACAAAAGTATAATGTGGTAGAGGATGCTTTATGTAGGCTCAGGTGGATGCAATATTCAATGAATGCAGTACAGAAAATACGCAATATGATTTCAACCAAACAATGTAATCACTTTTCTCTGGCTACTCCCCTCCCCCCCTTGATGCAAGGCAAGGAAATGGAAGGAAAACACACAGTTCTCAGAAATGCAATCAACTGTAATTCAGTTCAATCCAGCAAGCTTAAACAGAAGTTTGAAAACACAGGCAAATGCTTTGATAGGTGCTAGCAATGAATGAGAAATATGCTGGAAACGCTCTTAATTCCCTTTTAGAGGTTCAGGATGAGTGGTATCTAGTTAATATTAGTCCAGGCTCACACTAGCAATGATGCAGGGATAGTTAGCAGGTTAAACGAATTTCTGGCAAATGAAATCAGGCAGCAGCAGTTTTTTTACATGTGAAGAAATTGCAAATCGCGGCAAAATTCGCGGATGCGCCGAGCGCTATTACAAAGGAACCGCAAGGACGATCTCTACCGTTTTGGGGTCCTAGGAAAGCCTGGGATCTCAGCTTCCAAATGAAAGTTATTGCAAGTCTCTAGCCCAAACGGTTGCGGAGATATGAGTAATTTAGTAAAGGTCGTTTTTGGTTTTGTAAATTTTAAACGCACACTTTTTCAAAATGACAAATTTTACTAGAAATGACAGGTGACAGATAGGAGGCAGTTCTACTTAGGTTAAATAGATTGAATTAGATGAATTTAAACTAAGAGATGTGTTCTGAGTTTTGCTAAGTACTCACAAGAGATTTTGAACAGGAAAGCGACTTGGTCACGATCTTCAGTCTGGTCAGGTCTTTCCGGATTCTGCTCACAGCGCCTGGTCTGGTCTCGGCTAGGCACAGCACTGCTTTCTCTCTGGTCTGGTCTCTGCTCTGGATAGATTGAAGTCTCTAGTTTGGCTTTCTGGAGTTTGATGGAGGTAAGTATGGATTTTTCCGGCAGGGCTTCCAGCGGCAGATGAAATTGAATGTCTCTATGTGTCCTGACTCTCTGCTTTTATCTGTTTCTTGAGAATGGGTGTGTGTGTTGCATCACTAGACTTGCCCCTCTCATTCGTCATTGGTCAGGCTTCCATTCCTCCGCTTGATTGGCAAACTGAACTGTGAGTCAGATTGATGTCATTTTATGATCTCTTGAAACAACCTCCCTTATCATCTGTGCACCCAAATATATATATGATCAAAATCCATACTTCAGAGTTACACAGTTGTTTGAAATTACATATACATGGTGTGGCTGAATTTAGCCATGTCTATGTCCAAATCTGCTCATTCTCGGAGCTTGCATTCAAAGAGTGTACATAATTGACTTTTTAACTGCTTTTTCAATTTCCGACATGGACCCAACTTTACATACATGTGTGCAGGGGGTAGGGACATTAACTGATGAAGTTTCAGATTTTTAACATGCACACATTTAGAGTAATATCCACTTTTCCGCTAAAACCCCCCTGAACATACCACCGGTTCCTACCACGTCTTAAACTGTGGGCAGAAAAATCACAAGAATTATGGTATCATTTATAAAATTTTCACATGTCCGCACTATGAATTATCCCCCTTTTTATAAAACCATATCCTTGCTGCAGGGGTGTGTCTTTTCAGGTCACATGGTACAGAAACCAGTCTTTCCAGTTTCTGCCAAGCCAGCTTGCTTCTCACAGGCAGTGCCCCTCCCAGCTTCTCCAGGAGGAAGCCACTTTTTACGACGTCTGTAATAAAAACCTTTGCCTGAGTGGAGAGGGCTTTGTTCACTCTCTGGCAGAGCACAGGAAATTCAATTATCAGATAGATGGCATATCCTTAGTGTGGGCAGCAAAAGGAACATTGGCCTGGGAACATAGTTGTGACTCAAGTTTCACTCCTGATGGGATCCGTTGCTAGGCAAAATCAAGTTCCTTAAGCCAGACCTTCAGCTAACTTTTTGTTGCTTTTAAAATAACTTGTAATTTTACACATGCAGCTAGAATGCTGATTCTAAGTGCAAAACTATGACATTTCAACAGTTACAAAGGCATGTGACACCAAACATAGGTCACTCATTTAATTTAACATTTTCGATTTTGGTGGTTTTAAATCCAGTTGCAGTTAGGCTTAAGCTGCTGACTCCATAGCATTTTTGTTATAAGCATTGTTTTTGGGCTCTTCATTTCCCAGATTTTGTAGGCACACAAAACTCCATTCTGCCAAATGTCTGCTGGTGTTCAGTGAATATTTTGCACATGTTGCAAGGTTTGAAATAGGCATTTTGCTTGCCTTCAGAAAAACACACAGTGGGTTTTAAAACGCCGGCTTTTGGATAGTGGTGAGTACTGGTACTGCACCCATTTTTGGGATTTTCTTGGATTAATGCATTCTAAACAGGAATGGTTCTTACATGGTAGTAAATCCTTGCTTAACATTGTTTTGATGGGGCTCCTTACAGTAAGATGGTTATGTGGAACCCCACAAAAAGGGTTGAATCTTTAAAGTGGTCCAATGAGTCACGATTTCAGCAACTTTTTGACATCAGTAAAAGTGGATTTTGTTAACAAAGACCTTTCTTTACCCTGGTGGGTGGCAAGTTAGGTAACCATTTTGGTGTGCGCACAACTGCGCAGCTTTCCTGGATTTCGGCGCACATGTGGGTTTTCCGCCATCTTGAATTTCCTAAGCCCACAGCACCAAATGTTGTAGCAGGGTAGCTTAAACGTGGGTCAGGACACCCTACACCATGCTGGTGCTGCACTGCATGCGCTGGGCCCAAGGACGGGGCCCAGCACGAGGACGGTGCCCCTGCCGGACAACGCCGTCCCTGGGTGATCCCACCGCCATGTGACCATGGCTAATGTGGCGACCCCGGCCTGGGTGCCCCCAGGGCCACTGTGCGCCGGGTGCCCCCGGCCACGTGTGTAGCTCCAGTATTCCAGAGCGGGTGGGGTGACCCCCACCCTCGAACGCGTGGCATGATCACCGCATCCAGAAACCCCGTCGGGTGACTCCGAAATGGGAATGGGGGCCTGCCCGGTGACCCGGAGCAGGCCCCACAACAGCCTGCTCATTTCTGATAAGAGTGCCTCTGAGCACCCGGAGGACACCACTCTCATTGGAGATGCAGAGTCTACAGAGGTTCACACAGCTTTGCTGCCTCCTTTACAGAGCCCTTTTATATGTCCAGAAAACGTGTTATATCAGTCTGTAAGCCAGTTTTAAATGCCACATCATGCAGTGATTCAGGTTTAAATCTCCAGCTTCTGCTAAATTGCTGCTGGTTGGGGAGGGATTTCTCCAGGGTAACCGGAGAGTGGTCTGAGAGTGTAGTATGTCATAATGTTTTACTCATAGTCTCAGATGTCCAGAATAATTCCACCTGTCAAGATGGGAGTGAGAGACGTGGACTGTGGAATAGTACGTGTATTCACATTTTGTCTCGTGAGCACTCCTCCATTGATCAAGCAGCACATATTTATCAGTGAGGGCAGCTAATGTTCTGTCTGCACAGCCCCACAATCTGACTCTGTAGGTCTATCTTGGAAGAGATCAGTGACAGGTTGCCTGCAGCAATCACAGCTTAATCAAGAACTACTTCTAACTTTACAGAGATGCTATTAAAGAAGCTACTGTCATTTGTGTTAGGAGCATACACATTGACCAATACCAGTTGGTGGCCTGCCATGCAGCTTGCAAGAATAATAAACCTCCCTTCAGGGTCCAGAACAACTTTGTGTTGTTGGAAGTCCAGCGATCTCTCTATGAGTATTATGGTCCCCTGGGTGTAGGTGGAGTATGAGGAGTATCATTTCCAGTTATCATGGCCAGGCTGTACGAGGTGCGTCTCCTGATACATGATATTTTGTGCTGCTTGTTAGCATTGTTCAACCCCCTAACATTCCATGTTAAGAGAGTAAGTTTTGCCCTATTGGCTGCCTCATTGGAAGTCATGTGGACAGATCACATTATTCATGCTTCTCGTCCAGATGTTCCATACACAATGTCGCATTTGAAATTGCAGATGAGGCCAGTGCTCGACTGTCTTATAAATATTCCAGTAACACTTATATGATACCCAAACATTCCCAAACACCCCAAATTCAATTCCCCCGCCCCCCCATGCCCTCACTGGAACAACTCCAGTATCCAGTGTGGTATCTGATAATCCCCAATATCAGCATTAAGGCCGAAAAGCCAACAAAAAAGAACTTGCGAGTCTCGATATGTTGGGGTTTGGGGGGCGTAGTCAAAACCCCACACGGGGAACCACTCTTACAGATGGGTGCAAGTAGCAAAAATCTATCTTAGCTAGTGCGTCTATGAGAAGCAAGTAAAACTTGCAAACAGTAATGCAGGGGGGGAAATGTCACAGGGTGTTGACAAAGTTTGAAGCTTTCTCTGGAGATGTATAAAAGTGTGATTTATCCCTATGCATCACTTTCACTGGGCAGCAGATATCTGGCAGGATTAGTTGGGCGAGGCTCAGGGCAACTGCGTCTCAACAAGGTTTGCCAGTGGGCCAGAGGTTAGGGCCACAGTGCACTAGTAAGCAAGATGTTGATCGGGCAGGACTATGCAAGGCACCAAAAGTAGTCTGCAGGACCTAGGCCAGCTACCCTTATCAGCTCTGCACCTCCTTACCAGTTCAGTGACCAAAGGGTCTTTATTTGTCCTGTGTAACTGAGAAGGGGCTTAGCGCCAGAGTACACACATTCCCACCACACAAAGTAGAGTGAGTAGGTGAAGGATTAAGGGGCCACCTGTCATTCCCTCTCTAGGACAGGCAGATTCAGGCTCCACGGTTCAGCTTAAGGATTCCAAGTGCTTGTATCATTTGGGCACTGTTCCTCACATGATGCAGCCCTGCAGACAGCCGTAGCCCATCCTTCCAAAGGGGCTAGATAGCCCGTCCAAGCGCCTGGACCAGGCCTCACCAGGTTCAGGCCGCAGCTGGGCTCGTCATAGCTCCACTTGCCTCTATTGACAGTATGCCCCTACCGCGGCAGCTCAGGACACCTCAGGATCACCACCAAGCCAGTCCGAGTCTTTTACAGCACACTTGGCCTGAATGTCTGCCAGCAGCAGCCCCCTGTGGGACGCTAGTGCAGCGTTCAACGTATTGCACCACTTGTGGTCTGATACGGCTCCGGATCGGCACTCCACTCCTCGTAGGCCGGCTACCAGGGGTAAGCCTCTCACAGTGGGTACAATGATCAAAATATGATGTCTTTCCCCAAAAGCTCCTGGTGCAGCTAACCTGGGGGCGACACAGTCTGCGTGCCGGGGCCAACCATGCACGACTGGTATTATCAGTAATGCAGTGTCTGAAAACATGTTCCTCAAGTCACATAAGGGTTTATTTATCATTGCCTCAGGATTTGGCAGTTGTAAAGCAACCTATTCCACACAGATGGCAAAGAGAATTACCAGTTCCCCGGGTGGAGCTCATGAGTTAGGCGGCCATTAATGCTGGTGCCCTCTATACTCCCCCTCTTCCAACACTACTTTAACCTGATGCCCTGTGCTTATGCTAGCCTTCATTCTTCCGACTCCCTCTGATGGTGAACTACATGAAACAGAAGTCCCTGACTGCGTCGCTATCACTGATTTCCTCCTAACTCCATGAAGTGATCTGACATACACTCCTTTAGATAATGCAAATGTGCTACATTTGAAGGATGGGTTGTGTTATCAAGATCAGAATAGCCAGATTATTTATTGAGTATTTATAATGCACCTATACACAATGTGGTGGTGGTGTATGTAAGGATCTCATGTTGGCAGCAGTAAAGACAGACACAAGTGATCAAAGTTCAAGGGTGTTTATTAAACTGTATAGGAAGGTTGTAAAAACACCTAATCTAAACCTATGTCTAAGATGGGAGCAAGCTACAACCATCAAATAATAATAAGGCAGTCCTAGTGGCGTCTTGCCAAAACAAAAAGGGTCTATATTAAGAAAAACCCTATTGCCAATCCTTACGCTAAATCCGAAGAAGAGTGTGGGATAATGTTCATAAGAAAGAAAGAAGTGTACACAAATAATAAGTCAGGATGTGGTAGCTGGGGTTCTCCCTTCCCCACGTTTTGAGCAAAGGACAAGGTGGGATTCCAGAGCACAAGCTCAAGCTTTCCCCGCATGAGCCAACAGTTCTGCTCTCAGCTATCGGGGCTTTCGGTGGTTAAGTCTCTTGGCTCCGAGGACCTGATGTATCTCAAAGTAATAAACAAAGAGTCCCTTTCCATATGCTTGCTGCGTGATGACTTCTCATGCCTGGATCCCCCTCTTCCGGGCTCAGATCCCCAAAACGTTCCTAGCAATATTGGGACCTTCAGTGTTTAAATCTCTTGTTTCTGAGGGCCTTATATATTCAGAATTACCAAAATAAATTCCTTTCTGATTGCATATAGAGTGATGATGCTTCACCCCTGGGTCCCCCTCTTCCGGGCTCAGACCCCTCTCGAAGGTCAGCCAATCTCCGTCGGGTTCACTATGGCTTGTATTCAAAATATTTAATTTGTCATATTCACGTGTTGTTGGGTGATGGTTTTTCACCCCGGACGCCCCCTTCCCACAAATCAGTCTCCCTTCTGTTGGGTTCACTACGACCTCAACACAATCTAATCTGTGACATTCACAATTCTTAATGACATTTTAAACATTTCACTGTGGACATCCCTCTGCTGGGTTCACTCTTGTCCACACACCGTAAATTGGGACTTCAGACTTCACCTCCTTTTCATCATTAACCCTCTGTCGGGTTCACTCATGCCAAATTTTACAA
Organism: Ambystoma mexicanum; assembly: GCF_040938575.1. NCBI lineage: Eukaryota > Metazoa > Chordata > Amphibia > Caudata > Ambystomatidae > Ambystoma > Ambystoma mexicanum. Next base: position 546,065,424 of record NC_090927.1, read on the forward strand.
TTCACACAGTGCGGGATTCACTTCCTTTAGCTTTAACGTCATTTGCCGGTCAAAGATTTTCACCTGTACGGAGGACTTTGCTAGACCCCTGCATGACCACTTTGAGCCTCTTCTCACGCCTTTCCCAAGGCCTTCTGATAACAGTAGTTTCAACAATAGGGTAATTGCCAAGACTTTCCTGAGTGAGCACCCACGTGGTGCCTGACTCCTCTGTAGCTTCTTTTCGGTTCATAGTGATAATATCGAAAACCAAAATCTCGAAAACCAAAATCTCGAATACAAAAGGCCGAAAAATAAAATATCGAATTTTTTTTTCAATGTGTTTTTTTTTTAAATGGGGGGGTTCCCCCCCCAACCCCCCTTTTTTTTCATTTTTTTTTATTTTACCCCTTTTTTTTACTTACCTGACCCCAAAAACATATATAAATAAATAAATAAAAAATTCGATATTTTTTTTTTCGATATTTTTTTTTTCGGTCTTTTTGTATTCGATATTTTGGTTTCGAGATTTTGACTGACTACCCTTCTTTTCCCCTTTCATATTAACAGTTCTTTGTATTTCTTCAATAAGCAGTTTGCTACTTTTGTTCTACAGAGTTTGGTTTCATATCGGCTCGCCCCTTGACTCAGCGGCTGTGATGAACCATTTGGCTTTTCTTGTCTCTGAAGTCAAGGCCGATACCATGGTGGCAATCCTCCCTCCCCGGCTTGGTTATCAGCAGAGGAGGGCCCTGTGCACCGTTGTCATCTGCTGCAACAGACATTGGCTATTGTTCACGGTCTTACGATTCCTTCCGTGAACGTTTGACGGGCTTGGCTCGGAAAGGGCAAGCTCACTTCTCTCCTTGTCACCCTCTCGGCTTGCAATGTCTTTCTCCTCCTCTTGAACTGCTGTGCTGAGTGAGCTCTTTCTTTGTGCGGTCTGCCTTGCTCATATTGTGCTCTTGTGCTACACCTTTTATCCCTGTGGGGAAGGGAAAGGGCCATCAGATGCGTGTGATTCAGGTCAATTGCCTGATTTTGCATGGCCCTTGTGTTGGGACATGTCAGGTAAATGGCTTTGGTGTTTGTCCGTCATCCTCCGTGCCTGGTAGGATGGGGGAACAGGTGTTATAGGAAGGGGGATACTGTGTCTCACCTGTTCGTGTCCCACTTCCACTCCCCGAGGACCCCATCCAGGTGATCATCCCTCACTGGTCCACCGTCAGGAACTGGATCCAATAGCAATGGCCGTGCCCTTGCCACCTGGATGACCGATCCCCAGGGACTAGTAAGTGAGACACCTTCAGGTTTCTCACAGGTATGACGTATGTGCCCCAGAGAGGTGCTGGAAAGTGGTAAATTGCCAAAAGTCACCTTTGCGCAAGTGGATAAGCTTGAGGCACTTACAAGGGAGCTGGTGTGGAGACAGCTGGGATTCCTGACCTCCTCCAATTCCCTCATAAACAACTGCCAATATGTCAGTGCGCTGTTAGATGCTGTCATGCTTCCTTAACAAATATCAATAATCAAATGTGCAGCACACCAGCCACTGGATAGTGAAATTAATTGTGGTAACAATTTTGCAGACTGTGTTGCAAAGCTAGCAACTGTTACCAACTCTCAGGCTGAGTACTTCCTTCCTATGAGACAGACAGCAGAGTTGCCCTTTTTTCAGACTCTTGAGGAGGTAGCACTGATACAAGAAAATGCTCCCTCAATTGAGAAAGACTCTTGAATCTATAAAAGGTGCAGATTACATGATGACTCTCTATGTAGCGATGACCAAAGACTCTTGGTTGCAACAAGAAAATGACTTTCATCTAGTTAGAATATACAACGGGCAAGCTCATGTAGGCAAACATGGAATGACTGCAACACTAAGCATTATCACACCCCTGAGGTTTCTTCAATGGCACAGAAGGTGTGTCATCTGCATTCAAAATAATGTGAGAAACGCAGTCCCCGCTACACAAGAAGCACATCTGCCTCTAATGGTCCATTCTTGAACTTGCAGATTGATTTTCTCCAATAGCCCCATTGTAACAACTTACAATACCTCCTGATGGTCCTAGACATGTTCTCTGGTTGGTTGGAAGCATACCCATGCCGTAGTGCAGATGCAGTTACAGAGGTTAAGGCGTTAATATGAGATTTCGAGGCAAGATTTGGAATAGCCATCATTCTAAACAGTGACCAAGGTATTCAACGTGTTAATAAAGTGATAAAGGAGCCCTTTACTGTCCTTAACAAACAACATAATCTCCACTGCCCCTACCATTCCCAGTCTGCAGGTACAGTGTAGCACCAGAAAGGCGTCCTGAAGAACAAATTAGCTAGGTTTTGCTAAGAGACTGGATTAAAATAGTCTGAGGCACTCCCTCTGGATTTCTGAAAGCATGCATAGCACTTCCAAATGAAGGAGAGAGCTAAGCCCTAACGTGATCCTTTATGAACCCCCAATGAGTCTGTCTTCATCTCCCCGTGTGAGGAGTGTGATGCGGGTTTACATCTCTCAAATGATAATCGACTAGACTATGTGAGATCCCTTATTTCTTCTATCAGTTCAATCTACAAACAGGGGAAAGAAACCATACTGAAGGAGCCGACTGAGACCTGCCATTTGCTGCAACCAGAGGACTATATACTCATGAAGAGCGATCAATGGAAATCTGCACTAGTACCCCAGTGGTCCAGGCCACATCAGGTATTGCTTACTACCAATTCCAGCTATACAAATTAAGGAGATATCCATTTGTGTTGATGCGCTGTAGTGCCAAAACAATGAGTATTGGGATTGTTAGCACCTATTGACTCTAGGACTTTGATACCTTGTTGCTGTCCTAAATTGTTCCCTTTCCTCAAATTAACTGAAACCTGTTCCTACTTGATGTGGGTCTGGGTGGAAGGGTAATCTATCCCACATGGTAACTACTGCAGATGTTGCATCAAGGCCCTGGTAATACTGCTGATATGTTGTTTCCTGGCAAGGTGTTAAATGTCACTTAAAGGATAGTTCCAGGACTTTTTTTTTATTGTCCCTACGGTTCGGCCATGTGTTTTTAAGCATAAATCGGTAGATCGTAGAAAACTTTCCTATGGACCTTACCCGACTTTTCGTCCATTAACGCACTCGAAATCAGCCGCCATTTTCTGATAATCCTATCATTTCCCCCCATCGACCTGGCTCACCTGCTTTTGCGGCACTAAATCATATCCCCCGCCCCTGAAACAGACTTTATCAAAACATTCATATTCCCCGCCTCGATCCGTGACGTGACTGTGCTGCGTAGGAAAACGCACCCAGGCGTCTTCTACGCGACTCCACACAGAACCCGGAAACCAACACAGATCAGCTCACAACACAGCGCGCCACAATTCGGAATGTGAAACTGTACTTTTAAATCAAACCGCAAGATTGTAAATTTGGTAAAGTACATTTATTTGACATCAAATGTTTAGAGAATATTCAGCGATTTGCATTTTTATTTGCTCACGTTCCAAAAAGTTCGTTTTGAGGCACGCGATGTTCCTTTGCTGTACACAGGGTCTTAGATCATCTCACAATACAGCGCCACAATTTGGAATATGAAACTGTGGTTTAAAAGCAAACGGCAAGATTGTACATTTGGCAAAGTACATTTATTGGACATCAAATGTTTAGAGAATATTCAGCGATTTGCATTTTTCTTTGCTCTCGATCCAAAATAGTTTGTCTTGAGGCAAGCGATGTTCGTGTGCAGTACACAGGGTGTTGGTTTACGATAAAATAAGCTCTTCGGTCGCACTGATAATCGCATGGCTGTTCCAACAACGAGGCACTAGGCCACCACAACAGTCTGTATGTTGCATCTAGCCGTTAGTACCGCGTAAGGGCATACTTGTACTTGGCGATCGTCCCATAAAATGGTCAGGGTGGTAACGTTGTTCACGCGGAGAAGCAACTGGCGGTTGTAAAAGCCATCCGCCGGTGTCTGGTACTCGTGACACATACAATAATGAAGGATGTACCTGTTTTAAAAACATAAAAAATGAAATTAGTCTCACCATCAGATCTTTATTAAAATTATTCATTTTATATATTAGGTCGGGAAATTATTTCATAGCTAGGACAGTGCAACTGGGTATTATACATCAAGGGGGGGCTGTAGGATACTGAGACAGTCCCCCAGTGCAGGGGTTGACAGGGAGGCAGTGCAGGTGGAGAGTGGAAGGGCCCAGGACCGAGGTCGCAGACAGTGGACCAGTTGTAGCAGGGGAGAGGGAGAGAGAAAGCAGAAGCAAAGAGGAAGGTTTTGAGGTGCTTCCGTAAAAGGAGATGGTTCTCCTCAAGATAGTGCGCGGTACAAAACAATATGCCACATAGAACGAACAAGTACAACTTAACCCGTCTTTAAAGCTACTGTATAGTAATTAAATTGCGGTATAAACTCATCTGAAGAGTTACTTACATTATATTTGCATTTTCCATTGTGTCTGTGCGTAGGGCAGCCCCGAAATACCACTCCTTCTATGCCGACGTTATTTCTTCTAATGAACGAACATTAAATGGCTTTCGTTTCTGAAATTATATTCATTATCGTTTCTTACGTTATTGCCCCACACCCCCAAAAAGAAGTCTTTCGGGATGGTCCCGGCCTGTCAAGGTCAAATAACAATAGAACCTTATACTGAGTCGTGGGCCATTCCGGCACCCGAGCAAAAAATCAAAGCAGCTGACCTTCACTTTGAACGAGCACACATTCCTAGTTAGCTACATTCAGTGTAAGGCCATCTCACAGGACTTGAAATTTACACTCCATCTTTGCATTTTGTCTGCGTGCATTTGCAGCCCCAGAGAACCATAAATACGGAGACATTCTATATTTTTTGAAAAATGATTTATATTACTGTTTGGTTTAATTTAATGCGCAAATGAACAAGGTTGGATAGACACATTGCATGTACACTGAGCAATCACTTTTATTTACACAATACATAGCTACACATATTCAATGGGCCTGCGACATGAGGAGACTCCAGAGCAAAGTCACAGGTGACACCCGGGTGGTTCGCACAACTGCACGGTGAAGGGAGGGGCAACGGTGGAGAGACACATTGCATGTACACTGAGCAATCACTTTTATTTACACATTACATAGATACACATATTCAATGGGCCTGCAACATGAGGAGACTCGAGAGAACAGACAATCAAATTACAATCATTTAAACCGTGATGTGTATTTCTCAATGAGCTCTGCTTTAGGTGGACATGGAACAGAGGCAATGTTGGGTGGCAATGCAGTTGTCCCCTGCACAGGTTCGTTCACAACTCCATGTATGTGCCTATCTAGGACATCAACAATAAGTCTCTCAATAAACTCATATTGCATATCCTGAAACACTGGATGGATCACCCATTGTTTACTTCTTTTAGTGAAGGCCTTATTGTAGCGAAGCGTCCCTAAATTTCCGGTCGTCCTACTTTGTTGACAGCCAACATTATGGTTATGTGCCAAGACCGCTAGAAGAGTCCGATTTATCATGCCCTCCATGCCAAAATGCAATCGTTTTGGCCTGTACTTTGGGCACATATTGTGGAACACCTCCAAATCTCCTGTGTGGCAGAATTCCGTGAGTCCCCTCAAATCTCTTGTTATAGTTTTATCAAATACAATCTTTTCAATGGCTTTGTGAGTGGGTGATGAAGGAATCAACCACTTCTTCCGTGCCTCCTCTGTGGACAAATGGCCATGTTCACAATTGTGGAAATGTTAGTTTGTGGTCCAGCGGTGAACGTTGCTACAGTGTAGCATTACTGACCGCCATTTTTCCAGTAGAATTTCCAACGACCCTCCACATGTTTTTGAGCTCCACCAAAGATGGTTGCTGATTGACTTGGACCACTGTGAAATACCTTGCATATCTTTTTTTTTACCTGCAGCCGACATTTTTTTATTGATTGTTTTTGCAAGATGCCAAACGTCAAATTGGTGATTTATATTTTTGTACTCTTCTCTCATTGTCTTGGCAATTGAAACGTGTCTGTCCGTGGCTATCAGGTCGATCACCATTCCCCGCGATTGTAGTTCTTGCAATGATGCTACAAAGCCAACTTTCTCCATGGCCACTGAGGATGTACTTTGTGACACCTGCACGACCACCGAACTCACAATTTTCTTACTTTCCATGTCCTGAAAGTGGTAGGTGCAGTACTTGGCTGAAAATCCTGGGCTGTCGCACTGTCCATCACCGGCTAGCCTGAACCGTTTGCCCGCGAATGTACTATCAATAGACATTTTTTCCATTCTCCAAGCTTCGCTAATGGCTGGAAATAGATAATCGGTTTGGTATTTGTAGAACTGAGTTTTCGCAATGAAATGGATTCCCACAAACTGAAAGAAAGACTAACTTTTTAAAACTTGAACCACTAAAAAGTGCAGCCGCTGCACAAAGTAGATTGCCTGCTGGCAGTTGCCCCAGCATGGGTTGTGCAGACCATGAGAAAGGATGATATTTTGTACAGGTGGCATGTATTTTAAGGTTAGTGCCTCGAATTGCACGAGTCACATTAATCAATGGCTCCCCACATACTTCCCCACCAACCGAATGCCCACATTTCATCCGAATAATAATATCAATCAAACAACTATCGAATACAATGAATTTGGCCTCTTTCCTTATACTGTCACTCTGCATTCCAGCTGGTTCGGCCTGTATCGTTGAGGACATGTCACTCACATGAAAGGTAGAATCTCTGATATCGTCTTCCGCTATGTTCAGTGATATTGATGGTGTTTCATTGTCGTCCACTTCATTCTCTTCCATTGCAACATCTGTTCCTTCTCCGGCGATGGGTGAATAAAACAATTTCTTCAACTTTCTCGCGGTCTTAGTTTTTGCGGGTGTGGATTCTGTGAATTGATCTCCGACTGCATCCGAACTACCAGGAGGACATTCACTATCAATGGCTGGTGGTGGTATAGCTCCGTTGTCAATCACTTCATATTCTTCCCATTGGCACGATGCATCTCCAGTCTCAAGTCCCTGCCAAAAGGTTTGACAAGCAACATCTCTCGTTCGCTTCACTGTCTGTGTAGATCTAGTTCGTACACCCACTCGCAACTAGAGGACAGATTGGAAAAGGGATGTTCAGTTTAAACACAACTTACAGTATTGAACTATTAACAGTGAAAAACAACATAATATAGTGACCAGGACACTAACCTTCTTTTGCTTTCTTTTCTTTGAAACTTTCTTGCCTCAAACTTCAACATCAGGACGCTGTTGCTCCGACTCGTGTGTGCATGCCTCCACTTCCTCTTGCGCTGCAACGACTATATTTTCATGATAAGCACATCCATCACGCACTGACGCTCCATCGACTCCCTGAAACATAGAACTTTCATTAGTATGTATAATAATATTGAAAACACAAAATGTACTTGGGGACCAATACCCACGTACATCTCAATAGCAAAACACGAATAAACGCTTTGTGTAGAACATTCAAACGACAATTATTCACGCATTGTTGATCTAGTTAGATGGAACTGTCAAGATCCATACCTCGGGCTCCTCATAGACTTCCATTGATGATATTATTGAAGATGATGCTTCAGTAACTCCCTGAAACACAGTAATTGCATTAGTATGGTTTTCTATTTTGTTAAAAAGAACATAAACTTTGTGCAGGCGTCAACGGCTCATCTAAATAGACCTGCACAAATGATCAGTTGTCTAAAATAAATAATGGATATCTAAATATGATTCGATTTGCTAGATCGTTGGAAGTGTCACCACCCAGAGATCTGCATCAACTACTAGGGGTGATGTTCTTGTAGAAGAAGCTCCGTCATCTCCCTGAAACATAGTACTTGCGTTAATAAAGAAGGAAGTATAGCGGATGTAATCACGTCATATGATTTCGCTTGATCGAACTGTCAGTATCCATACCTCGAAATGCATAAGAACATCAAGGGACGATGTAACTGCGGTGCACACTTCTGCAAGCTGTTGCGCCGACCCGTAACTGCATGCTCCCCCTTCTTCTTGGACTAATGCTCCATCGACTCCCTGAAACATAGGACTTTCATTAGTAATGAACACAATATTGAAAAAAGAAGACACATAGGAGGGCGACGACAGAAGGACATATCAATGGCTAAAAATGAAAGAAACATTGTGTGTAACAATCACGCTACAAGAATGCAAGATCTGATGATCTCCATCGATGGAACTGTCCGGAAACGTACCTCGAGCATCTGAGTGACATCAACGGTTGTCGTCAATGCGTTGGACTCCTCAGCATCTCCCTGAAAGACAGTACTTGCATTATTTTGGATAACAATAATTATAACTGAAAACAAAGACTAGAGGACGAGTACAAGGGTGTACCATTAGGTAAAATAATTACATGATAAATTAAAACTATTGATTTACATGCCTAAAACAAGTCAGTGGCAGAATAGCTAAGTAAGATTACCCGATAGGCGCTTGAAGTGGCTGATGACTGCAATAACGACACGGATGGAGAATCTTCCACCTTCATATTGAGTGGATACATAAATGGGGAAATTATTGTTAGCTAATGCTACACACTACCGCAAGGCCGAGAGATAAATACGTAAACTTGACTCACCAGTGGAGGGATGTGGACGAATAGAGTGGGAATAGCGGTTGAGAGCAATTTTCGCTTCGCTCGCGGTGTGTTCTTCTTTATTAGCAATGATGTGGAGTACATGTCTGAGCTAAAGTGCCTGCTGCAGATGCGGTATCGATCACCCCTCTTGTCCGCAAAGACTTCTAGGACTCTACTTTCAAGCTCAGACGGTGGATATCCGCAATATCGGACCCATTCTCTTATCTGATCTATTGTCTTAGGGAAAACATGCATTATAGTACCTTCAGATTTTTTATGGGTCTTCGAAGGGCAACCGCCAATGGAACAGGCAGGCATTGTGGAAAGTTCTGAAAAGTAAAGATCAACAATTCTCTATGAATACCAATGTGTTAAAAAATTAAATGCCACATAAAAGGTTCAATGCAAGGTTCGTTTTGGTTCTTGGAACTATACACGTTATTCACATGCGGATAAGTATTTGAATAACTTTAAAAAAATAGAAAAATAATTTGACTAAACTCAGAACATGTGACTAGTTCCTTGCATGTACTGTCTTGAACAAAAAGAAATTGGACGCAAAATGATTATGGTACAGGGCCTTACCTTGACGAACAAACAGTTAGATGCAGGGATCAGAGTAGTTTCTTGTCGTAGAACAGGGAGCAGTTCACAGGTTGCAAACTGACGAGTTTCCTCGAAGTGGTCACGGAAGTTCACAGAGACGAAGAGCAGATAACCAGCACCTTCACGGGTTGACTAGCAAAGCGCAAAGAAGTTCTCATTAGAAATATGAAGTGGGTTATAAAGAATTCGAAACAGGGGTGTGTTTGTGAATGAATGACGTGTATATGTCGTGGCATTATGCGGTTTGCAGGGGGGCGTCCAGCGTGAGGGGGGATGCTTGGCAGGAGACACGGGGTCTCGAGGTAGACATGGGAGCAACAACCCATGCTCTATAGACCACTTTGAAGTGTACATGGTCTTTGGCACCTCTTGGCCTTTATCGCTCCCTGACAGCTCCACTTGCCAGCACAAGTACCCCGGTGCGAACTGCCTTTGATAGGGCGTGGGGTGGATTGGGGCGGTGGTCGTGCAGACAAGACACAGGAAGACTCGTGAATGGAGACACACTTATGTGGATTGCAGGGGGGCGTCCAGCGTGAGGGGGGATGCTTGGCAGGAGACACGGGGTCTGGAGGTAGACATGGGAACAACAACCCATGCTCTATAGACCACTTTGAAGTGTACATGGTCTTTGGCACCTCTTGGCCTTTATCGCTCCCTGACAGCTCCACTTGCCAGCGCAAGTACCCCGGTGCGAACTGCCTTTGATAGGGCGGGGGGGTGGATTGGGGCGGTGGTCGTGCAGACAAGACTCGTTTGCCGCAGGGCCTCACCAAGGAGAGGCCATCTAACTGCATGTCAGAGACAGGCTGCAGGATCTAGTACATGGAAGGCAGGGGGGTGAGTTTATAAATACCTCACCCTCCCAGGAGAATATATGGGTGCAGTTCACCCTGGAGACCCTGGATGCCTAGGCAGTTAGTCAGCAGCAGGCTGGCCTGTGGTGGCAAGGCGGCACGGGCCAGAGGGGGTCATCTCTGTACCCGGTGCCCAAAAGGATGATTTATTATGATCAACTATATTGATTATTTACCTATAACCATGTTTTGTATCAACAAAATCCAACGGCCTTTTATTGCCAACGCTTGAACAAAGTGGTGTGGTAAGTATTTTTGGGGGAGGAGGCAAGGCCGGGAGGCTTGATGCCAACCCGCAAAATAACATATGTATGTCTGCTGCATATGGGTTCAACGGTTATGTGGATTGAAGGTGGGCGGCCAGCGTGAGGGAGGATGCTGGCCGGAGACATGTGGTGTGACAAGACAAGGCACAGGAAGACTATTCAATGGAGACACACTAGATTCATTTAAAAAATCAAAACAACCATTGTTAAAATATATGTTGGGTTTTATTTTAGATCTTAATTTCAATTGAACATAAATAATAAACATTACACATTGTAAAGTTCCAGTTGCAGCACATCCAGGGAAAATCCGCGGTATTGTCCACTGTCGCTGGGGAAATGTTGTCTAATGGCAAGTACGGCGCAGGCAGGTATTACTCTCCGAACGCGGTGTCCGAGCCTCCCGTGAAGCCACCAAGTGAAGCAACGATAGGCCACCAGCCTGTACCACCTGTGAAAAAGAAAGATGCAAACTGTATTAAAATGATAAAACTTTCTTATCACTGTCGATTCAGGTAAAAAATGTCATTCTTTTTTGAAAAAAATTCTATCTAGAAAATGCACAATATGGAACCAATTTACATGCATTCGAATGATATGTAGATGTAATTTTATATGTGGGAGACGACCATGAAATAGTAGTGGCATCACTGACATCACAACCAGAGTATACTTACGCGTTACTCGGATTACGCGGACGAACAGTGCCGCGAAGTTCGTGCATAAGCACCATCATCATCCTCAACATGGTCCGTGAGAGGCAGGCTTCCCTGAACTCTGGCAGCTCGGTGATGCATTGCGGACTTGGCTCGCCTTCCGAAATGTAGGCCAAGCACCCGGAATTTTCACGGCAGCAGCAGTTCTCCTCCTCAGTTGGCATTAGCTCGCACCGATTGCACGTGCACCAGGTGGAGACGCCGTCCATGCGACATGGTCCAGGCTCTTCATCCGTTGACTGGTCCTCCCAACTGCCGTCCGAATCCCCATCGTTTTTGCGTGCTTGCCTTTCCAGTAGTTCTTCCTCGGTGTACTCGGGCTCGTACGTATACGGCATTATTGTAGCCATTGTGTGGTAAAGAAAGTAAAATAATTTACAGAGATGGTACAGGTGTTCACAAGGCCTAGAAGCGACGAAGGTAGCTGACCAGAGCACAGAAACGAGTCACAGAATATTCAAAGTAACACAGAGAGAGGAATGGAATCAAAAATCTGCTGCTGTGTGTTGTGAAACGGTGTGTTTATACTTATTGAGGAAAGAGGCGTCCTGCCATTTCCATGGCGACACGTCATTAACTGAAGCGCAGCGATTGTTGACACGAAACGTGCTTTGGCGTTGGGAAATGGGCGGTACGCGTCTGCTGATGTCAGGCTCAGGGGCGGGGGATTTGATTTAGTGCCGCAAAAGCAGGTGAGCCAGGTCGATGGGGGGAAATGATAGGATTATCAGAAAATGGCGGCTGATTTCGAGTGCGTTAATGGACGAAAAGTCGGGTAAGGTCCATAGGAAAGTTTTCTACGATCTACCGATTTATGCTTAAAAACACATGGCCGAACCGTAGGGACAATAAAAAAAAAGTCCCGGAACTATCCTTTAAACGGAAGCTGGGAATGTGGTGTTAATCTACTTTTGGGATTTTTGTCAAAACCAGCTCAGTGTGAGCTAGGGCAAGTTGCTCACCCACATAAAGCACTCCAAAATTGGCTGTTGAATGACCGCTATGCCCGGGCTTTAGCCACTTAGTGTGAAGCTAAATTATCCCCAGCCCCAATTATTCAGACTGAGACTTTGTTTAGTTTGATTACCCCAACTGCTGCAACTGTGATCATGCCAAAATTAATATACCTTTCCGATCTAATATCACGTTTCTCCGATTCAGATTTTAGGAAGTGGAACTGGGAAATGGAACAGAATATTTTCTCTGGTTCCAAAATCAGTTGGTGCTCATTTCACACAGTGGCTTTCACGGGCAGGTGCACTATTGATGTTCAGGAACTTGAGCCAGAAGTAGACTTTAATGATGCTACTGGATTGTTTTTTTTCTGAAAACTAACTTGAGCTCTAGGAGTGCTAAGGAAGCTCTTTTGGTTTGCTGAAATACTTCACAGGAGATATGTCTCTATAGTAAGTATGGATCGAAATACCAAAATATTTGGTCTGAATGGTACATTTAACCAAATGCGCCCAGTGCCATTCGATCATGAGGAGCCGGTTTTGCGGGGGTATCCCCTGCTCCCCATGTTTGGAATTTTTGGCTTTGGGGGCTGTGGGGGTGTCCCCCACTTCCTTGACATTGGAAGCGGGAGACCAAAAAAAAAGGAAAAAAAAGGAAATGGGATCCTGTGGCATCAGATCCAACCCACTTAAGTGGGACAGAACTGACGCTGCAGGGGTATAGGACAAGCAGCGGCCAGCAAAAAGGTAAGTAGGGGGGTAGGAGTTGAATTTGGGCTGTTTAATCATTTTTTTAAGCCTGAGGGCTTGTGCACACTTTAGAAGTGAAATCAATAAATACATTTTTAGGTTGCTTTACTGAAGTCGAATAGCAGCAAAATCAACTATGGTCAATTCCACCACGATTCTTTTGACTTTGATAAAAACAGCCAAAATCCGTATGGATAGGAGAACCTGAACAAGTTTGTTAATTCAGCATGTGGTTTCTCATGCATTTCAAGTTTCAGAGTTATACAGTAACTCAGGCACCATAAGATGATATGGTAAGTGGGATAGAAAGGCTTATTATCAATGCATCTCTGGGCACTGTAGTGTTTTCAATCCCTTCGTCTGCCTTTCAGGTTGCAACCCATTTCCAGAACTGCTCAGAGGGAACAGCCATAAGATTGTAGCAGCATAGAGAAGTATTTTTCCCTAGGAGTGGTAAGGGAGAACTGGTGGCAGTATTTTGGGTGGAGCAAATACAGCCCTTGATATGTGGAGTGTCTACCAGGAGCAGGGATGAAAGGATCATTTGGGTATTGTGAGCAACTCATGGTGACAACAAGTAAGACAGACACAAGTGATCACAGTTCAAGGGTGTTTATCAAACAATGAATGCTGTATGCAGGTTGGAAAAACACCTAATCTAAACCTATACCTAAGGTGGGAGCAAGCATCGACCATGAAATGAAAAATAAGGCAGTCCTAGTGATGTTGTGTCAAAATAAAAGGGCCTATACTAAGAACCCTATTGCTAAGCCTCACAACTAACACAAAAAGTGGTGTGGGATGGTTCTCAGGAAAAGAAAGCCGTGTTCTCAAATAATATGTCAGGATGCATTAGCCTGGGTCTTCCCCAAGTTTTGGACACGGGGTAAGATGGGAGCTTGGAGCACATTACAGTCTCTGGCTTCTCCAGCACAAGACGTCAGTTCCTCTGGCATTTTGCAGAACCGTTGATGGCTAAGTCTTGTTTCCTTAGAAAGCCTTTTGCCTTTGAGTCATGATGTGTTAAAATAACAAAAAAAAGCTCCTTAAACAAATGAACAGTTCGTTTCCAATGTTCGGGGCGGTGACGCTTCACGTATCGTATTCCAAAATATATCAAAGTTCCTTTTTTAATCAATTTTGGGTGACAGCTTCACAGCCTAGATCTCCCTCAGGCTCCGACCCCTCTTCTCTTTATATTCTTGGGTGAAGGCTTCACCTCTGGATCTCCCTCGGTCGGGCTCAGACCCCATTCTCTTTATTTTCTTGGGTGATGGCTTCATCCCTGGATTCCCCCTCGTTCGGGGTCGGACCCCTCTTTACTTCACATTCACAATTGGCCACTATCATTGGGATTCTCTTCCCTTTCTTTCACAGTGCTTGTAGATCAAAGTCTTTGAATTGTATGGGGAATTTTCTTGACCCTATGTATGACCACTTTGACCTATTTCACTGGCACTCTTATGGGCTTCTGGTATCTGTAGTTTCTCTCCTATGGGGCTCAACCAGAGTCTCTTGAGTTACCACCCACATGTTGCCGGTTTCCCTTTGCAGCGGGTCTTCCCTTCAATACTTGTTACAGTTCTTTACACAGTTCATTAAACTTTGATCAAACTTGCCACTATGCGCTTCTTACTCAACGCAGCCTGATTCTCATCGATTCTCCCCTCGACTCACCGGCTGTGATGAACTGCTTGGTTTTTGACTTTCCTGGAGTCAAGGTAGGTACCACGGGCACAGGAGCCTCCCTCGGTCCTGCTTATCGGCATAAGCTTGCCCTGTGTACCGTTGACATCTGCTGCAAGACACTTGTGCCATTGTTTGCGGTTTTAGACTTTCTTCTTCAAAGGTTCCACGGGCTGGGACAAAAAGGACAAGGTCACTTCGTTCCTCGCCACCCTCTCGATTCCTGTCGCCTTTCTCCTTCGTTTGAACTGCCGTCTCGTTGTGCTGTCTGCCGTGCTTTCCTTGCTCGTACTTTGCTCTCTGGCTCCACCTATTATCCCTGTGGGGAAAGGAAAGGGCAGGCGAGTGTACTTCTGATCAATTGCCTGCCCCTGGTATTGGGACATGTCAGGTAAATGGCTTTGGTGTTAGTCCTTTGTCCTTTGTGTTGTACGAAACCATTGGAGTTAGAAAAGGGGGGCAGTGGTTTGGAATGTTCTAAGTGAGAGGACGGGGAAAAGTTGCTACAGGAAGGGGAATACCGTATCTCGCCTGTTGGTGTCCTGCTCCCACTCCCCGAGGACCCCCCCATCCAGGTGATCCTCCGTCACTGGTCCACCCCCAGGAACTGGATTCAATAGCAATGGCCGTGTCCTGGCCAACTGGATGACAGATCCTCGAGGTTTAGACAGGGAGACTCCTTCAGGTTTCTCACATATCCTTCCCCTATGCGAGGTGGATATGCGTGTTCTTTGGCCAGGCCTTCTGTGGTTAGGACCGAGCAGAGAACAGGAATGAGAGATATTCATGCACTCTTGCATATTCCACTGATTGTGTTTCATAGGTAGAGGGATAGTGTTTCTATCACTCTCTTTGCAATAACCTATGAATTGGATATAGGGGATTATTTTAGATTCTGCAGGTTCTAGATTTTCCTGTCCCATCCAGGCAAGTTTGGGGATATGCAGGTTTCATGCCAAGATCTTAGGGGTAGTAATTTTCCAAAGAGAGGTGGAGGCGCTTGTAAGAGTGTAGAGAAGATGGGAAAATCTCGTCCCAAGATAAGTTCCTCAGGGAGCTCTGGAATGATGGCTGATAGTATTTCACCGGATTCACCCCTTATTTCAATTCTCACTGGAATTTTTGGGTATATCTCGTCGTCTCCATGTACACAAGTCACCCGGACTGGGGCCTCGTGGTCGAGGTCTTTTGTGGTAACTAAATCGTCCCGTATAGCGGTCTGTTTACTACGGGAGTCGATTAGGGCCTGTACCTGTTTCCCATTTACCCAAGCCTTTTCTATGAACTCGGCAGGGGTTTCAGATAAACAGATACTAAATGTTTCTAACTCTTTCTTTGCTTCCTCCCTTCAAACAGCCTATCTCCAAAGGTTCCTCCTTTATGTTCTTGGGACAGTGATTAGCTACATGTCCAATTCCTCTACAGGAAAAACAGACCAGAGGGAATGGTTTGTTTGTTTTTACTTCTTCTCTTCTACTTTTTTCTTTTGGCTTTCAGTCAATTTTCCTGATTTCTATTCTTTCTCTCTGGACCCCTTACTTGCTCTTGTATGATCCCCCTGGTTTGTCTGGGGTTGAGGTCGATGGATGGGTTTATGATCTCTTAGATCCTCCCACCGATGGGCTAGCTGAAAATGTTTAGCCGCATCCGAGCAGTTTTGCGCTGTCTCAATGGCCATGGCTAGAGTTGGCCGATTTAATTGAAGGATGGCTTTTTGCAAAAAAGGGGATAAGGAGTTCATAAATTGTTCTAGGGTGATCATCTTTACTTCACATTCAAAATTGGCCACTATCTTTGGGATTCGCTTCCCTTTCTTTCACAGTGCTTGTAGATCAAATTGTTTTGATTGCACAGGGATTTTGCTTGACCCTCTGTATGACCAGTTTGACCTTTTTTGCTGCCCTCATATGGCCTTCTGGTATCTGTAGTTTCTCTCATATGGGGGTCGACCAGAGTCTCTCAAGTTAGCACCATGTGGTGCCACTTTCCCTTTGCAGCTTGCCTCCCCTTCAATACTTGTTACAGTTCTTTACACAGTTAATTAAACTTGGTTCAAACTCGACATTTTGCGCTTCTCACTCAACGCAGCCCGGTTCTCATCGATTCTCCCCTCGACTCACCGGATGTGATGAACTGCTTTGCTTTTGGCTTTCCTGGAGTCAAGGCCGTTACCACAGGCACAGGAGCCTCCCTCGGTCCTGCTTATCGGCATAAGCTTGCCCTGTGTACCATTGACATCTGCTGCAAGACACTTGTGCTATTGTTGACGGTCTTAGGCTTTCTTCTTCAAAGGTTCCTTGGGTCTGGGATGAAAGGGGCAAGGTCACTTCTCTCCTCTCCACCCTTTCGATTCCTGCCGCCTTTCTCCTTCGTTTGAACTGCCTCGCCTGATTAGCCGTCTAGTTGTGCTGTCCTCCGTGCTTGCCTTGCCCATACTGTGCTCTCTGGCTCCACTTTTTATCCCTGTGGAGGAAAGGAAAGGGCCATCAGGTGTGTGTGATTCTGATCAATTGGCTGACTTTGCCTGACCCTAGTATAGGGACATGTCAGGTAAACGGCTTTGGTGTTAGTTTGTTGTCCTTTGTGTTTACGGAAGCGTTAGAGTTAGAAAAGATGGAGGGCAGTGGTTTAGAATGTCCTAGGTGAGAGGATAGGGAAAAGTTGTTACAGGAATGGGAATACTACGTCTTCCCCCATCGGTGTCACGCTCCCACTCTGCGAGGACCCCCCATCCAGGTGATCCTCCCTCACTGATCCACCCCCAGGAACTAAATCCGATAGCGATGGCTGCATTCTGGCCACCTGGATGACAGATCTTCGAGGTTTCGACAGGGAGACACCTTCAGGTTTTTCACAGCATTGTGAGAAACATGAGGGTATTCTCATTCCTACTCTCCATGGATTCTCTGCGCAGATGGCCATGGAAAAGCCATCACTCTTGGATTCCGACCCTGGGGGTAGAGAAGCGAGGGTGAATCACCTGGGGGAAGAGTCCTTGGCGATTGGGAGTGGGGTACAACCAGGCGAGACATGGTATTCCCCTTTTCCAATTAGCAATCAACCTAACCTTTCCCTGACCTTTATGGGTTATTGTAACTCAGCTCCCCTTATTTCCCCACATGTGACACTTGACAGTGCTGAGACAAGGAAGAGGAGGCTGAGAGTAATGAACACTACACACTCTCACCTCTCTAGTACAGAGACTAAGAGCAATAAACACTGCGCACTTTCACCACTCTGGTACTGGGACAAGGAAGATGCTTTCTAAAAGTTGTGGAGGTCAGGCATGTACTTCTGATTGTGGTCGGGCAGGGCTAATTGGACATTCACACCTGCATCCTATCAAGGGGCTGTTTTGTATAAAAGGAGACCAGCCCATCCGGGAAGAGGGCGACAGGAGAACATCAAGGAGGCCGGTGCAAGAAGCAGGGAACCTCATCTGAGCAGGATGTCGAGACACTGGAGACTGCATAGAGAGGCGGTCTGTGGAAGCATGGTGTGGGAGCTGGGGCTCCATGGAATGGACTGAACGTGGTGAAGGGAGCCATGCGGGAAAGGCTGTCCCTTTCCCTTATGTCCGAGGTACTCGTTCCCCGGTGTTGAGAGGCCAACACAGGAGTGCCTCAGGGGCAGGAGCTAGAACCATGACATCAAAAGCAGAAGGCAGTGTGATCCGCACTGCTGGAGGAACTATTGAAGTGACCACTGAGTTTCTGACAAAATCCAGTGCGTGAATGTTTGAACTCTATTTTAAGGAATGCTTTATATCGGAGTGATTGCGTGCCACATAAGAGCATGTTATCTAAAGTCTCTGGTATCATTGTCGATTATTATACTACCAGGAATACTTTGTATCGGAGTGGTCGTGTGTGGAAAGAAACACATTTGTGAGGGTCTCCAAGCGATGGGCAATTTATTTAAAGTGAACCAAACATATTTTGAACAGCGGACTAAATTGAAAATGAGACATGAGCAAAATCCATAGTTATTGAATACCAAACTGAGCAAAACTTTGCAAACAAACAGAATAATTACATGTTGAATCCAAAAGGGAGCAGAACCTCAAATTCAAGGAAAGCCACGGTATGCCAAGTTGTCAAGTGAATGCAACTTTAACGAATAAGCAAACAAAAAGATACTGAAGCTTGATTTAAAGTGGAACTTTTAAATTGAACAAAAGAGAGGAGTATTGGATACCAAATTGTATAACAACTGCACACCACAGGAATATAAATTCAAAAGCAGAATTAACTGAACTCTGGAAATTAAAACTCTGAATTAACTGAACTTTGGAAATTAAAATTAGGAAGATAAGCATATTTTGGTTCGGAAACAAAATTAAATCTTGGTGAAGGGAAGTTTAGTTTAGTTTATTCATTTGTATTGCGCACCAGACCCGAAGGTATGAGGGCGCGTGAGCAGCAAGGTTATTCACAGCTTAGTTACAGGTTACAATGCAGTACAAAAATTACAATAGGACAATGGAAGGTGGGAACGATAAAGGCAAGAGTTTACAGATTTACAAGTATATAGATTTACAAGTATATATATTTACATAGTTTACAGCGGTAAGGGTGGATGGATGGTATTAGTGGTTGTTGTTCTTTATCCACTGGATGTAGTTGCGTCTAAAGTGTGTGTATGTTTGGGGTGTCCTGAGAGAGGATGGTAGGGAGTTCCAACGTTGGGCTGCTTTCACCTGGAAGCTGTTGCCGCCCATTTTGGTGCGTTTGAACCTTGGAACTGTGAGCAGATTTGCATTGGAGGTTCTGGTGGGTCTGTTAAAAGTGTATTTGTTTATTCTATCGGCTAGGTAGCGTGGGTAGCGTTGTTGAGGCATTTGTGTGTCAGTGAAGCTACTTTGGGCATGATTTTATCTGTAGTGTTGAGCCAATTATGGGTTCTCCTAATGTTAGAAATGTGTTCTCTCTCGGGGATGCTAAGCGCGGCTCTAAGAGCGTTGTTTTGTAGCATCTGTATTTTGTTGGTAATGTCACGTCCCTAGGAGCTCCTGTTGTTCCCGATGTCACCCCCCAAAACCCCATACCTCCACTATGCCCCATCCACAGGCTAGGATCCGGGACCCATTGCTACCTTCTTCCCGTGTTCCAGGGCGGCAGCGCCAACGGCCAGCCCACCACTGCGGACGCCCGCTCCATTGGCGTATTCCGTGGCGGTTGCGGGATCGGTCCCATTTCCTGCTTCCCCGCCACATGGCCGACACCTCCCACTCACGTGTAACAACAACGCGATCACGTGATGCGGGTGCGGACCACATGACCAGAAGACAAATGTAGCACCACTATTTAAAAGCTCGGATACAAGTGTTCAGTGCTTCACAGCTGTTCTCGTGATAACTCATTGGCGCAACGTTCATAATTGGATCATTTGGAATTCGACCTTTGGATTGTTTCATGGACTGTTTCTTGGATTGCCCTGTGTTCTGGCTCTTAGATATTGGAACTCTGGTTACGAATCACGGACTGCCTTTGGTCTTCCATTCTGATATTCGCCTTGGTTTTGTTTTTCTGGACTTCTTGGTGGACTCCATCAACAGGTGGGCCCGGTGCCCTTCAAGAACTTTACCTACCTTTTTGGGAGGAACAATCTGCATCGAAGGCAAGACACTGGTGGGTCCCAGAATCCCCCACTAGGTTTAACTGTACCGCATCTATCCGCCATTGGTAAGACCATTCCTTTCTTGTTGTTTGGTTTGTGATCATTGTTGTGGCCAGTTACTTAACCGGTGTTTATTTGCAGTGGCCCAGGGGTTCCCAGAAGTACGTGGCTCCGGAAGATCATCTCCCACCTGTGGCCTCAAGGGCTGCACAGAGAGTGACATTTGTAGTCTCCCTGTGCGGCACTTCTGGACGGAGGTATCCTCGTTCTACACGACGGTCAAGACATGACAGGTAACTTGCCTACTGGCTCCTACGTAGAGGGCATTGCAGTAGTCCAGTTTTGATAATACCAGGGCTCTAGCTAGTGTAATGCAGCTTTGGGTTGATAAGAAGGGTTTGGCTGCTCTTATAAGCTTACATGTGTAGGCCGTAGAGGATGACAGGAGCTAACCTGTTTATGGAAGGAGAGGGAGGAGTCAATGTATATTCCTAAGGTTTTCACTTCTTTTGCTACCTTGATCGAGTTCCTGTCTATAATGAAGCTGGTGTAGTTGTGGTCCAGTCTGGTTAGGTTTGAGGTGGAGCCAAGGATGATGAGTTCCGTCTTATCATCATTCAGGCATAGACTGTGCAAGGCCATCCATGCCTGGATGATGAGGTACACCCTGTTCACCAAGGCCAAATCATGGTTGTAATCTCCCGTCAACGGGATGAGGATCTGGGTATCATCGGCATAATTAGTGTAGGTGATACCCAGATTGTCTAGATCATCAAAAAGGGGCTTAGTGAACACGTTGTACAGTGTAGGGGAGACACATGAACCTTGGGGGACTCCACATGTGATGGGGATAGGGTCGGCGGCAGCGGTTGTGGAGAAGACACGCATGGATCTATTGCTTAGGAATGACTCGATCTAGCTGATGGCTTCTTGGGAGAAGTGGGCTGCTGCATCCAAGTGATTGCACAGGATTTTGTGATCGACTAGATCGAACGCTGCGGAGAGGTCTAGGAGGAGTAATAGGGCAGTTTTCCCATTGTCTCTTAGGGTATCAATTTGGGCCTTCAGGTCGATAAGGGCAGTTTGTGTCCTGTTTTGGGGTCTAAAGCCTGATTGCCGAATACCCAGGAGATGGTTTAGTTCAAGGTATTTTTGAATTTGTTGGTAGGCTGTCTTGTCTAGTATCTTGAGCAGGAGTGGGACGGTGGTAATGGGCCTGTAGTTGGTGGGAATGGCGGGATCAAGAGAGGGCTTTTGAGGAGGGGGAGGACCCAGGACTCTTTAAGGTTGCTAGGGATGGTGCCTGAGGAGAAGGAGGCGTTAATGATTTTGGTAATGAATGGCGATGTCATGATCACTGCTTCCAAGGAGCCAGGACCAGCCCAACGTCCTTGGAAGCAGGCCCCTAACCCTAATCCTAGGCACCAGCCGGTCCCCACGGGGGCCTTTTGGACCTTGTCCTGGCGCCGGTGGCACCAGGCTCATCAGAATCATCGGTCCCGGCACTGGAAGCGCCGGGCTCATAATATGTGTGCAGATGTTTGGGTGGACTTACCTGCAGCAGACCATGCTGCTTACTTACCAGCCACTTAGAAGTCCTCTGTAAACAGGAACTACTTTCTTACCTGGGTGGGGCAGCTCCATTCCCTGGATTCAGCATGGGGAAAGCTTCTGGAACTGGAACTCTTTTCTTACCTAGGCGGGGCCGTGGAAGAAGATGCCTCATCACTCCAAGGCTATTTAAACCACACCCGATTGATGAAACGTGCTTCGCGTTATTCTGCATCTGCAGCAGAACGCTCACCGAGTCTGTTCCAGCCTTTCTTCCTCAATCTGCAAGAATCATACTCACCATTCCTGTATCCAGTCGACAGCAGCATCTGCAGAGACAAGATACAGCAGGTTAGCAAGGCAGTCTTAACTCGCAGTGCTTACTCACCTGATCCATCGGCTGCGGTCATTTCGGCACGCTGTACTTTCGCCTGTGAAGACAAAAGCATTGTCATTACTTACCGGCACTCCGTGAACTCTGGAATTCTTCACGCTGCATCGCCACCTGCGGAGATAAAAGCATCGTAATTACTTACGGGCCTTCCGCGGACTCCGGCGCTGCAAACAAGCTTCTGAAAGACAAAAGAAGGGACATTAGACAGGTACTTACTTACGCCCATCACGCTCTTCACAATAGAACGCCTGCAAATACTCCGGTGCCTCTTCAGCACGAACTACGCTGCAAGGGAAAAAACAGCTAGAGCGCTTGCATTTACTCACGCATTTCCAGGCGCTTTATTTCATCTTCCTCAAGAGTCCTGCAAGCAAAAGGGGAGAAAAGCATCATACGAAGTCCTGTTCAATGTTAACGTGCCTTGCACCTAAAGACTCTAAAGACTATAAAGACTAAAAAGGTGTCTGGAAACTCACTGCTCGTGCGATTAACGACGGCAAAGGTCCTCTGAGTCCAAGAGGCCTATGTTTCACCAGTGAAGGAACTGGCAACAGCGCCCTGCATCAGACGCAGATGGAGAGTCCAGCATTCACCTATCTAAGGTGAGCACGTTGACCTGGGGGCTCTACGGAGAAGCTTGGGAGAGAAAGGAAGAGAGACATTAAACAACCCAGACCATTAACCCCTATATTCTTTCACCTGCAGAAACCTCACCCTACGAGTTCGTCACACAGTGCGAAGAGGTTCGACCCCAGAAGCCCATCGAGTCCTGCACATCACCTTTCGAGTCACAGACACCTTCCTGCCACGACCTGCGTCTCCGTGGGAATCAGGTGAGCGTTACAGGCGAGAGGTCTCTTGCCGCATCTTTGATGATTTGTGGGGGGCAGAGGTCACCCTGACAGTTAGATGGTTTTAGACTGAGAATGATTTTTTCCACTTCAAGAGTGGTGACTTTGGAAAAGCTGAAGCGAGAGGGGTTGGGTTGGGAGTGTTGGGGTGTGGGGTGCGGGGCAGCATTAGTGGGGTTGGTTGGTTTAGCTATGGATTCTTTTTTATTTTTTATTTTAGTTTGTAGGCCTGTGACTTTATTGTTTAGGGCGTTTTGGACACCAGTGCACCATTGTTTGTCCTTCACACAAGTGTCTGGAGTTGTTACAGGTGTTTCCAGTTCTTTGATGATCGTGAACAAATCTTTGGTACTGGAGTTGGATTGTGCAATTCTCTGGTTGTAGGACTCTTGTTTAGCAGCTATGATTTCTTTTTTGTAGTTGGATGTTATTTTATTGAGCAATGTCCTGTTAAGGTCTGTGGGAGATTGTCGTAATGTGTAAATAAAGAGATGTACTCTTTCTAGTGGACAAAGCTCGAGGCAATTATGCTATACAGATACAGGGTTATGGGCCTGTCCGTGAATTAATGTGAGGGTTGGTCAGCTGAGTAGCGAATCCCAACCTAAAGTCAAGGGTGTGTTAGCCGCTAACTGAGTAACAAATACAATTGGTAGCAAACAAAGATTTATTTGCTAAACATACAAACGGATGCTTCATTTATAAAAACTTAAGAAATGATGTTGAAAAGTGTAACATACATAAACAGAGAATAATTAACAATGACTGATACCAACGATTTGGCAAAAAAAGGGACAAAGAAAGGTGCATCATTTACAACAAAAGTGAACAAAAAAATGCTGTATTTTCAATATACTTGGACACATATGAATCATTTATGAATGAATCCCAAGGTTATGGAATAGAGGCGAAAAAGACTATATCATTGCCCAATTTTGTATGGGTGTCCTAATTAGTGGAAAGTTTCCTAGTCCGTTTCCTGATTTCCTTTCAGTATTGCTTTTTGGTTATAACAATGAATGTTCCAGGGTCTTTATGAAATATCTTTGAAAAGCCAACGTGACAGAGACTGAATAAACAGAATCTGGTTCAAACGGGCACCACTGGATGCAGGTGTTCCCGAATTGGCACGTTTCGGCAGATGTGCAGTGATGTGGCCTCCGCCTTCATCAGGGCTCCGTAGGGGCGACCCTGCAATATTTATAGAGAACTCCAGTGAGTCATTTAAATGAATGCCAATGGTATTGGGCATACATGACAATGTACATATTTTCTCAAACACTGTGCTGGCGGCTTACCTGCCGGTGCTGTAATCCCAAAAGACTCGGTTCTCAATCACCGAAGGGCATGGGGCTGAGCAAAGAGGGTCCTCAAAAGGGTCCTGCTGGAGAAAATGCGGGCCCAGGACAGTAGTCGTGTTATGCAGCGTGATTCTGCATTGGGGACGAAAAGAAAAGGGGGGAAATATTGCAGCGATACAATGAGGACTGTTGTATGAAACTAGCTGCTAACTACAGTATCTTGTGGGCAAAAACCATTGGGCAGTGTATTCTGGTAAGTAAGGAAATTATCTGCAGGTAGAAAAATGATGATTCACTGAATGATGGATACATAGAGATTGAAGCGTAGACTGTCTTCATTCACATATGGCATATTTGCCGAAAGTGGTCCTAGAAGAACTGGGACAGAGGTGAAAAAGAAAAACCCAAAATGAGATGGGAAACCAGGGCTGGTTTACACACTAGTTGGTTAATGTGTGAATTGCATGTGCTGTCCATGCTGTGTGAAGAAGACATAAAAGACACGGTGAGAGAAAAATCACCACCGTTATCTATGTCAGTGAATGGCTATTCACAGGCACTAGTGGTTTTGGTGTCATGATGTGAAGAGAGGGGAATTAAAACTTTCCCCTTGGGTGCTTATGGTGCTTGCATGCCAAACGTGCGTTACCCTGTGCTCAAAAGTGCAGATTTAAACTGCAAGAAACAGTGCTGTCAATGCATTTAAAATAGACAATGTGTGTTAATGCACAGACAAGTAGACCGGAACTGCGCTCAGGGGTAAAAATACCTGGATCTGTTGCTCAGTAGTCCCAGCCGTCAGCGCGGATGATCACTCTCAGGCTGGCGGAGGCCGCGAGTGCGAGTTGCTTATGGTGGTGCCGGCGCCGGCTGCCGTTTGTAAAGAAGACGGCGTCCTTAGCAACCGCGCGTGCGCGGAGCTCGAGGTTGCATGACGCTAGCCAATCCCCTGCAGACACAGAAACTGTGTCGTACGGGGTAGAGGAGGCGCGTTCTTGTTTGTTACCGGATGGTAACCATAGGAACCCAGGGACTGCGCAAGAACTGCAGCCGCTGGGCAGCTTCTCATTGAGCCATAACGTTTAGAGCATCCGAACTGATCGGGGTAAGAGGGAAGGTGTTGGGAAGGGAGAGGGGAAGGGCGGGGGAAGGGGGAAGGGGGTGGGGGTGAAGGGGGGATGAAGAGGGGGGGCGAAGGGGGGGAAGGTCCAGTTTTTATTGAAGGTTCCCAACAAAAATGAGTGGTACCTGAGAAAGTCGTGAGTTGTGGCAGGGCACACTAGGACCTCATGTATGGGGTATCCAAGCCCCAAGGAGGGGTGTGGCTGATGGGTTGAAGGGCCACGGTGGCTGAAGGAGCACGTTGGTAGCAAAATGCAGTATGGTGCTGCACAAGCTCCCGGTGTGGGCCGGGAGGGAGGGAGGTTTTTTGGTTGTTTGGGGGGAGGTGTTTAGTCTTTTGTTGGGTGGTTGTGCCAAGCAAGTGCATAATGAGTTGTAGTGCAGCGGATACCTCATAGATGTTATTGCTCACATGAGGGGCTGAAAAATCTCATTCAGGCCATGGTGGTACGTGTCTAGGCGGTGGATCCATGTGGATTCTTTTTTTAGAAGACTGTGTTGGATATCTGCCCCGCCTTTCACTTCTCCCACCACCCACCAGAGAATGTCGTTGGGGGTTTGATTCATAGTCAAATAATGCTCCACTAGGGGGGCTGTCAGATTCTTGCATCGGATTTTAGAGCGATGCTCCGAAATGCGGATATTGACAGCCCGGGTGGTCTGGCCTATGTATCTCAGGCCGCACGGGCACTCAATACAATAAATCACATTGTTGCTCTTACAGTTGGACAAATCTCTTAAGGTCCATTGTCATGCACCGATTGCAAAAGATTTCATCTTTTTTGTAAATTTGCACGCGACACAACTGCCGCATGGGTGGTGACCCGGTAGGTTCAAACGTGCTAAGTGCCAGTGTTTCTTCAGGATTTTCTTCAGTTGTGCCGTGTGTGCGCCAAAAGTAACCACACATGTCATGCGAGTCTCAGTGGACTGGTGATCTTCCGGAATCGGGTGGATAAGGATGTCTCGATTTGTATGCTGGGCTCGTTTCCTGGCCTGTGCAAGTTGTTTCTTTGGGTAGCCTCTTGCTCGTAAGCGAGCAGACAGGTCTTCTGAATGGTGTTTGTAGTTCATAATCGAGGTACAGTTTCTCCGGATACGGAGGAATTGTCCGTAAGGTAGATTGTTTCTTGTATGGGAGATTGTCTCCAGGCTTGTTCTTTTTTACGTTTTTCTAATCTAAGAGCTTTAAAATGGCTAGAGAACCATTGGTTGAGGTGCTTTTTTGGTTTACATTTTCTTAATTTTAGTGGTGCAATGGAGTCTAGGGCTGTGCGCATGGTTTTGTTGTAGGTTTCTACAAGGTCATGGTGGTTGGGGGTAGCATGGAGTTGGTTCAGCGTCGGGAGGATGAGAGGGATCAGTTTTTCCACTGTTATATTTTTCTTACTTCTTATGGGGATATCTGAGGCTAGCACATTATTGCTAATGGGGCTTGAAGCTTCGAGGGTGAAGGAGAGGAGATGGTGGTCAGACCATGGTTGAGGGGAGTTATTGGTGATAGAGGCCGCGCAGTTGTAATCTGCTACCCAATCGAGGGTTCTCCCTTTGTTATGGGTGGGGCCAGTTACTTTTTGGGCAAAACCTAGTTCAGACAGAGTATTATTGATGAGGGTAGCCTGGTGATCTTTGGGGGCTTTAAAGCCTAGGTTGAAGTCCCCTAAGAGGAGGATCTGGGAGGTGTTTTTAAGGTTATTGGTGAGGATGGTGCTGAGGTCTTCCTCGAAGGATCCTAAGGGTCCAGTAGGTCTGTAAAGTAAGTGAATGGTTATCGTTTGGGAGTTGGCAGTAGGCAACTTAGCTGTGAGTGATTCACATGATGGGAGGTGGGTACAGGAGTCAAGTTTAATGTTTAGGCGTGTTTTGGCGATTATGGCCAGGCCGCCGCCTCTTTATTCAGTTCTATCCGCTCGGAGGATGGTGCAGTCATCGGGGATGGCTAACCAGAGGGCAGGCCCTGCGGCTGCGTGGAGCCAGGACTCGGTTATGGCTAAAAAATCTAAATCTTCTGCTAGAATAAGGTCCGCTATGTCTGTAGCATGGGCTATTATAGAGCGTGCGTTAATGAGGGCACCTGTTATGGGTAGGGCGGTAGCCTTAGTGGGGGTGGGGATGGTGGTTGTGTTGTAGATTTTGTGATCGGTCGCAGTATTGAATGGGCTAGACTTGGGTCTTTTCAACGTAAGGTTGGTGCAGGTGTTAATGGTGGGGGAGCGGTTGGTCAGTTTGGACTGGATCGAGTCCCTGGCTCGAGGCTCATATAGCTTGGCTAGTCTGGATCGTAGTTTGGTGTTTCTTTCATAGAGGCTGCATGTTAGAGAGAGATGGAGCAGCATGGTTGTGATGTAGGGCTCTGTGGGGAGTGGTGAGGTAGTGCTTATAGTGGCCGAGCTAGGAGTGGACCTAGGAGAGCATGAGAGATTAATAAGGTGGAGAATAGTTCTCAGCAGTATTGAATAGAGGCCTGGTAGGAACATTTTGTAGGCAGTGGGTGGGGTATGGAGGTCAGAATAGCAGTAGGCTAGCAGTTACTTGGTGGGGCCAGTAGTAATGACTGGGTGCAGTGGTACTGTTACACAGGATAATTGAGATAAGCTCATAGGCTGTGCTCAGTCAGCATTAGCAAGATTAACAATGGCTACGAGCATTGACTAACAGCATGGGCTAGGAGCATTGACTAACAGCATGGGCTAGGAGCATTGACTAACAGCATGGGCTAGGAGAATTGACTAACAGCAAGGGCTAGGAGCATTGACTAACAGCATGTGCTAAGAGCATTAATTAACAGCGTAGGCTGGGCGCACAGCGAGCAAATTGCCAGAGGCTAGGGTGCACGCGAGTAAATTCAGTCAGTATTAGCAAGATTAACAGTGGCTAGGAGCATTGACTAACAGCATGTGGTGGGACGCAACGAGCAGATTTAAACAGTGGCTGGGCTAGAGTGCTCCTATTTTGCACATAAACAAGTTTATCATAGTCTGTCTCTATTACAATGCGGTAAAGTGTTCGGTGGGCATATAGAGTTTAGGCAGGTTGCGATAGTGGTGATCGGGTAAGAAGTGATACGGAGTTGAATCGTACCGTGTTATTTAAGGACAAGTTCAGAATCCAGAAGAGTTTTCAGGCGACGGTGAGGAAAGGCGTGGACAGGCATACAGCCTTGTAGCAGGCCTTTGAGCAGAACCCGGCTCACGCCTCCCGGTCTGCTATTGGCCCAAAAATGGTAGTGGAAGGCCAATGGGAGCATGGGCAAGTCCAGGCACGAAGAGAGAAGTGCCTACAGTTGCCGGGCAGCCATCTTGGAATGGTGCTCAGGCAGAACACAGTGTTGGGGTCTCATCGTATTAGAAAGCAAATCAGCCGTGGATGGTAGCCTCTGCTGCGGTTTCGGGCGGAGGGCTGCAGCGATGATATTCAGTGAGATTACTTCACTGGAAGCCAAGAAATAATAGCTTCTTGCGATTTCAGTGCAAAAGCCAGGATGCCTACCTATGTGGAGGAGGAAGCTCCGGCTTCCCTCCAAGGCGGCGCACCGCACTGCTTCTGTTGTGGTGGTGGGTGCCACTCCATTGGACGTCGGATGGTGAAGGCGGGACAGGCAGGGACAGGCATACAGCCTTGTAGCAGGCTTTTGAGCAGAAGCCAGCTCACACCTCCCGGTCTGCTATTGGCCCAGAAGTGGTAGTAGAAGGCCAATGGGCAGGTCCAGGCATGAAGAGAGATGAACCCTTGAGAGTTTTGACATTTTCTGACTTGAGGACGGAGTCTGGAGGTTCTCTTGTGTTTGAACTGTGTTGTTTGGAACCCCGAGGTATGTTTAAAATGGTATGACCTTGATCCCAAGAAGGTAATTTTGAGACTTTGTTGTGGAACTGTTTACACTTGGGGAAGGGAGCTGAAAGGAAGTTGAAAGCTGGAAGAAGTCAGAACTTTGTGCTGAGCACTGTTTTCTTTTGGTTGCTGACATCGCTACACATTGGTCATATTTCGTTGTGAGGGCAAGTATAAGTTTTGGACACAGACAGATTCTTAAGTTGAACTCTTTGACTTAGACTTTCCTTAGTTTCATTTAGGTAGGGAAATCCGACCTTAGCATAGGGCAAGTTGGGTATTTTCCATCCTGCCATTTAAGTTAACAAATTCTGAATCTGTTGTCTGTGTCTTGCTTCATGTTGCCTTTACAGTATACTGAAATGAGCTACATGATTTATCTCTGGGTAACAATTTACCAATGCATATACAAATATTGATAGCTGTCATGATGCCTACCCCCCGGCATCCGGATCAAGCCCATCAGCCCCGGGAGCAGGCATCCAGACATTTACAAAAACCCCAGCAGCCCCAGCTAGGGGCTGTCTGGGTTCAGTCCTGGCCCCCTAGGCATCAGGCTCATAATAAAAATCAGTCCTGGCGCCATAGGCGCCAGGCTCATAGACATTACTTACCTCATGCAGACCATGCTGCAAATAAATCCAAGCCAACGTGAGGCCTGGATGGGACTATTTTACTACAGGGACTATTTTTTACTCGGGTGTGGTCCTGGGGAACTTCTTTCCTGGGACTACTTTGGAGGCTATTTAAACCACGCCCGAACAGCAGCACATGCTTTGTGTTATTCTGCATCCAGCAGCGTGACTCTCACCGTGCCTGCAGCCAGCATCCAGTCTTCTGCCACGCCCGCCTCGAATCCGGAGCTCCTAGAATAAAGAGGAAGTAAAGGACAAGGTTAGAAAACGAACTTATTTCAAATTCCTCACCTGATTCCGGATCCATTTCATCTCCCGACCTGGAAGTACATCAGTCCTGCACGCGTCGCTTCGCCAGCTCCAGCACAGCGCCATACTCACCAGTTCTCACAGCATCTTTCGATCCGGCACTGTCTCCCTCATTTCTTTGCCGTACTCCGGCACCTAGGGGCACAAGAATAACAAGGTGAGCCAAGGGAATCAACAAATACCTCTTACCACCATAGACTTACCTGATTTACCACCGGCGGTATTATTCTCCATATCTTCATATGCCGCATCTGTAAAGAAGGAGAAAAACAACACGTTAACGCATGTTATAGTTACCGGACAGCGTTGGGTAACACAGACTCTTACCTGAACGCCAGCAGCAGCTACGAGACCTTCTTCTCACGAACTCAGTTGCAACTTAAGGAAGGAAGGGGACAAGAGTGAACATCGGGCACATTGAACTCTTTGAACTTGATACTTACCAATCCCGCCTGGGACTACAGAGTCAATGCTTACCGGAACTCTCCCAACGCCTTCAAACCAGTGAAGTAACTGGTATCTACGCGCCCCTGCAAGACACGCAGGATGGAGAGCTCATCTTTTACAAACATAAGGTGAGTTTACTAAGGGGATATCGGAGGTGATTAGAGGGGGAGAGCGAGAACAGTTGGGAGGCCATCACTAAAACCCACAGGTGGCTAATCCCTGTCTCCACTTGCAGGAAAATACTTCTTCGGGTCCAGCAGACAATACTATGCGGGCCAGTCCATACAGTCATCTCTGCACTCCGCATCACGTTGACGGAGACCGCAGCTGTCCGGGTCCGATCGACACCCCTGTGGGGTCCAGGTGAGCGTAACAGAACACAAAGCCTTTCTAAAAAATACCCACCCGGGTGTTATGGAAACCTCGTAAACTGACCAAATGGCCCAATTATTGGGGGAATTTAGGGCGGAAGTACATGCCGCTCACCAAGAGACTAATGCCCTCAGGAGAGAACTGATTGTCTCAAAGGAGTGCACTGATGATCTGGCTAGGCAACTACTGCAAAACCAAGCTGGGCAAATGCCCCTACCTGGATATGGGGGAAACCCAACCCCCGTTTCATCAAGCAATCCTGTGCAAGTGGTTTTACCAGGAAATATTCCGTTAGCTCCACCCGAACGCTTTGCTGGGGACCCCAAAAGGTTCGCCGTGTTTATGAACCAATGCCGCTTGCACTTTTTATGCAGACCGGGAGCCTTTCCAAATGACCAAGCCAAAGTAGCCTTTGTATTGTCATATCTTAGTGGCAGCGCAGCGGATTGGTCCATTCCGTTAGTCAACCAGGATGATCCTTTTCTCCGGGATTTTCAGGGTTTTCAAAGGAGCATGGAAAAACTATTCGCCAGACACTCACAGGGTCAAGCCCTGGACAACAAACTTTTATCCTTACGACAGTGTAACCAGGATCTGCTAACCTATATTGCAACCTTCAATAGGTTGGTGGTGGAAACCGGGTGGCTGGAGGAAAAACGAATTACATTGTTTCATCGTGGACTTCGGGGAGAACTCAAAGACGTCTTGGCTCAAGTTGTGAACCCACCTCAGGATTGCACAGAATTTATAGACTTAGTGGTCCAGCTAGACCACCGACTTCAGAACCGAAAAACTGATCGAGCTAAATTCGAGAATCGGGTATTGGTTAAACCCAACGTTGCCCCAAAGGAACAGATGCATCTGAACCTATGCAGATCGGGGGGGGGGTTAAAGGACCCTTAACTCAAAAGGAAAGAGAAAGAAGACGACAGATGCAGTTGTGTCTGTACTGTGGAACCTCAGGACATTTTCTACGGGATTGCCCTACAAAACCACCCAAGAAGGTGGTAGGAGTTGCTGATAAAAGCCACATAGAGCCTGATTCGGGAAACGACCACGCCCGACAAGCGTAGAGGTCCGATTGCCGAGCTTAAAGAAGGACACTCCGACCTTGCATCTGATCATCCCAATGGTCCTACTTGATCCCAGGCAGCCATCACGTATGCACGCAGTAAGGGCATACATAGATAGCGGGGCCGTAGGAAACTATATGGACTACGAATTGGTGTCAAGGATGAATCTACCTCTTTGCAAAAAGACCACTTCGGATGTCATCACCACAGTTGATGGAACTGAGATTGCCTCAGGGCCTGTAATTCATTCCACTGCAGAGATGACACTGCTGAGTCAAGATGGGCATCGAGAGACTATTGTGTTTGATCTAATCAAAGCCCCACAGTTCCAGATAATACTGGGGATGCCATGGTTGGAAACACATAATCCTTGTATAGAATGGCGAGAGAAGAGAATAACCTTCCCGGATTGTGCACACACCTGTTACCCGGAGAAAACTTTGAACAAAGTCCTGGCTACAGTCGTTAACCCAATCGTGCAGTTACCTCAGGAATACCAAGAATTTCAGGATGTTTTTCAAAAAGAACAGGCCAATACATTACCTCCTCACAGATCATACAATTGTCAAATCGACCTCCTACCCGGTGCACAACCCCCATGCAGTAGAATCTACGCCCTCACGGAACCTGAAAATCTTCACCTACAGCAATACTTGGACCAATACCTTGCTAATGGCTTTATTCGTCCTTCCAAGTCTCCTGCATCCTCAGCTTTATTCTTCGTGCCAAAAAAGGAAGGTGACCTTAGAACGTGCATAGATTACCGCGCATTAAATCAGATTACGGTAAAAAACCGATTCCCATTGCCTCTGATCCCCGAATTACTAGACCAAGTAAAGGTTGCTTGTATCTACAATAAGTTAGATCTCCGAGGGGCATATCATCTGGTACGTGTCAAGAAAGGCGGCGAATGGAAGACTGCCTTTCGCACCAAGTACGGATTATTCGAATATCAGGTGATGCCCTTCGGGTTGTGCAATGCACCAGCAGCCTTCCAGTATTTCATGAACGATGTCCTTCATGAACTCATTGACGTCTGTGTTGTCGTATACATAGATGATATTCTAGTGTACTCCTCCTCAGAATCAGACCATGTTAAGCACGTGCGTGCAGTCCTTGAGAAACTACGCCAGCACAAGTTATATGCAAAATTGGAAAAATGTGTTTTTCATGCTACGGAAGTTGAATTTCTTGGATTTATCCTGACTCCAAAGGGAGTCTGAATGGACTCTCGAAAGGTGGACGCAATTCTCAAGTGGCCATCATCCCCGGATAGAATCTCAGGAGCTACAGCCAAAAGACTAGCTAGCCCCCAGTCCCAACAGTTCCAACATCATCATAGCCCCGGGTCTTTTCCAGACCTTGCAACACCCCTGGTCAAAGGTGTACAAAGCATGCTCGGATTTGCTAATTTCTACCGCAGATTCATTCCGGACTTCTCCCATGTTGTACACCCCATCACAGCACTTTTGCAAAAAAACAAACGCTTCTTGTGGACCGAAGAGGCTGAAAAGGCCTTCCAAGAGCTGAAAACGAAATTCACATCAGCACCTGTCTGAAAGCATCCATGCCCTGAGCTTCCATACATAGTAGAAACTGATGCATCCAGTTTAGCCATGGGAGCTGACCTGTCCCAGAGGGATCCTGAAACCGGTCAACTTCACCCAGTAGCGTTTTGGTCCAGAAAGTTCTCAGCACCTGAGTTAAACTATGCGATTACCGATAAAGAGCTATTAGCTATCAAATCCGCCTTCAAGGCTTGGTGGCACTACCTTCTTGGTGCCAGGCATACCATTACCGTAATCACTGATCACCGGAACCTGCAGTATTTAAAAACAGCCAAAGCCCAATCATCGCGACAACTTCGATGGGCATTGTTCTTTGCCGAATTCGATTTCGTGATCACTTATCGACCAGGCCGCAAAAATGGCAAAGCAGATGCCTTATCCCGAATAGGGATGGGAGAAGCATATGCAAACCCGGAACTGGGGCCAATAATTCCCGAGCAAAGAATTCTTGGCATAACTACTCTACAGACACTGGAAGATATTCATTCAAAAATCCAACAACTCTTCGATCCAGCAACCCTGCAGGACTGGGTAAAGAAAGGCCCGGACTACTCAGTCCTCAATGACCTACCTTACTATCAAGATGACTATTTCTACCACACAAGGAAATACAAGAGCTAGTCATCTCCAATTACCATGACACCCTGATGGAAGGGCACCCAGGTATCGCAAAAACTGAAGCGAAAATTAAGAGACAGTTCTGGTGGCCCAGTTGGCGAAAAGACGTAAAGTCATTTGTGATGTCTTGTGGCATTTATGCCCAAAACAAAAGCCAGAAGAAAAAACCTGCTGGCCTTTTACAACCTTTGGATATTCCACCTACACAAAGGCACACCTTGCCTTTAGACTTTATTACAGATCTACCTCCATGTAATGGATTTAACACCATCCTAGTTATTGTGGATTTTTTTCCCAAGATGGCCCATTTTATTCCTTTAAAAGGATTACCTTCCGCTTAAATTTTGGCCAAGGAGTTCCTCGAAAACATTGTTCGAATACACAGATTTCCTTCCGTATTGGTCTCTGGCCGAGGCAGTCAATTCATTTCACAATTTTGGAAGAAATGTTGTCAATTGGCGCAAATCGACGTGAGGTTATCAACCAGTCACCATCCCCAGACCGATGGTCAGACGGAGAGGACCAACCAGACCCTTGAACAGTACCTACGTTGCATGCTGCACCAGACCGAAAGCAATTGGAAGGATATTTTATGGATTTCCGAATATCCATACAATAACTCAGTACATTCTGCAACCGGACACAGCCCCTTCTATACAATATACGGACATCACCCTCGAACCTCAGAACTCGATTCGCCTCAGCACTTAGAAATGCCTGCAGTTAGCCATTTACACTCTACTATTACACAAGCCTTTAAGGAGGCAACAGAACATTTGAAACAAGCGAAAGAGAAATATAAGAAAAATGCTGATCAACATAGAAGCAATGCTCCACGATATCAGATTGGGGATCAAGTTTGGCTGGCTACAAAACACATACCTCTAAAAGGAACTCAGACTTTTAATCCTAGGTATTTGGGACCTTACACTATTAAGGCCATTATCAACCCGGTGGCTGTCAAGTTGGAATTACCCTCTAATATGCGGATCCATCCTGTCTTTCACGTTTCACTTCCGAAACCAGTTCAACCAGGGACAAGACTTGCCAAACCACCTGACCCCATCCTAATAGATGGAGAACCTGAATTCGAGGTAAAGAATATCCTGGACTCTAAGTTGGTTAAATCGAGACTTTTTTATTTAATCAACTGGAAATGTTACGGACCACAGGAAAGGTCATGGGAGCCTAGCGACCACGTTCATGCACCTCGGTTGGTGAAGAAATTCCATCGGAACTTCCCAGACAAACCAGGGCCAAGGGGAAGAACAACTTTAGGAGGGGCCTTGGGGGGGGGGGGGAGTGCTGTCATGATGCCTACCCCGGGCATCTGGATCAAGCCCATCAGCCCCGGGAGCAGGCATCCAGACATTTACAAAAACCCCAGCAGCCCCAGCTAGGGGCTGTCTGGGTTCAGTCCTGGCCCCGTAGGCACCAGGCTCATAATAAAAATCTGTCCTGGCGCCATAGGAGCCAGGCTCATAGACATTACTTACCTCATGCAGACCATGCTGCAAATAAATCTAAGCCTACGTGAGGCCTGGATGGGACTATTTTACTAAAGGGACTATTTTTTACTTGGGTGTGGTCCTAGGGAACTTCTTTCCTGGACTACTTTGGAGGCTATTTAAACCACGCCCGAACAGCAGCAAATGGTTTGTGTTATTCTGCATCCAGCAGCGTGACTCTCACCGTGCCTGCAGCCAGCATCCAGTCTTCTGCCACGCCCGCCTCGAATCCAGAGCTCCTAGAATAAAGAGGAAGTAAAGGACAAGGTTAGAAAACAAACTTATTTCAAATTCCTCACCTGATTCCGGATCCATTTCATCTCCCGACCTGGAAGTACATCAGTCCTGCACGCGTCGCTTCGCCAGCTCCAGCACGGCGCCATAATCGCCAGTTCTCACAGCATCTTTCGATCTGGCACTGTCTCCCTCATTTCTTCGCCGTACTCCGGCACCTAGGGGCACAAGAATAACAAGGTGAGCCAAGGGAATCAACAAATACCTCTTACCACATAGACCTGATTTACCACCGGCAGTATTATTCTCCATATCTTCATATGCCGCATCTGTAAAGAGGGAGAAAAACAACACATTAACGCATGTAATAGTTACCGGACAGCGTTGGGTAACACAGACTCTTACCTGAACGCCAGCAGCAGCTACGAGACCTTCTCACAAACTCAGTTGCAACTTAAGGAAGGAAGGGGACAAGAGTGAACATCAGGCACATTGAACTCTTTGAACTTGATACTTACCAATCCCGCCTGGGACTACAGAGTCAATGCTTACCGGAACTCTCCCAACGCCTTCAAACCAGTGAAGTAACTGGTATCTACGCGCCCCTGCAAGACACGCAGGATGGAGAGCTCATCTTTTACAAACATAAGGTGAGGTTACTAAGGGGATATCGGAGGTGATTAGTGGGGGAGAGCGAGAACAGTTGGGAGGCCATCACTAAATCCCACAGGTGGCTAATCCCTGTCTCCACTTGCAGGAAAATACTTCTTCGGGTCCAGCAGACAAGACTAGGCGGGCCAGTCCAGACAGTCATCTCTGCACTACGCATCACGTTGACGGAGACCGCAGCTGTCCGGGTCCGATCGACACCCCTGTGGGGTCCAGGTGAGCGTAACAATAAGCTTCACATTCTTAGAACTTTAAGTACAATCTCTAGGGACATACTAATTCAACTGATCAAAGGAGTAGTGTCAACAGGAAATATGCTTCAGTGGGACATTGCCTGTGCTGAGGTGCAAGACTACCTGAACAATCAACACATCAGTATCCGAGAAGATGTACTCCACAATAGCTGGCAAGGGATCCTCTGCAACAACTCTGGAGATCCAGAAGACTTGTGGCCCTGGAGAGACCTGTAGTACAGTGGATGGATATGTGAAAATAAGAGTGTGCACCTTTAAAACTAAAAGGTCCTGTCAGTGGAACATGGCAATCAAAATCTTTCCAAGCCCTTGGGTAAGCAGCAACTGGGACTGCGTCTCCCATCAAGATGTGTGGGAGGTGGGGCCTTCCGCAATTGCTGCTCATTTTAACTTCTGCCTCAGGCACAACAGCTGACCTGTGGTTAGGTAGTGGCGCCTACTATGGAAAAAACTGAGAGCTGTAGAACACAGCTGGAGGAAACATCGATCCCAAGATAGAGCTGCTAAGTAAAGGGCCCAGAAAGATTAGAAAGTGGCAATTTTTGGAGCAAAATATGTGTATCTGCACACACAAATACAGGGTGCAGGTAATCAATCAAGAGAACTTGTCTCTGTTATCTCCAGGTTCTGCCACCCTAATGTACTACCCTTCCCCTGGAGGTGTCCTTAGCACAAGATAATACATTTAATCTGTTCTTTAAAAATAAAATAGAGGGCATCCAAGAACAAATCTGTGCTAAGCAAGTGTTGTTTTCTGGTGGAGGAAACAATGCGGTTACGGTCTCAGCGGGGGCTATTAGCAACACGGATGGTGTCCCATAGTTTGAATTTTCTACGGTCTCAGAGGAGACAATTCTGAAAATGCTAGAAGGTTTGAAACCAACAAATTACAAACGTTTTGCTTTACCAGAGTAGGAGGCAAAGCGTGTAGATCCGGAAATTACATCACACATGACACAGCTTGTGAGCAAGTCTTTACTCACTGGGTCAGTACCTATGGAGTTAAAGAATCATTGGTTACGCCACTCTTAAAAAAGTCCAATTTGGATCTGGAAATACTGCACAATTATTGGCCTGTTACAGGCTTGGCCTGGCCGGGTAAAATACTTGAGAAGATAGTTACAGTGCAGTTACAGGAACACTTAATCGAGTGTCTAAAGACGACTGGAGGAGTTTGGGGACAGGCTGTCCCTTGTTTTGAGTCTTTCTTAATAGGACGGCAGCAACAAGTCACGCTGGGTGAATAGGTGTGTGATCCCCTGGATCAGATGTGTGGGGGGCCGCAGGGTTCCTCCCAGTCCACTCCTGTTATTCAATCTATACCTGCATCCCCTGATGGACATTTTGAGGAAACACAGGATCAATTACCAGTCATACGCCGATGGCACCCAGGTGTACGTTAATATTGGTAATGTGGAAGACTCCTTGCAGAGAGTTGGGGTCTGTCTAGATGAGGTTGTTAGCTGGATGGCCGCCAACTGGTTCCAGCTAAATGCCAAAAAGGTGGCATTGTTTGGCCCCAAACACCTACTGGAAGGAGGTAACCATCCTCAAACACTCCATCTTCTGGGAATGGACCATCAATTTGCCAACAAGATCAAGAACATGGGCTGCATCTGGTCAGAGAACCTGAGCAGTGAGGCCCAAGTGAGTGCCACAGTGCAGTACAATTTTTATAACATCCGACTCCTGCGTCAGGATCTACCTTATGTTCACTCATATATGCGGGCAGCAGTGGTCGGAGCATTCGTTAACTCTAAACTCCACTATTGCAATAGCCTGCTTGCTGGGATCCCAGTGAAACAGTGCAATGGTTTCAAAGGGCACAGAACGCTGCAGTGAGACTTGTGGTGGGGGCTAAGAAATCAGAACACATCTTGGCCTCTCGCCACTCACTGCATTGGTTGTCAATGAGGGACAGAATAGATTTTAAAGTTCTTTGTCTTGTTTTTAAATGTTTAAATAATTTGGCCCTGCAATACTTGGCAGACAAAATTCATATTTATACACCACCCCATCCACTCTGCTCTGAGAACAAACTAATGCTATGTATCCCCCATCTGACTGTGTGTCCAGAGGAGACTAGAGCTGTGTGGTCTTTGGACTTAGAGTCTGGAATAGACTGTCTCTAGAAATTCGGGCAGCTAAACCATTGAAGCGCTTTCAAAAAGCATTTAAGACTCATTTGTTTAAATTACTATTTAAGTTGAATCAGGTTAGTCTGACCTTTATCAGATTCTATGGGTTGCATGTTAGTGGAAACGTGATACATTTGTATTCCTTCTCTACAAATTGATATAACACCTGTGCCCAAAAATGATTGAGTTTGTCTGGTTTGCGCTATACAAATAAATCAAATCAAATGAAATCAAATTGGAACCTGTGTCCCTTGCAGTCCCCAGAGCTGCAATGTCTTAGTAAATTAGCTAGCAAACAGTGTGAGACAGGCATGGTATCAAGTGAGACACAGACTCAAAAGGATTAATTTGATAACAGTTATTTACTAAAGTTCCTGGGTTGGTGTAATGCCTGACTGGCCCGAACTCTAAACCTTAACTGATGTTCTAATGGCCATCGTTGAGTAAGAGTCCAAAATAAAAGTCTGCCCGGGTCTACACCTATGCTTGCCCTCACTCTGTACAAAATGCGATATGAGTCTTTTCAAAATAAAGAAAAATAGTGGTGCAACAAAAATGGAAACCATGGTTGGTTTCAGGTGGTCTTTTCACCAGGTGATGCTAGATCAGTATCATACAAATAAGTTCAGTCCACAGGGTTACCCCTAGGACCTTCTCCACAGGTCCCTTGTAGCTATTCCAACTACCTTCAGTGTCCTTGAGTTCCTTGGGGGTCCCTTCCACAAGCTTCAGCTTAGTCAAGTTCCAAAAACACAATGAAAAATTGTAACACAGTTTCTTCTGTAAGCTTGTCGGGTTTCCCTTCCCCACTCTTCCATCCTTTCAACAGTACAACAAAACTAACACGTCTCTTAACTTGGCTAGGCCTCTTAGCATTCCCTTCCCCAAGCTGAGGCCCCTCTCAGCCTTTAAACACAAAGTCTCTGTTATCGGGAGGCTTTCTTTGATAGGTCTCTTAGGGTTCCTTTTCCCTGCAAGCCTTAGGCCTCTTCTAGCTTTCAAACACAACATATCATTCAAGACAGTACTTTCAAGAGTTCACAGAGCGCCCTTCCCCAGGTTTAGGCCCCTTCAATTCACAGCACAAATCCTGTTGGTCAGGATGTACCTTTTTTGCTTACCAAATCTTTTCCACATACCATCCTTTCATGTGGTAGAATCAGAGGCTTTCAAAAACGCCAGGCTCTTTGCTTTTCCTAGTCATGCCCAGTCTTACTCTTGTACCCCTCTCTTTGTTTTCTTGCTCTCACTTTTCTGACACTTCTTTAGTTCCTTCTTGAACCCCTTTTCTTCTGCTTTCCTTCCGTGCACACTTGCACTGTCTGCTTCCCTTTCCGTGAACACTTGCACCCTTTTTAATGTGCCCCTGGCACCTTTCTTTATCTTGATATCTGCTTTCCTTTCTATGCACACTTGCACCCTCTTTAACATGTCCCTGGGACTTTTCTTTGCCATTTATCCATGCCTCTCTCTTGTTACGGGCCACTCTGTGTTTCTTTTCACTTTCTTTTGATTTCTACTCTGATCAGTCTTTTCCCGCATTTCACTCCAACTTGCTTTTCTGACTGCTTTTCTTTTGCTTTCTGCAATGCTTTTAGCTTTTTTCTGCTTTCTGTTTCGCCCCTGCTTCTAAGCCGTGCTCTCCGCCTTTCTCTGTCTCTTCACTGCACTTTCAGCCTTTTCGCTTCTTGCTTTCAACTTTCACACTTTCCTTTCTTTCCTATTCCATGCCACTTTCCTGTCTGTGCCTTTCTCCCGCTCTGGTCTCATTTAAATGCATGATCCTGAGTTTCTCTCACATTCACTATGAAACTCACCCGGCAGCGTGACACTGAGAGGCGGTTCCTCCAGGCATTGCGGGTCTCACCACCTGTCCCTCAGGCACCCTTTGGGTCGGCATTGGGCCAAGGGAACAAGCAATTTGCTGGACCAAGCAATTTGCTGAACCAAGCCTGCTCCCTGGAGACACAGCTCCCTGGCCACTCTGCAGCCCGCACACACCGGGCCAGGGTCTTCAGGCCCTGTCTTCCTCCTGCCTGAAGTCCAGCTTCTCTCTGCTCCTGGGCTCCACCGGTCTGGACTGCATCCCCAGCGCATTCCTCTGCTTGTGAATGACCATACCTTTTAAAGCTGAGCACACAGTCAAGTGGAGTCAGGTGTGAATGGTTACCTACAAATGCCTCACTGTGCCTGACTATATTAGTGGGACAGTGGTTTTCTTTAAAGTAGGTTGCCCTTACTTTCCCTATGTTATTCCTATGGGTAATCTTTATTGATCTTAGTGGACTCCTCTACGTTTCAGTGTTTGTTGGAAATGGGGTGGGGGAGATGAGATGAGATTGTAGATATTCTCTTGAGGTTAAGGGCAAACGTTTAAAGGGAGTACAGTATTTAGGTTGAGTTTTGATCCTCTCATCAGGATATTGACAGGGGGTAAAAGAAACTTTCCTGATTTGTTCTTCCCCAAAGGAGGGAATTGTCCCCTTCTTTATAACTGCTGATGTCTTATGGGTATAGGGTTTTAGGTCGGTTTCCCTATGATGTGGAGAGCATAAATAAACCTTGCTTTCATTGCTGTGATCCTGTGTTACCTGCGCCTTCCTCCATCTCCTTCTTGGGTAATCAGTTCCCAGCCCTCTCACTCTGGGGCCATGATAGATAGCATAGTGTGATATCCAAGGATCGTGCTACCCGGATTTGGGTTATGGGAATCAAGATATCCCTAAAAGGCATCTGGGACTTCCTCCTCCACCATTGTCGAGTGAGAATACCACGTCACTCCTAGAGTATTCTCCTGAGGGCAACCCCAACCTCCCCGCTACCCAGGTGATCCTTCCTCGCTTGTCCACCCCTAGGGTTGGGATCCAAAAGCCATGGCCCTCCCCTGGACACCTGAATAGAGGATTCCTGGGGTCGACATGGGAGCACACCCCCAGGTTTCTCACAACAGGTTGTATTAGTGAGAACAAGATATGTTTGGATGGATTTCCAATAGGTATTGCTTTATAAGAAGGAAAAGTGCCTAGAACTGGTGTCTTTGTCCTCTCTATGTGTTTATTTTGTTTTGCTGACAGGAATGAAGCAGTTGAATGTTTTTTGGCCAGCAGAGGAGAGGTTGGTAAGCTTGCGTGTAGATATTGAAAATAAAGTGGCCCAGGAATTTTCAAAGGAAGTAGAGAAAATAAGAAGTGTACCAATAGATTTGCACATATTGAAGGTTATGTTTAATAATGAGAAGGTGTTTCAGTTTGCTCATTGTACAGCCACCCTATGTACTGCATATGATGTGTTATGCTCTCTTAATAGTGAAGTCAGAGAAAGACCTCGCCTTCCCACCACTGTGTGTGTGGAAGACTGTTCTTTGTTTCCTTGGTAGGGTTGGTTGTTTGCTGGCACTGATGCTGCTGTGGAAGGGATCAGGTAGTGGCAAACACCGGACCCTCCAGACCCCCAGTGAAA
This sequence comes from Ambystoma mexicanum, assembly GCF_040938575.1. Taxonomy (NCBI): domain Eukaryota; kingdom Metazoa; phylum Chordata; class Amphibia; order Caudata; family Ambystomatidae; genus Ambystoma; species Ambystoma mexicanum. The sequence goes on from NC_090927.1 coordinate 546,107,816, forward strand.
TTATTCAAAAGGGATTTATATCCACCAATGATGGTACAAAGAATATATGATGCATCTGAGCAATTGAAGCAGGATTTGGATAATTTAATGAACATTTAAATGTAATGATACAGAGTGAACTAATTAGATTGTAATATAGGGGAGAATTAAAGGCCTCTACCGCGTTGTCTGAATTCCCAAGAAATCTTGGTTGATCAGGTAGCAGAACAAGGAACGAAAAAAAATCAATAATTAACAAAGCTTATTAGATTCAGATTACACTAAAGCGCAAAAGGGGGAATTGTGGGAGCAAATCATCCAAATGCATAAATAAATAAAGATTGGACTCATGGAAGAGTGGCGGGAAATATTTTGTTTACAGATGGACCTCTATAAATATAGAGTTGATGAATCTGTCTCCCTGCCCCTGCCCAATGACATATTTTACCATAATATTTAGTTTCTTTCGTTTAAGCTGACTTTATTAGGCCACCCTGTCGCATATTGACAAATGCCAATACATGTTCAGACTATGGACTCATTAAAGCATGCCTAAATTAATCAAGGCCTGCAGGTTCCTGTTTGCCCAGGTTACTGAGCCATGGTTGGCCATCTATTTAGTGTGAACAACACAAAACACATTAAAGGACCGGGAAGGGTATGCACGACCCTGTTTTTAATCCCAAACATTATCACGCGCACAAGTTGCTCGAGCTGTATAGCTTCATAGCTTTGCAGCTCGAGCAATGTGAGCGATCCAGCTTTCCGAGTAGACATGAACACCTTATGGGATCAAGATACCACATTTGTGTAGGTGCTAACAACACAAAAAATCAATGGCTTAGCAACCCAGGTCTGTTTTTCCTCTTCCGTATCACTGGATCAGCAGAGCGCACTGTGGGATAACCCATGCTCTGCAGATACAGAGAAATGTTGAGACTTTCTGGCCCCAGTCCTGCAACAAATACCAGCTGGATGAAATCAAAATGTACTACTCTACCTTTATGGGTCCTAAAGAAGTCGAACAGTTTTAATATCCACTGAAACCGGTCAACCTTTTTAAAACACAGGGATGGTCACACATCATTTGGCCACCCTGAATATAATTTTGTATATATATTTTGAGGAATTGTGTTCTGAGCAAAGAACAGGAGCTTTAAAGACTTGCCTCCTTCTCTTTAAACTTATCAAACTGATGTTTTTCTTTATTATTCTATTCCGGCCTTTTAGCTATTACTACTGAACATACATTCTTCACCACTTCTAGCAATAGCTCAAGTAGAGTCAGTCTCTTACTCTGTTCCCTCACCCTAGATAGGCGGCCCACCACCTCTCTCTAGGGTGAGCTCACTTTTACATGGAAACTGAGAGTGATTCGAACCAGTTCAGGCCAGAGTGAACAATAGGGCACTCATAAACAACAGGAAGTTATCACAGTGGAGAGAGCAGGAACTGTTGTAGGTGGTAGGGATTTAATGTCCCATGGTTGGGATTTGTTGTCTGGAAGGATTCATATCCGAAAATGGATACTAATGACAGACTGAATGTTTAATTAATGGGATTATTGTTTTGGCGGGGGGCAGCATGACGGTGACAGAAGGCCTAGCAGTGATGTACTAGAATCTTCCCTAGTCGGGGCACCAATGTCCTATAAAGGTAAAAATGCCACAATGAAAAATAAACTGTATAAACTATGTCCTGAAACTGGTCTCAAAGGGTCAGATGCTTTACCATTGGTACTTTTCACCACACAGGTTACAATTGACAGTCAGACTTGATTAAGCCTACCTGAGGCACTGATGAGCTGCCATAGGTGCCTTTCATCACCACCATGACAAACTACATAGATAAATACCCACTTAACAGATGATATGATGCTGAACTACCACAGGAGACTCATTACCTGTTTTAAGTGTGTCCACTTGCAGTTGAGAGAAGCCTTACCAAAGGAGCCAGAAGAGGCCTGTCATTCGCTGGAGCCCAGGGACTTCATCAATATAAAGGCTCATCAGAGGAAACAGTTGCTGGCTCCCCGCTGTGGGGGATCTTTTCACGTACTACTCGCTATCATCTCTACAAATACAGCGGTCAAGGGGAGAGAACTGACTACATTGATACATGCGAACCACTGTAAATGGAGGGGATGCTCTAAAAAAGTAGGAGCAGACTACTGACAGCTACTATCGTATTGTTTTTCCTCTATTTCTTGATTTTCATCTGTGATTTAAGACTCTGGGAAGGGAAAACAAACATTGAGTGATTATCGAGAGGTATCAATCTAAGTAATGTTGTCACCACACCTGAGGTGAGGTTTTGGCCATAGGGCAAAAAGGTCCATAATCGCATGGCGGGGAGCTCACTTTGATTTTCCTGGAGATTGGGCCTGTGGAGTGAACCTTACATTGGGGTCTATTCCATCAACAGTGAAATGCAAGCTAAAAAGGATATTCCACCTTGTTTTGCCTCCACCCCAAACTGGATCTCAGATGAAGACTAGGAAAAATCAATCTCTGCCACTGCTGTCAAACCACCAATGGCCCCACATTTTAACCCCACTGTCCATGTTATTGTCACCCCTCATATTAATCCTGCAAAACCTAATGGAATTATGCAGCCTAGAGCATTATATATGACAGAGAATAAAAGGTATTATTTATGAAAGAGTGTAAAATAAACCTATTTAACTTTTCAGTCACAGGAGGGCTAGCATATGACAGTATACAAATGGGCATTAATATTAATATTATATATGAAGCAACAGTATCATCTAATAAACAATGAGTGAGGATTTTTAAGGATAAATAATTGTTTACTGAACCACTTATAGGGACACACTTTAATTGCAGATAAGGTATAATGAGAATAAATGATTTTACCAGGATCACACATTTGGGCTAGTACTGAAGCTGGCATTTGAACCAGTGCAACATGCAGGCCTTTTCACAGAGCATAAAACAAAGATGGGGTGGGAGGGCAAGTTACTTGTTAAAAAGGCCTGATTAGGAGAGGAAGGTCTTAGCTTAATTGTGTGTAGTTCATTTGTGACAAAGGTAGAAGAGCAGTGCATTCCACAAGGAGTGAGCTTGCACTGTGCAACGACTTCACTATTGAGCATAGGCCAGGTGTCCAACATAGCAATGCTACTGGGTTGTCCAGAATGTTTAACCGACCTGAACATGAGACTCATCCAAGGGTGGATTAGTTCCCCCTGTTCTTAGTCTGGGAGGGGCGGTGTTAGGAAAGATTTCATTTTGTATGTAATTTTCCCTCCAGTTGTACACCCCAAAACTTTTTGCTGCTGTTTAAACACCTTAGTCTGACTTTGCCAGAGAAGCACAGCCTTCAGCTGCACTCCTCTGGGCTTTCGCTCACTTTTTATGGGGAAACTGACATGCCCTTAAGACAGTAAGTACTGGGAGACTTTGTTTCCCTTAGTCCTGTTCCAATGTTGTAACAAGTGCACAATGTACCTTACAGTACAGTGCACTTAGGTCTCATAGTCATTTCCAAAGACCCTAGATACTCTCATAGGACTTTTTGGGAGATGTGCAGATGTGTCATGGACAGGGCTGGTGGCAGTTTATCTTTTCATGTAATTTTAACCCTTTCCTGCCATTTTAACCGCACTTACCGCGTTTGGCATGAATAGGTGGCCTGGCTACAAAATGGCCATGCCACGAGGTTCTTGTCCTGTCCTTTGGTCATCTTTCCCCTTTGCCTTCCCCAGGTCGAGTCGATCCGGGTCAGTCCTTATTTGGTCATGCAGTTTCACGCAAAACACCAAGCTTTCGCAGGCTTCTGCATGCCTTGTGTGTGCCTCCAAGATTTGGGCTGGGGTGTCTGTCCCCAATACACATCCTGGGTGCCAGAGAGTCTGGAGTGCTGTGAATGCCTGGGACCACTGTGGTCCATGATTGGTCCACGTGTGGAGTGTGTGTTTGTGAGCAGATCTCCCATTGGGTCCTCCCCGTTTTGGCATGAAGGGAACTTTGGATAAGAGGAGGCTGAAAACACCCATACCATGTCGATCTCTGGAGTTCTCACTGAACGAAGGATAGGATCCAAGTATCCTGAAACTAAGAAGCCGAGTCGAGGAACCGCTGGAAGGTTTGGCACCCTGAGCCCGCTGTCGTCCCGTGGGACCCCTCTGCATCTGGTCATCCTAGAAGGTCTGCGAAGACGCTTCGACCCATTGGAATAGTGGGACCAACTATTCTCGGCACCTTCAACAAAACCTGCAAGTAAGCCTTCTCAGAAGTGTCCCTGGGCCAACCAGTGGCCTGACCAGCTTGCGCAGGACCTTTGCTCTGTCTCTGCCGTCGTTTTGAGGAGGCCCTCAAAACTTGATATACTGCTAGCTCTGTGTCCCCGGAACCCTCACACCGAATTTCGAATACTTGGCATTCCCAGGTCTGAAGTGAGACGAGTGCGCCTGGACCAGAGCAAATGCGGTTACCGTGTTGCCCAGACGCAGCAACGATCTTTGCAGGTGTGCTGCATTTGTGACCCTTTTGCCACTGAAGCCTGCTGCAGTGAAACTGGCCTGACCCTTCTATCAGGAGCGGAGAAACTCTCCCATTTGGGAATCATCACTGTATCTTCGGAACTGAAAGCCACAGAGCCGTCATATTGCTGCATTTGACCCTGCAACCGAAGTGGACTCGACTGGCGAAGTTTGGTCCGGAGTGCGCCGGGGGTCGGTGAGTAATCGCATCCCTAACTGGTGGCCCCTAGTGCCTCCATCCATTTTTGCACATGAGTGGCCCCTGGGGGTCCCTCTCCTTTCCACTGCTAGTGCGAACTAGCAAACTATTCCTGAACCTTGGAATCACCTCTGCCTTCAAGTGGAGGCCCTCCTCGAACAGTGGGAATCTATTCTTAATTGCCTCACCCACCTCCCTGAGCTGCTAGAGACCCCTGAAGAGACCCCGTTTTGCCCATTGGAACAACCGCGTGCGCCTGCACTACATATACTATTGAACATAAGGCTCCTCTCTTCTTAGGGTTTGGACTGCCTCTTTGTTAGGTGTGTGTTTAATGTTGAAGCCGACTAAAGATTATCTGCACTGCCTATTTTCCTTCCCCTATAGGTTGTGAACATAATTCGTGCCTTTAACCCTTTAGACCCCAATGGTCTTGTATATTTCTGTATTGATTGTGTTGTGTTGGTTTCATAGTATTGCTGTGATTCTTTTACTGTGTGTCGAGTTACAAAGGCCTTGTAATAAATGTGTTTATATTTTTGATATATACACCTGTCTGGGAGCAATTTGTAAGTGTCCTTGCTCTGTGTGCTATTGAGGTCTTTCAGTCACCCTCACCGCTCCTGAGACTTAGTCTTGACCGCAGATCATAGCTACCTTGATTGGTCTGGCTTGTCCAGAGGGTACCCTGTTGCAAGAAACTAGACTAGCCTTCTGAACCTCTGCACACCAGGTCAGAGTTCAGAAATCTGTCTTAACAATGACAATGCCTACTCTTCTAAGACCTTTTCTACCTTAAGATACCCTATGCTAAAACTCATAGACGGGATGGCCAACACAAAGTCTCCCAAAAACATGTGGTTAATAAGTACCAGTGGCCCAATGGCATCTCTACTCTTCAACGAAGGGTTTGGCCAAATCAAAGTTCTATAAAGGTTCCTAATCTTAACAACTACATACCTATTCTATGGCGGAGCAAGTACTTTTGGCTACTCACAGTCTGAGTGTTGTGGTGAGGTGGAGTGAGGAGCTGGACACAAGGGTGGAATTTCAACACATATGTTTTTATTTCATAAACCAAAGAAAAGGCCTACCTAGCCCTTTCACTAAAGGGATTTTCCCTACATAACCCAATAACTAAGGGTGCTCGTTATTGGGATGACAGGGGGGCTCTCCCACCCCTCTCCCCTGGGACTGATCCCCTGCCCATTCCCCTAAAAGTGCGCAATCTCAATGTCCATAGGCCTAGTAAGATCGTTGTTTTTTGGCCTTCCTCTGTCTCCTCTCCCTTGCCATGTCGCGCCTTGAAACACTTGTGTATAGGAGCGTTATAAATACCATATCATATCATATAGTACAAACCAAAATTCCCGTCCCCTGTCCAAACTCCTATCCTAACCCTACCACTAGGAAAAAGACTTAAACCTAAGAGATACCAATAGGATGACCCCCTCGTCCTGGGAAAAGGCGAGTCTGCCCTATAGGCATCTTCTCAGTGTCTTTTGGAACAGTTCACTTGTTCTGAGGACAAAAACCCAGGAGAATAACTCCCTTCTCTATGGCTCTCAACGGTTCCACTTTTGACAGACAGATGTCAGTATTTTCTTAACTATCTTCTTGCAATTTAAGCACTTGCTATAATAGAACAACCTTTTGTTTCTGATTCAAGGTACTGTCCTAGGAGAATTACTCCCTTCCCCTGGGTCAAATGATCTTCTTGGGATCTGTCTTGTGAGCTCTTGAAGCTCCTTCCAAGGTCTTTCCAGAATGTTCTTCTTTATAAGACTATTGGGACAAGGAATATCATCTCTGAGGCTCTGTTTACATTTTACAACATCTAGCCGGTTATGGGTGAAAGGATCGAATACAAAGGATCGAAATGCAATACATTCAAGTCAAAAGGACTGAAAAAAGACCAAATTTACCCCCCAAACACCTGTTTTTAGGCCAAAAACCATTAACTTTACCTATACAAACCCCCCCCACCCCCACAAAAAATACATAATAAAAGGCATTTGGCCTTTTATTTTTTGGTCCTTTTGACTCGAATGTATTGCATTTGATCCTTTTGTTTTCAAATGAATGACTGGACACCCTTCTAGCCTGTAAAGCCACATAGGGAAATGTCTCCTGATATTCTTCTCAGTATTGCCATGCTCTGGTGAACCATTACTGCCTTTATTTAGACCACTGAAATGAGGTAGATGACTCCCGATACTCTTCACAGTGTTGTCTTTCTTTCTTGGACCAAGACTGCCTTTACTTGTACCACAGAGATGAGGAAGAAGACTTCCATTGTACTCTTCCTTGTGAATACTGTGACGAGGGAGATTACTCCTAATGCACTCTTCCTAGATAATACTTTGATGAGGGAGATTACTCCTGATGCACTCTTCCTTATAAATACTGTGATGAGGGAGATAACTCCTGATGCAATCTTCCTTGCAAATACTGTGACGAGGGGAATTACTCCCAATGTACTCTTCCTTCAAAATACTGTGACGAGGGAGATTATGACGGATGCACTCTTCATTACAAATACTGTGAGCAGTTTCCCATCTCCCTACTGGGTCTCCTGTAACTCCCGTTACCTTGGTATGGGTCTGCTGGTTCTTCCTGGGACGATGGGTCATGGTGTTCCATGTGAACACTGTCTCTGCTTCTTTGCCCGCACTATGAGAAACCTGAAGGTGTCTTCCTGTCTAAACCTCGAGGATCTGTCAACCAGGTGGCCAGGACATGGCCATCGCTATTGGACCCAGTTCCTGGGGGTGGACCAGTGAGGGAGGATCACCTGGATGGGGGTCCTCAGGGAGTGGGAGTGGGGCACTGATGGGTGAGACACGGTATTCCACTTCATTTAACAACTTTTCCCCATCCTATTACCTAGGACCTTCCAAACTACTGCCCCCCACCCCTTTTCTGACTCTAATGCTTTTGCATAACACAAAGGACAGCGGACTAACACCAAAGCCATTTACCCGACATGTCCCCAATACAAGGGTCAGGCAAAGCCACATGGCAGTTCAAAAGAAGGAGAAAGGCGTCAGGAAGAAAGAGAGTCGCTAGGAGAGAAGTGACCTTGCCTTTTTTTTTCCCAGACCCACGGAACCTTCGTCGAGGTGAAACTAAGACCACGGACAATAGCCCCAGTGTCATGCTGCAGATGTCAAAGGTATGCAGGGCCAGCCTATGTTGATAAGGCAGAGCAGAGGAGGCTCCCGCGCCCGTAGTTCGGGCCTTGACTCCAATGAAGTAGAAAGCTTGGCAGTTAAGCACAGCCAGTGAGTAGAGGGGAGAATTGATAAAAGCCGGGATGTGTTGAGTGAGAATCGGCAAGTGGAGGCTTTTGAAACAAAGCTAATGAACTTTAATTGAACTGTTAAAAGTGTGAAAGGGAGACCAGCTACAGAGGGAAAATGGCACCACGAGGGTGCTAATTCAAGAGACTCTGGTCGAACCCCATATGAGAGAAGAGAAACTACAAGTAGCAGAAGGCTGGACAAGGGCCGGTGAAATAGGTCAAAGTGGTCATACAGAGGGCCAAGCAAAATCGCTGTACAATTGAAAGACTGATCTACAAGCACTGTGAAAGAAACGGAAGTGAATCCCAGCGACATTGGACAAATGTGAATATTAAGTGAACAGGGGTCCGAGCCCCACTGAGTGAGATCCAGGGGTGAAGCCATCACCCGAGAGGATAAAATGTCAAGGGGGGTCCGAGCCCCACCGAGGGAGATCCAGGGGTGAAGCTATCACCCAAGAAGATAAAATGTCAAGGGGGGCCCAAGCCCGACCGAGGGAGATCCTGGGGTCAAACTATTACCCAAAGTTGTTTGATAACTGTGGTATATTGTGATAAACAATTGATAAGGGTCAGCCAAGAAGAGGGGGAACCAGGGGTGAAGCCATCACCCTATTTGAATTTGGGATTACAATTGACAAGGGTCATGCCAGGAGAGGGGACCCAGTGGTGAATCCATCACTCAGTGAATATTGGGAACAAACTTTCATTTGGTTAAAGGAACTTTTGTTTTTGTTGGTTGAATACATCAGGCCCCGAAGGCAAGAGACTTTCAAAGGAAACGCTAGAGAAGTCTGAGACTGTACTGTGCTCCAAGCTTCCATCTTGTCCTGTGATCGAAACGTGGGGAAGGAAGACCCAGTCTACTGCATCCTGACATATTATTTGAGAACACTTCTTTCTTTTCCTGATAACTATCACACACCCCTTTTTGTATTAGTTATGAGGTTTTGGCAATATGTTTCTTAGTATAGGACCTTTTTATTTTGACAAAACGCCTCTAGGACTGCCTTATTTTTCATTTGTTAGTCGATGCTTGCTCCCATCTTAGATTTAGGTTTAGATTAGGTGTTTTTCCACCCTGCATACAGCCTTCATTGTTCAATAAACACCCTTGAACTGTGATCATTTGTGTCTGTCCTACTTGTCACCATGAGTTCCTCACATATGATTCAACTGATACAAATTGAAAATCCATGCTAATAATTGTGGTGCCACCAAAAGGGGAAAATAGGATTGTCCATCTCCTAGAATTGGACCGTGTGTCCACTTTGAAAGAGGTGTTATCCTTTCAGTTAAATATTCCATCTGGCCAACAAGATATATTCTTCAAGACTCAAGTCTTACTAGATACCCTTCCTCTCTCTCATTATAACCTATAACCTTGGGGTCTAGATAATTCTCAGAGTTTGACTGGTCTTCTCTTTCATTAAACCCAGTGCCTTGAATCCCCCTCCCCCTGAACCCTTTCTTTTTCAGAGTAGTCAGTTTTCATCAGTGGCGGGACCCTCAGGGTTACAAACTAGATTATCCTGGTCCACTCCTTTGGCAGACTCAGAATCGGAGGACTCCAAAGATTTTGAGACCTTGTCTGAAGGGATCAATAGTTGTTTCTTCTCTGATTCAGACACCACAGGGGAAACAGTTACACTTCCGGAAGAAATGGCTGATCTAACCAATATTATTGCCCAAAAACAGCCCACCAGATACAGGCCGAAAACAGATTCCAAGAGATTTTGACCAAACAAATTGAGTTACAGGCAAGACTTTCACTACCCCAGGGCATACTTCAATCCTATCATGAAGGCGAAGATTTGGGGAAAAATGTTTCTAAACTTCGAACGCTTAGCTGACCCTGTTGAGTTCGGAAGAGAAACTAAAAAGATGTTACCTGGGACCTCTACTAAAAGGGAATCTCCAATCTTCCTACCAATTACTCAAGCTTGCACAAGGAGCCTCTTTCCTATCCATCAAGGAAGGCTTATTGAAAAGAGTAGGTCAAACCTGCAATGTTTATCGGCAGAAATGACGAGCCATCGGATTAAACCCGGGAGAAACCCCTTTAGAAATGGCCGAATGAATTAAAAACACTGTAGCCTTATGGACCAGGAATAAGACTCTAGATGAACTGATGAAGATGATCACCCTAGAACAATTAACCAACTCGTTACCCCCTTTTTTGCAAAGAGCCATTCTTCAATTAAATCGGCTTACTCTAGCAATGGCCATTGGGACGGCGCAAAACCACTCAGATCCGGCGGAACATTTTGACCTAGCCCATCGGTGGGAGGATCGAAGAGATCATAAACCCATCCATCGACCTCAACCCCAAGGAATAGACAAACCCGGGTATCGTACAAGAGCAAGGAAGGGGTACAGAGCGAAAGAATAGAAATCAGGAAAATTGACCAGAAGCCCAAAGAGGAAAGTAGGCGAGAAGAAGTAAAAGGAAGCAAACCATCCCTCTGGTCTGTTTGTCCTGTAGAGAAATTGAACATCTAGCTAGACACTGTCCCAAGAACATAAAGGAGGAGCCTATGGAGATAGGCTGTTTGAGGGGAGACGAGTGGGAGGAAACTGAGGACAAGTTAGAAACCTTTAGTATCTTTTTATGTCAAACCCCTACGTAGTTCATCTATGAAAAGGCTTGGGTAAATGGAAAACAGGTACAGGCCTTCATCGACTCCAGTAGTAAACAGACCACTATACGGGCTGATTTAGTTACCACAATAGGCCTAGATCACGTGGCCCTGGTCCGAGTGACTTGTGCACATGGAGACAACGACGTATACCCAAAGATTCCAGTGAGCATTGAAATCAGGGGAGAAATCTGTGAAATACCATCAGCCATCATTCCAGGGCTCCCTGCGGACGTTATCTTGGACAAGATTTTCCCATCTTCTCTGCAATCTTAGAAGAGCCTCCACTTCCGTTTGGAGATTTTCTACCCCAGTGATCTTGACAAGAAACCTGAATATACCCAAATTTGCCTGTATGGGACTGGGAAAATCTACAACCTGCAGAATCCAAAATAATCACCGACACCCAGTTCATAGGTTATTATAAAGAGAGTGATACAACCACTATCCCTCGACCTACGAAACCCAATCAGTGGAATATGCAAGAGTGCATGGACATCTCTCATCCCAGTTCTCTGCCTGGTCCTAGCCATAGAAAACCTGACCAAAGAACAGGCATATCCACCTCGCATAGGGGAAGGATAGGTGAGAAACCTGAAGATGTCTCCCTGTCTAAACCTTGAGGATCTGTCATCAGGTGGCCAGACACGGCCATCGCTATTGAATCCAGTTCCTCGGGATAGACCACTGAGGGAGGATTACCTGGATGGGGGGGGGGTTCCGTGGGAGTTGGACACAGACGGATGAGACGCGGTATCCCCCCTACTCCCATTCTGGCTCATGTGTTGACAACCTGTCAGTTGTTCAAGATTGGTCAGTATAATGCCAACAAATTGGGGCCCCCAATACATGTTGCATTATCCAATCATATATTAAAGAGATAACCTGCATTCACTATTATCAATTTAGAGGTGGTCTCAGGTGGTGCCATCAGATAGGCAATATCCAATTAGAAGACTAACCCATACATAATGTGTATATTGTTAATTTTCTTAACCTATCTCCTTGTCCCGTAGGTTTTGAAGTATTATGTCATCATCATTACGTGTTTTTGGTTTATAACCCGTTGTTTTGTATGAGAGACTATGCGAGTTGCAAGATTTGATGCTTGTATGCTGCCCCTGCTTCATGTTGGTCTCTTAATAAAGCGGGTTTTGCCTTTCACTTTGACTATTTCCGTTATTGAGTGCAGGATTTCCCAGCCTCTCATTTCTGCTTAAACTGAGTTTTTCCAGACCATCTTAAAATCTTCTCTGGGAATGTATCCTTGATATGCAGGTTTAACCTCTTCTCCTCTTGTAACAACAGATTCTCTTGGGTTACTCACAGCCTGGGCTTTACTCTCACCCGCTCTGCTTTCACAGGACGTGTGTTCCACTGCACAGCTTCTTGCTTCATCTTCTATTCTCTTGTGGTTGCCTCCGTATCTGGGCTCCAAGTCTTGCTCGACAGTCTTTTAGGTTTCCCCACAGGTCCCTGATACAGGGATTGTTAGGCTTGGCCTCGAGAGATATTCCTAGCACCTAGCATCTTGGTCTTCCCAGGATTGGTTCTTTTATGAATGTTCCCTGCTACTTGCAACACAGATAGACATTTCTCACCCCCTATCTGCGTGATTGTCATTCAGACGATATTGGTTTTAAATTGCCTTTTTACCATGGACACCTCTTCAACATTTACAACACAGGAGGTGCTGGTAGGCTTTTTTACCCAAGTTCCCAGAAGGTCTGTAGCTGAGTCTTCAGCGGTCTTACTTAACCTCCGGATTGGATTCCCCACCACCATGACTACTCCTCCTTTTTCATGAGAGCATGCTCCATAACATGGCAAGCTTCCACCAGCTTCCCCTGCTCGTTCCTCTTTCCGGTCTTGCTGTGTGTTAACAGAGCTGCCACCAGCATTCTATCCTCCCCTGGAAGCAAGGGAGCGGCTTCTAACTCTCTGTCCTTGTCTGGTATCAACTGAACTGTTCCCTCTGCTTCTGGATCCCTCAGGATGTCCACCTATACTGAGCTTCCAGCTGGTTTTATTCTCCTCCCTCCGGGGCTGAGCCTCACTGCCTACCACACACATTTAGTATTTTAGTACTCTTTAGTATTTGAACTTGAGGGTTGAGTGATTATTCGAATAATGTCTCTGCTTTTCCTTAATAAGGGTCCAGGAAAGTTTAAAGGACGGCATATATGCTGCCCCATCTTGAATCTCACCTACTTGAGGAGTGCCTCCTTGCATGGATCTGTTGGTCTTACTATCTGCTGTCTCTTGCCTGTTCCCTCTGATCCATCTTGCAGGTATGCCTCTGCATCTAATGTTTCCAGAAGGTAAGCCATGATCGCAATCGAACAGCTTACTGGGACTTTCTGATGCAATCCATCTCGTGTCCGAATAAACGTGTTGGGCCATTCCACATATTCACAGTTTTCTGCCTGTTGACTCTCCTCCAATGCTGTAAAAGTCTGTTTGTATCTGCAGACTCCCTCAGGCTCCTCTTACACTGCTCTCCCAGTATTTGAACTACAGCATTCCTTGTGATGTTACATGCCTATGAGATCCCACCCCCACCACCCTTATGGAGGCAGATCGGGTAGTGGCCAGGCCATCCCCATCCCTATTGGCCCGAAACCCCTATAAATTAACATGGGGAGTTCTTTGAACTCACCAAATATGTCATTGGAAAGGTGCTTCGCTAGGAGAATGGAGATAGAGGTCTACTGGGGGTCTGTTGGGGGGCCGGAGAGGCCATTGGTCTTAATAGCTTTTAGAATGACATTGGTCTGAAAAGGATCACATTTGTCAAATTGGGATGTAGAGGGGGATTGGTGGAGTAAAGGGAAGTTAGAGGGTAGATCTTTGAGATTAAGAAGTTGTGAACTTGGTTGCATCGATCGATTTTGTGTTTGGAGGGCAGAGTGGGAGTCAGTATCTCTGTCATGCTTGTGAGCCTGTTGAATGAATGTGATCGCCTATAAATTTGGTATTACCCAGTACATGGGTAGCATGTGTATGGTGCTGGACCATCCAAAGAGAAGTGTGGCTAACCAAGATTTCCGATTGGCTTACCAGATTTATTTATTTATTTGGATTTATCAAGCGCTCAGTGGCTCGGAGGCATCGTGGCGCTGTTACAGAATATTCAGCTTGGTACAGAAGCAACACTGGTCATATACAAGTGCAAATAAACATTGTTGAGCAGGTGTTCCGTGGTTACAGAGGAACAGTTTTGGAGGAAGTGCAGAGTATGTATTCTCAGCGCCACAGAATTAACACCAGCCTAGTTGTGCTTTAGATCAGACTGACAATTGCGGCACCTTCAACTGCTCCACCTGCATAGCACCAGTAAGTTAAATGCAGGGCTGAAGGTTGTAGTAGGAGACAGAGGGAACATAACTAGTTAATGTCATTATTTGTTGTATTTGGGTCAGTGACATTCCCTCCCAAGACGAACACTTTGCACTGCAGACATGCACAAGGACCCACGCTGTTTATTGGCTGGCTGAAAGGAAAAGGTTGGTAAGTCGATCTATGAAGACCTGTTTAATTGGTCAGCTCTTTTGCCCAATTGATTCTTGAAACTATTAGATATCATACCTCGGGTTCATCAGATCTCTGCAAAAGTAGGCAGACACACATCGCAGACAAATCTTTTAATGTTGAGTTTAAAACGCAAAAGGGGAGATTATGGGAGCATATATATAATCCTTTGTTTTATGTATCTTCCATTTTACCGTTTTAACTTGGGCATTATGCTAACATAAAAAAATATTGAACACTAACAGTTTTATGAGACCACAGCCCTTGGAGAGGTTTCTTGTGACGTGTTTGAGTGCAGCAGGTGCACAGGAGGGGGAAAGACAGACTAATGGGAAACGTAATGACGGACTAAGTGAAACTCAGCAGGAGAAATCATCTTTCCAGGAGTAAACGACCATCCAATGCTTAATGACCACATATTGATAAGAAATTAACTCAAAACCTTGAATTATTCTATAACAGAATGTGACCTGTGTGTAGTGGTTAGGTTCCTTCTGGAAATATAAGAGGGACATGCTGCCATTTGTGTATTCTGTTTAGGAGGGGACATACTGGCAGTTTTTATTTCTTGCAATGTGATTAACATGTCTCTGTTCCTTGCTACTTTTCCAAATGTCATTGTGTGAGCGATGATTCTTAGAGAAACTCAACCAGTGAACAAACTCATCATCAATCGCTACACCCTTTTGGAGGACTTTGACATTGACTTCCTTGGTGTAACAGAAACCTGTAACTACACTATTTTGGTTCATACATCAACGCCCTTTGGCTACAAATTCCATGTTAGTAACAAACAGAACCAAAGTTAGTGGGGTGTTACCCTCATATTCCATGCTAACATCACCACTTCAAGGATTCTTACAGTCACCACCTCATCCTTTGAGAATCTAGCCTGAAAATACCTGTTAGACTCCAGTGCTTGAATCACCGTACTCACAATTTATAGGCTTTTCTGGTGACCTGACATTGTTCGCCATAGAATGGCCAAACTACATTGCAAACCAACAAAATATTTCTAACACATCCCCTATTGTTGTGGTTTTAAATATTTAGTTGGGCTCCGCTGAAAACAAATTCTTGCCCCTCTTTCTGAAAAGCTGTGATTCCTTGTCCATAAATGCTTGGCCTTCCGCACCAACCCATGTAGGGCAATTTGACAAAGACACTGCTAAACACTGATATTTCTGAAGATATAGTAAGTTTCAAGTTAGGATGCTGATGTCACTTCAAGTCACTTCCAGGATTCCTTTCCTTGAATATTGACAGTGTCCATCTTAGGTTTTTAAAGTTCCTCAGGACCTTTAATATATCTTCCCTTTTGGTACAGGGTTCCCAGGGGGACCTCTTAGGTTCTCTTCCCCACCCACCCCAGTAGCTATGCCAGAAAGAGGTTTCAAATACAAACCAAGCTCACAAATAAGTTATTTACCATGTTTTCACAAGGTGATGTCTCTCATTCAAATAATCATTGTCCAGATCTCATCCTGGTGTCACTCTCAGCCTCTGGCAGAGAACCACTCCAAAGAATGATGCCTTGGTCAGTGAGTGGCTTCTCCTTGGTGGGCTTCTGGGTGGAGAACAATGCCAGGTTGTTACAGGTGCTCCTGTTGGCAAGCTCGACTCTTGTTTTTTTTAAACCTTTTTTTATTAAACAGCTTGGCAGCAGAACTCAGGCGAACAATACACAAGGTAAGCACAAGGTAGGTACAGTTAAAACAGTACAGGCATACAGTCAGTGCATCTAGTATTAACATTTTCCCTCAAGGACTCATACAGTGCGTACGCAGTATAAGAGAGCTCTTAGTTCAGGGTAGACCACCCGCATGAGTGGGTGTAGTAGTTGGGGAAGTTGTATCAGGTGTCGCATTTAAATCTGACATATAGGAGCGAAACTGGAGCCAGATATCCCTAGGTCTCGAGTGGGCTGGTTGCAGGCCTCAGTGTCTGAGGCCCATGTGAGAGCCTTGAGCCATTGCGCATGCGTGGGGGGTGCGTGGCAAAGCCAACAGAGCAGAATGGCTCGTACCGCAAGGAGCATGCAAAGGCCGGCCAGTTTCTTGGAGTTTCGGGGTAGCCCTGGAAAGTCATGGAATAGGCCCTTCATTGGGGAGTGGTCGATAGGTTGATCGAGTATAGCAGATACGGTTGTGAACACCGTCTCCCAAAATTGGGAGAGGCGGGGACAGGCCCAGATCATGTGCATATAGTCGGCGCCATCCTGCCCACACCTGGGGCATCTTGGGGAGTGATCACTAAGCATACGATGCAACCTGCTCGGGTATAATGAAACTATGTAACACCTTTAGTTGAATCAATTTGAAACGGGAATTGAAAGACACCTGGTGTATACGGGCACACATGTGAGCCCAGCGTTCGTCGGTCACCTCCACCCCGAGGTCCTCCTCCCACGCCCGCCTTAGCCCAGTGAATTTCGGAGTGGTTCTGGATTGTATCATTGTGTATAGCCTAGATATTTTCCCTCTGGTAGGTGTGGGGGAAGTCAGTTCTTCGATAGCGGGATCATCCGGTGACATTGCTGGAAACATGGGGTAGTTTCTTTTAAGGGTTTTACGTAAAGCTGAATACTAAAGCCATGCACTCGGGCCACCCCTCAAGGGCAGTGGCAGGTCGGGCCACTCAACAAAGCTACCCTGCTTGAATACGTCACGGAGCAACTCGTATCCCGCCCCAGCCCATCTGCGCACAGTCGCCGGCGGTACTCGTGGGATCCCGGGGAGAAAGTTCCACAGTGGGAGATTGCCATGAAATGGATGAGGAGTATCTAGCAATTTCCACGTTTTCGTTAGTGCCAGGGAGGTGCAAGCCACCGGATTCAGTTTATCCCGTGCCAAAGGAATGGGTTGTATCACCAGGGAGCGGATGTCCCGGTGGCTGACCGCCAGCTTTTCAAGTCTAACATGTGGAGGAGGGTCTGCTGTGTTAAACCAGTAGGATGTGTATTGGATTTGAGAGACCAACCAGTATTTAAGAAAATCGGGGGCCCCAAAGCCGCCATCAGCCATCGGGGTAGACAAGGTCCCGAGCTTGAGCCTGACCGCGCCCGAATGCCACAAAAATGAGTTGATGCTGCGTGTCAATGCTTGGAAGAAACCCTCGCCCGACCACAGGGGGACGTTGGTGAACCTGTATAGTAATTGGGGTAATACTATCATTTTTAATAACCCTATTCTACCAGCCAGGGAGATCAGCAATTTGCTCCATGCCAGAGTCTTAGTCGCCAGGTGCGCAAGGTAGTTTTGATAGTTCTCCTCAAGGGTCGTCTCAAACTGACGTGTTATTTCAATCCCCAGATAAGTGAACTTTGATTGCGCCCAAGTGAACCCCATAGTGTCAGGAGGGGAAGGGTGCATTCCGTGAGCGGGAAGAGCGTAGATTTTGCACAGTTCACCTTGAGGCCTGATATGTACCCGAAGTGGATAACATCTTTCAATATCGGGGGTAAGTTAGTGGAGGGGGACCGCACGAGAAGGAGTGCATCATCAGCACAGAGGGATACAATATCGGCTTGACCCGCCGAGCGAAGCCCTCTGTGCGAGTGAAGTTGTCGAAGCATGTTGCCGAAAGCTTCTATCGCTAAAGCGAAAATCAGAGGAGAGAACGGACAGCCCTGTCTCGTTCCCTTGGCAATATTGAAGAATGGGGAGCATCTGTCCTCCGTGCAGACCCTGGCCACAGGACCTGAGTAAAGCACCTTGACCCAGGAGCGAAAAACCGGCCCGAATTTGCATTGTTCGGGCACCCGCCAGAGGTATCTCCAAGAGACTGAATCGAACGCCTTCTGCATGTCGAGGGTTGCGGCGACCGCCTGCACATTGGGGCTGATCCTGCTAATTATATTAAAGAGCCGTCTAAGGTTCAGAGCCGTGGAGCGACCTGGAATGAATCCCGCCTGGTCCGGGTGTATAATAGATGGCATACAGGGAGCAAGCCTGGTCGCTAACATTTTAGCAAACATTTTTGTGTCACAATTTATGAGGGAAAGTGGGCGATATGAGATGCACTGGGTGGCAGGTTTACCAGGTTTGAGCAGTACCGTAATTGTGGCTTCGCCAGGATGATAATGTCCAGTGGGCCGATGTAGCAGCCCTGTAGCCCCATTAACACTGCATTACCCTGCGGTCCGCCCTCGCTGCCAACGCCAAACTTTTTTATAACAAAACACCCATCACAACCCGCCCTCACCCACATCCCTCCCCCAACTAGAGGAATGACAACCCCAAAACCCCTTAACCAAATCCAAACCAGTGGCATCAACGCCTGGATGGACTGATGACGCAGCTCCGGGCCTGTGGCAGATCCAGCGAGAACATGGCGCCTACAATGATGCTTCGGACGTAACTTGACAACTATATTTGGCACAGTTTAACTTGGCACAGTCATGCAGAGTAATCCAACTGACAATTGTTGAGAAGTACAAGTGTGGTATATTCTTGGCGTCGGGGGAAAGCCGGTGTCGGCGCCTCCCCAACGGGCAAGCTGCGTAGCTGCAGAGGAATAGCTGGGGAGGAACGTCAACCTGGGAAATGATCGTCGATAAACCTAAGGCCTCCTCCGGAATCGTAAAGAATGACACCTGATTGTCGTGCTCCACTCGCAGTTTAGCGGGGTATACCATGGAGTATTTGACTCTGTGATCTCTAAGCCTTCTTTTCACAGACAAGAAAGTCCTGCGCTCCCGCTGGACAGCCACCGAGAAGTCAGGATATAGGTGTATCCTTGCTCCGTCCACTAGAAGTTCACCTTTGAGTCTTGCGGCTCTAAGGAGGGCATCACAGTCTCGAAAGTTAAGGACACGAGCTATAATGGGTCCTGGAGGTGCACGCGGCTTGGGTTTAAGTGTCAGGGCCCGGTATGCCTGCTCTATAGCAAACTGCGGAGGGAGCTTCGGTGAATCCAGAAGCGACAGTAAAGTGTGTTCCACAAAGTCTTTCATCGGCTCTCCAATGCCACTCTCGGGGACCCCAATGATACGGAGGTTGTTACGCCTCGAGCGAGATTCCAAGTCCTCATTTTTCTTCTCCACCTCTAGGGCACGGTTGGAAAGAGCCGTGACCTCCGAACGCAGCGCCCCTAGACCGTCCTCGGTGGAGCTCACCCTGGTTTCAACCTCCAACACTCGACTGTCAGTCCTCTCAATGTGGGCCTTGATAGAGGAGATAGTGCCATTCATGTCATCTAACTTCGAGTGGAGCGTGGTAAAACCCTCACGAATAAAGTCCATCATATTCTGAGATTCTGAGGTAGCAAGGGATGAGGTAGTGGCAGGGAACTGCTCGGGGACCTCCTCAGCAGAGCTGACCGGAGTCTTCGTGAACATGTTCATGGAGCTCTGTTTTTTCCCAGGCCCTTTAGTCATTGTGGCGGTGATGCGACTCAGGAGAGAAGAGGGAGAGCCGATGGTATCCCTCGCCTCCACGGACAGGATCAATGAGGTACAGCCCCCAGGGGATCCAGGCCTCAATGGCAAAGGTTGGCAGGGTACAACCCAAGTAGCACTGGGGAGCCCGAGGTCAGGCGCCCTGGAAGGAGGAGGAGCGGGGCCAGGGCAGATCTTCGGGTGTCGCAAGGTATCTGGCGTGGGGCAGCAGGGCCGGATGACGTAGACCACAGGGGATCCCAGCAGGCCGCGGCCAGGCCACCAGGGGTCCGGGCCCCTCCAGGTGCAGACCAGAATCTAGTGCGGTCTGCGCCGCGCTGAGAGGGTGCAGGATGATGTTGGTGTGAACTGTAACGCTCACCTGATTCCCACAGAGGCGCTGGTCTTGGCATGGTGGTAACTGTATCTTGAAAAGTGAAGTGCAGGACTCGATTGGCTTCCGGGGCTGGGCCTCTTCGCACTGTGTGTCTAACTCGAAGAGTAAGATGTCTGCAGGGGAAAGAATATGGGGTTAATGACCTGGGATTGTCGGGTGTCTCTCTCTCTCCCCCTCTCACTTTTCCGTAGAGCCCCAAGGTCAACGTGCTCACCTTAGATAGGTGAATGCTGGACTCTCCATCTGCGTCTGGTGCAGGGTGCCGTTACCAGTTCCTTCACTGGGTTGAAACGTAGGCCTCTTGACTTCAGAGGATTGCTAACCGTCGTTAACTGCACGAACTGTGAGTTTCCGGGCACCTTTAATGTCCTTACAGTCTTTAGGTGCGTGGGCACGTTAGTATGGAATAGGGCTCTGTATAATGTTCTTTTGAAATGGTGCCTTTTGTCTTGCAGGGCTCTTGAGGCGGAAGATGGTGGTTTGAAGAGAGCCGGAGTTCGAGCCAGCGCATAGGAATGAAGCGCTTGGGAGTGCGTAAGTAAGTGCCTGTTGCCTGCTTTCGAAATGCACTCCAACTGTCTCTTTTCTTTTGCAGGTATGAGTTCGGATGCTGAAGAGACTCTGGAAAACGCCGGGGTATTTGCAGGCGCCTAATTGTGGAGGGCGCCATGGCGCGTGAGTAAATAGCCTGCCTAATGTCTCTCCTTTTCTCTTTCAGGTGCAGGAATGCAGCGTTGATGAAAACCGGAATTCGAGGGGTGCCGGTAAGTAAATTCCCCACAGGAATAATTATGCTTTTGTCTTCACAGGCTTTTATAATGGCGGAGGAGCAGCACGAAGAGTTGGTAACTGCCGATGGATCAGGTGAGGAAAGCGCTGCAAGTGAAGGTTGCTGTGCTAACCTGTTGTTTCTTTGTCTTTGCAGGTGCTTCTGAAGGCTGGATACAAGAAAGGTAAGCTTTTGTTCTCACAGGTTCAGGATCGGAAGAATGAAGACTGGAACCGACACGGTGAGCGTTCTGCTGCAGATGCAGAATAACGCGAAGCACGTTGCATCAATCGGGTGTGGTTTAAATAGCCTTGGAGTGATGAGGCATCTTCCTCCACTGCCTCGCCCAGGAAAGAAAAGAGTTCCTGTTCTAGAAGAGTTCCAGTGTTGTATCCAGGGAGTGGAGCCTGCCCCACCCAGGTAAGAAACTAGTCCCGGCTCGTAGAGGATTCCCATATAGCTGGTAAGTAAGCAGCATGGTCTGCTGCAGGTAAGTCCACCCAAGCATCTTTATACATGTTATGAGCCCGGCGCTTCCAGTGCCGGGACCAGTGATTTTGATGAGCCTGGTGCCACCGGCGCCAGGACAAGGTCCAAAAGGTCCCAATGGGGACCGGCTGGTGCCTAGGATGAAGGTTAGAGGCCTGCTTCCAAGGACGTTGGGCTGGTCCTAGCCCCTTGGAATCAGTGATCATGACACGAACACTCCGTACGGGGTTGCAGGCGGCACCCTGCGTGGTGAGCCGGGGCAGGGGCCGGGCCACAGCAAGTCGCTCGGCGGGAGCAGGCTGGTCACAGGGTGTCCTCTATCAGGTGCGGGTGGTTGGTGACCCCCGCGGAGCAACGTATCGATTTGTCCTTATCTCAGCTTCGAGACGGCCAGGGTTTAGCAGCATCCCCATCCCCCACGTACCTTGCGGCCGCCAAGGGTCCGGCAACCTAGTCCACGTCAGCGGGGGAGCGCAGCACCCGGCGTCCATTGGTTTGCCGCAGCTCTACCCCGGGCGCTGAAATCTCGTTAAAGGGGGGGCCCAGCGAGGGGGACAGCAGGATGAAGGCTGATGTAGGAGACGATGAGGGCCTGAGTAGGAGCCTCCCAGCACGGGCGCAGGTCCAGCACACGAGCGGTTACAGTTCTTATATCTGCGGTGCTCTGCGGCAGCGCTGTATGGTGTGGTTCGCTCCCGGTCGTCGACGCAGAGGTGTTCCACCACCACACGGGCCTCCACAGGGGTGGTGGGGTGTTACGGTACCGGGGGCCTGGACCGTCTGATTCTCCTCGAATGCCGGATTTCGGCACGCAGATGCGCGGGCGATGGGGGATGATCGCGGCAGTTCCCGATCACAGGGTTACCGGCGCCATTTTTCTTCAGAATTTGGGCCAGTTGGTCTCTGGTCCAGCAGCTCGCGAATCGTAGCAGTCTGGTACAAGTTGTAGATCGTAAATGCCCAAGATCAGGATCGAGTGATCTGCCTGCCACGGAGCTCACGTTTCAGGCGGCCATCTTGTTCAGGGCACAACAGCGCCCCCCGGCAAGCTAGACTCTTCATATGCAGGTTGCACAGCATCTCCCAGAGGTGAAGGAGGCCAGGAGGTATGCTAGATGGTTGAGGTCTTGCTCACCTCTCAGTCGTAGGGTCCTGAACCTACAATAACCACACCCCGTCCTACTCCACTCTTTCCCTGATTGATGCTTGCTAGTGCCTTACTTCCTGCCCCTTGACGTTTTGACATGACTGAGTGTGGCGCTTGACCCAGTTGATTTTTCGCCAACACACTTTCAGGGCTAGCCAGGGTACCTTGTCACTGGGGACATACACTAGATCTTTGCCTTTCAGCAAATCTGATCCTATTTAAATTCTGTAGAACCTCACTTCTATGGACAAATCATCATATCCTTCTGCTTAGCCTTGACAGAACAGCAGAAATTCTGTTATACATGTCTTCCCTGGATAAAGAGTTTCTCCTAGTCTGACCCAAGAGATGTGTCTCGGTAGCGTTATCTTCTGAAACTTTCAAACTACCCCCATTATCTCAGATGTTCCAGACATTCTGTTCATCAACACTCACAAAGAGCTCTCTTGCACACCAGGCATTCTAGCCCCCATTATCAAAAAGAATAATAAATCTCCTCAGAAATGCAACAGTTGGAATGACTCTGAACTCACCGTCCTGGAATTGGAGAGCAGATTGATGGCGTGGAAGGTAGCCCAGAGCAATGCCAGTGGTTCAGATTAATTCAAACCTTCCACCCATAATTTTTTTGGTTTTAGTTTGTCTCCCTATTTGGTAGAGGGTATGCCCAGACGTGTGTCCCTTGCTCGCTGCGCCATAGGGAACCAAGCTGCACCTCACTGAGGAGGCCCAACAAAGCAGAAACATGTCTCAGTTTGCTTGTGTTTCCGTACAGAGGGGACCTGGCCTAGCAGTTTGGGCAGGGCTGTTCCCATTGGTGACAGTACCTGCCTGATCTGCATATGGCTGGACCCCTTTTGCAATGGCGCAGACAGGCTAAAAAACTGTGGTGTGGAAGGTTGTCCAGAGCAATGCCCGTTTTTCAGATTAATTCGAAACCTTGCACTCATCACTTTTTTGGTTTTACACTTTTTTGGTTTTAGTTTGTGTTCATGTGAGGCAGAAAGAAAACACAGATCAGGGAGGTAAAAATGAAATTCCTGAAACACCTATGAGGTTATTATGGTACAATCAAGAGTAAGTACTTCCTGCACAACCGCATTAACTATGTCGCTGACATGTGTGCTGAGATCTATTTCAGATCTCTAAAGAGCTGAGGACCCCCATTGAATTTGAAACTATGCCCACCACTTTTTAAGAGCTGAAGGACACTAGCTTCCTTCTTCATTGAGAACATCAAGACAATACAGTCCAACAGTCCAACATTACTGGCCACCCAAGTTCCTCCTCTATGCCTCTTCCTGAAACCAAGCACAAGCCTTCCTTGACCACCTTCAGAAACATCACACCTACTGAAATCATCAAGCTGGTGAAGAGAATGTAGACATTGTTGGAGCATGTCTCCCCTGTCAGAACTATCAAAGATAATATTGCCAACCTTGCTCCTTCTTTAGCCACAATTCCCTCAGCACAGGTCTCTTTCCTCAGGACCTTAAAATGCCAAATATCAATCTTCTTCTGAAGAAACCTATTGATGACTGTGATGTTGTTGTGATGTGGTCATGTGGTATGCGGTGGCCACATCAAGCCATCACGCGCAGATCAGAGGATCCATAACAAAGAAGAAAACCTCTGACAGCATCTCAAGCCACCTGACATAGCTATATGAGACACAGTACTGGTGCATAATCGATGCCCAGAGGGGAAGTTATCTCTCACCTACGAGCCCTGCCCCATGGGGGTGGTCCAAGTCAAAAGTTCGATGGTGACCACAGCAGATCAAAGGGGGAAGAGTGACTCGAAACTCCAGTTTCTTCCAAAAGGTTGGTGAAAAGGAGGCAATAGGAAAACAGGATATAGTGCTACCCCTGACCGGAACCTCAAGCACAGAGCCAGGACCAGGAGGCATGTGGGAAGATGAGACACCGATGCCAGCCGGGGCCGAAGATCACACCAGAGAGGAACCAGGCAAAAACAGACGCCCCAGCCGAGAAAACAGGAGGTGCCCCACATGATTCAAAGACTATATAATGGGTGAATAACTCAAACTGACAGGGTCAGGACTAAGCCACCTGATGTTGCCCAGTTTGGTATGCTACCATGTTTACTATGTTAACACTGCTATGTTTAAACTGTCAATACAGAAGAAAAGTGTTTCTTTGGTTTGTTATGAAAAAAGGAGGAATGTGATGTGCTCACGTGACACGCGACGGCCACGTCAAGCCCTCATTCGCAGTTGTTAATAAAGGGGGCGGTCCTGCACCACGACAATGCGCACCGTGAGCCCGATACGGCAGAACCTGTGTCCAAGTGTTCCTTTCAATGGAATGGAATATGATATACTGGTTTATAGTCAAAGCTTTGAATACATAGTTTCGAAATGCAATACTTTCGAAACAAAAGGATCGAGAAAATGTAGTTTCGATTGAACTTATTTTTTTTGGGGGGGTCCTCCCCCCAAACCCCTGTTTTTGGGGAAAAACCCACTAATTTTTCCTATACGAAACCCCCCCAAAAAATACATTAAAAAGCATTTGAATTTATTTTTTCGATCCTTTTGTTTTGAAAGTATTGCATTTCGAAGCTATGTATTCGAAACTTTGACTGGACACATGATATACTTTATGCAAGGTTGTTGTCCACCTGTTTGCACTTATTTATGCCTGTTTTACCTTTTGCAGCACTTGCTTGCCTTACTCCCAAGTGTGTCTTCTTTCCCTCTTCCACAGCACTTACTGGGCCAAAAGTTCTAAGGCCGTGAAGATCAGAACCTTCCCTTCATCCCATCCTATTGGGGTGCTGAGAAGTTACTGTGCTCCCAGCTGATGCCTTGAAAGTCTTGAATAAATAAATAAATGCTTAGCTCCATTTCAGTTACACTCCTTGAAGTAACTTTTTTTTGTTTTTAATTTTTTAGGAGATTTATTAAGTGCTTGTTCACTTGAGGGTATCATGGCACTGGCGTAGGAGAGAGAGCAGCCCAGCCTGCAGAACTAGTAGAACAGGTAGGTTTTCAAAGCCTTTCTAAAGCTGAGGTGATTGACCAAAGTTTTCTAAAACAAGGGCAGGCTATTCCAGATCTGAGCTGCAGCAACAAAAAGCACCACCACCAATACGGCAGCGTCGGAACAGAGGAACAACAAGAAGACCAGCTGTGACCGAACACAAGGATCATGTGTGAAGATAGCGGGAGAACGTGTCACAAAGATATTCAGCTCCTTGAGCATGCAAGGCGCGATTGACAAAGCATAGAGCTTTAAAAACAATGCGCTGGCCCACTGGACACCATTGTAGTGAACGCAACACCATGGATATTTGGGCACCATAGGGGGAACCAGTGGTGAACCGGGCGGCCAACTTTTGTAGCCGTTGAAGCCACTGAATAAGACCCTTAGGCTGAGATAGATACAGAGAGTTACAGTAATCAAGCCAAACTAAGCACGAGTGCAGCCACTACTAGAGAATGCAGATGAGGAGGTAACAAAGGTAGAACCTTCCTCAAGATTCTAAGATGGAAATGCCCTGCTTTACAAACAGCAGCAACTTGGGATTCCATCGAAAAAGTGAGGCCAAAGTTATTACCCCCAAATTCCTCACCTTGTTGGCCAGCAAGGGAAGGGGACCCGAGGAAGAAGGCCAGAAGGAAGACACCCATAGTGAAGGATCGGGGGGAGAACCCACCACCAGCACCTTCGTCTTATCCCCATTCACCTTCGGCCAGTTGTGGTTCAACCACTCACCCTCTGAAGCCAGGCACCGCTGCAAGCATAACGACATCTCAGCCTGATCAAGATCTAAGCTATCAGGATCTGAGTGTCTTCGGCACACGAGTAGCACCTGACACCAAAGGAGCGGATAAGACACACAAGAGGTCAGATGTAAGTATTGAAGCAGTATTGAAGCAAATTGGGGACAAGGCTGAGCATTGGGGAACACTGCATAAGAGTCCAAAAATAGAAGAAAGAAACGGAGGACGTGAAAGGGTCTGAGTTCTCTCAGCCTGGAAGGAATAGAACCAGGTGTGAACCTCGCCCGAGATTCCAACTTTCATTTTCCAATCCCCAATAAGCCATCTTGCATGTCATGGGCTTCAGTGGGTTAACATTCCTGGTAATCCTTTATCACCTCCTAAAGGCATATCTGTATCTCCATTGTTTTCAATAAAACTCTGACTGAATACTACGGTTTTACCCTCTCATGGAGGCTGAGATTATTTAGAGGCTGTGATAGTAGGTGCCCAAACGTCTACTATACCACGTTAAGCGCTGCTCAGGTGCAGTGCATGACTATGGAGATATTTCCCCAGATCAGGGATCTGGAAACAATGCGCCCCCGAAAACCAAAAGCCAATGCCCAGGCCACCATAAATCACTGCATCGACAGTGATAAACTGTTCCCAACGATCTGGGACGTCCTGCTACCTCGTCTTTTTCTTTCAGCAAAGCATTTAAAACGTAATTAAGTACATTTAGATGGGAAATGTTGAATAGCTTTGGTCTGTGGTAAGAGGTGCAAATGTTGGATGATTAGAAATGAGTGGGGTTTACAAACCTGCATGCTGGTGATTATTTTATGCATTATTGTGGCCCTTGTTTGTTTCAGTCTTCATAGCACAGTTGTAAAAGACAGAGGAGATTGTTTTAGGCGTACATCGCCTTTCATGCTGGTAATTGTTGGTTTCCATTTAGGTGTCAAAAGTAAAGCTACAATCAAACTTGTTTTGCTCAATATGTTACCATAACGATGTATGTATAACATTGGTGCTTGGTTTATTATATGATTTGTACATCTATATAACTCATATGGTCAAAGAGCAGACGAGTGCTGTCAGTAAGGAGGCTACGTTGGTGTTTTGGAGCTGCTCCCTATTCCCTGGTAAACCAGGGTGTGACAATGTATGCCGGTGACGGGCCTTTAAAAGCTTTCTGACACATGTCAGCGTGCGTCAGAGGTTGCGTTGGTGTTTTGGATCTCCTACCTATTCCCTGGTGAACCATGGTGTGATAATTTATGCCGGTGCCTTTAAAAGCCTTTCCACATGCATCAGCGTGGGTCAAAGTGCAGACTAGTGTTGTCAGCGGTCTGAGTTGAGGAAACCGTGTTTAAGAGCTGTTCCAGCGCGGAAGGACGATTAACATGACAGAATTTGGCTACTAATTAAGGAGTAAGCCGACCATTTTGGCACTGGTAAGCACCGAATTTGCAGAAGCAAGCACATCAGCTATTAAAGGAAATGAACCTCCTTTACAACGTATATCATCTGTTTTGGGGGGGTGCAGCCCAGACTACTGCAAACAAAGGTTTTGCCTCTGGGCTGCCAGTGAACACTAATTGTATTTCGAATGAAACTGAGGCTTTTGAGGGTTCTGAGCCTGTTGAACTTGTTGGGACTAATGAGGAGGTCTAATGGTTTGTTGAGAAGCCACCCTCAACACAGGGAGTTCCTTCCCTCTCCAAGCTAAGTGTCACACAATTAACGGTTAATGTCAGTTCTTTTATTCAGCCCTATCTCAGCCTCATGTCATGCCCCTTGGATTTCTCCCCTGAACTACCAATGAGCCAAGAACCAGACCGGTGTACAGGAAATATATTTGAATGAAAGATAATGAGATCACACTAAAACAACATATGCCACCTTCTTTGTGGGTCACAATTAAACTTCGTGTTACATAAATAAATCAAAAATGTTTGTTGGAAAAAACACAAATTACTTCACTTTCTTCAGAGTTCATGTTTGGGAGAATTCTCATAAATGTGCTAATTCCCTCTACCTTAGAGCCTCCAGCTCTTTTGCTAAACTTTAGGGCCTTGAACTTTTCAATTCTGTTTGTTTTCTGTGTTTATTTCTTTGGTTAAGGAGTTTTAGACAACTCTATAGGCATCATCTTTTCATGTGTGTTACACAGCTCCTTCATTGAAGTAACACATGGATGTCTTATAGACTTCCAAAAGGTTTAAATACCTTCTCTGGGATAAAATACTGTTTGCCAGAGAATGTAAAGTGAAATTGACTTTACTAGTCTTTCCAAATTCCTAGAACCAGCATACACTATCTTACAATATAGTGCTGCAGGGGTTACATAGTATCCCCTGTGTCTAAATACTCATGTAGCAGTCAAATGCTACCCTTTCCTATTGAAATGGCAGTTGGCAGTGGTTTTAGTACAAACTGCCATGATTTTACCTGGCCGGGGACACCGGTAGCTAAAAATCGCGGGAGCCATGTTTTTCAAGATGGCGCCTTAAGCCCCTTTGTTTAAACAGGTCCCGGTCTTCTTTTTTCGCAGTTTCTTTTTGGAAAGGCCCTTCTAGAGTTTGTCTCTGCGCACCAAACCAGGTTTGGTCCCTTGTTCGTACACCTTTGGCGGGCTTCAGGACTGAAGACCACCTTTGGCGCCCGAGTGTCTGGGGTGGGCAGGAAGTGAGGGAGGTGCCCGAAACTCCCCATGCTTAGTCTCCTAGGAGACCCAAATGCACTCTGGCGTGATTGGCTGGATGACTGACCGGCAAGGGCATCCACCCTGCTGGGTGAGTGTCAGCTAGGCCGGAATAAAAGGAAGAAAACTGTTTAAAAGGCGAGCCTCTAGGCTTGGAAGGCAGAGTCGACCACTGAAACGAAAGAACCGAAGACGAGCTGGAAGAGGACGGCTGCTGCAACTCCTGGACCGTTCGTTTGCCGGTGAAGCCCTGCTGCAGGTCCGAATTGCCAAGTTCACCTCGACAGAGAAGCCCCTTCAAGGACGATTTCTTCCTTTGAGTTGGTGGGACCAATCAATCGTAAGCCACCTGGATACCATTCTCGGAGCTGGTTAGGTTTAACCAGGGGGCAGCACGCCAGCTTGTGTGCTTGACTACAGCTACTCGAACCGAAGATCTTCCATTTGCCAGCTTGTTATACCAGTCCCTGTGCAGTGCAGGAGTCCCCCAAAGTCCTCCCTCTTGTCCCCACGAATGAGGCTCGGGAACAGTGAGATCTGCAGGAGCTGCCAGGAACCAATGTCTTCAGCTGCATCTTTTCGTCATATTAAGGTACTGTGCCAACCCGAATGAGAGAATTTACATGTCGCAGTGAAAGTTAGGGAAACTTTCTCAACTTGCAGGCCTAATCAGCTTGTGACCCAACTTATGATTCTTTTTCGTACAAACTACTTCTGAGAACTTTGGCAAAGACTTTACCGTTTACTACCAGAACTGCTCTTTCCTATCCAAGACACTAGCCCATTGACTTTGACATAGGCCTATTAAACTGAATCGAGTCCTCTAGGGAACTGAAACTATTTTCACTGCCTAAGAAAGTATTTGTGATCTATTGTATTACCTTGTGCCTTTTTACTCCTACTTAAAGTGACTGAAATGCCATTTTGCTCCTATTTCAGAGGAGCCTAATGTACTCGGAAACGTATTGGTTTGGCACTGAAGTGTGTTTGTGTATAATATTAAGTTGCCCCCTTCTAGTGAATGTTTTCTAAATGATTGTGTAGTAAATTAATAAGTGTTTTATCAAGAAACCTTGAGTGTGTCTACTTGAACCATTGTGACTGAAAGACCTCTGTGCAACATAATTTTCTAAGCCTGGCTGCTCAGCTCACTACCAGAAACTGTGTAGTGGAGACTTATACCAAAGGATGGTATTGCTTACACCTGTAGTCCTAATTGTATGGGGTGGTCCCAGAGGGTACTGCATGCAATTCTGCCTAAAACTGGTGCCAAGCGGTGAGGATAAAGTATAGTTGTTACATTCAGGGTGCTGCTCTTACTTTTGTTCAAGTAACCTTCACAAGGCTAAGCACCACTAGAAAAGCAATTGTTTTATAATGCCAAATATGGATAACTTCAAACAGGAAGCCCTGATCATTCTAACAGTAGATCAACTGAAAGATATGTGTACGGTCAGGTCTCTCTCTGTTAAAGGCAAGAAAAGCGAATTGATCGAAAAACTGTTGAATCATCAAAGACTGGGAGGTAGAGCTACAACCAACGCCTCACCCCCCCATAAAATGTGGATAGTGTTGATGAGGATCATAATTATTCAGAGCCTAACTATGTTATTGAGGAGCTAAAAGAGTCGGGGGTGTCTCAGGATGTGATCCCCACAGCACCTCTACCTGCTCTAGGCTCTCAACCTATAGCCACAGGGACCCTACCAGGTCCAGTATTGAGTCCAGAATTTGTCTCTCTTGAAAAGATGAGACTTGAGTTAGAGTTCAAAAGGCTCCAAATGCAGACTCAAAATAAACATCAAGAAATCAGGCTCAGAGAAATGGAAATGCATCATGCTCTTGAAATGAAGAAATTGTCTCTTGAAAATGGTTCTATCCCAGAGCCTTCTAGGTCTTCCAGTCCTAAGAGACCTCGCATGCCTAAAGAAGCTGCGAGTATGTATGAGGTGAGACTTGATATTTTGGATTGGTTGGCTGCTTTTGAGTATAACTATGGGATTCAGGGTTTCACAGGGAATCAGTTGACTCCTTGACGTTTGTCTAGGCTCCCCGAGGTTTCAACTAATGCTGTAATGGAGGTGGGGGAACTTGAAAGATTGGAGTATGAAAATGTGAATCTAGCTTTGATAGCTAGGTTTGGGGAAACTCCTTCCGAGTACCTTAAGAGGTTTAGGGCCCTCAAAAAGCATGATGGTACCCCTTGGGCTACCTGGGTGTGTGAATGTTTGAAGAACTTAGATGGTTGGGTAAAGGGTTACAGAGTTAACACTTTTGAAGTAATGAGAAATCTGTTTTTATTAGAAACTATTTTTGATGCCTACTCTCCTGAACTGAGACTGCACTTGGCTGACTCTAACGAAATTGATCCAAAGAAGTTAGCAAAGGCTGCTGACTCATGGGTATCCAACAGGGACACTAATAAGGATTCTGGGGCAACTCATAAAAAGGATAGGGGGAAGCAGCACCAAGGTGAGAATAAAGATAGCTCTAATTCCAAACAACCAGAAGAGGCCCGCAAACCACATAAGGGTAGATCCCCTGGGAAACCTGGTAGGTCTAGTGAATCCTCTGGTGTCCAACCAGAGGGAGGTCAGTAGAAACCCCCATTCCAGAGAGCATTTGGTAAATTCTATGTCTGTGGGTCTGTAAACCATCTGAAAGGAGATCCCAGATGCCAGAGTAAACCTGCAGGGATCATCACTGACTCCTTAGCCTTGATCCCTGAGGAAGAAGTACAAATGGCTAGTGTTCACTTTCACCTACTAGCTGAAGAACTGTTACGCTCACCTGGTATCCACGGGGGAGCCACACGATACTGGATGGGAGGCCGTGCACTGTCCTGGACCCTTCTCTGCTTGTTTGTATGTCGGTCATTGGATAGAGCCTATGACAGGAGGACAGAGGGTTTAGATACTGGGCATGTGATGGGGGGGCTCCCACTGATCAAGTCTCTTCCCTTGGACTTATGTCTCACCTTGGTTTCTTGTGTGTTGAGCTCTCTGTCCTGCGTCTCTGTGCAGGGGCGCGTGTTAGCTGTGGGCGTTCTGAGGGACTAGTTGCTTCACTGGTCCTGTGCCCTTGTGTCGGGTCCAGATTGGCTGTGACACTGACTCTGCTTATTGAGTTAAGGAGAGTCTTTCAGCCTCTGTTCTCTCTCTTGTCTTCTCTTCGTTCCCTGTGCCTTTTCAGTGTTCCTTTTCTCTAGTATGCTCTTTAATGTCTCTTTCTGTCTTCCACGGGGATTGTAGCAGTTGCAGAGCTGCAGCATTGGATGGAGAAGACTGAGATAAGTAGTTGGGCGCGGAGCGCGGCGCTGTTCAGTTAGAGTCAGTTGCTAACCTGTATTCCTTTCTCTTCTTCATGCAGGTTGCAGCACGCTGATGATCCGGAGTGATGTTTGATCGACGAGCTGCTATTCAGGTGAGTGTTTATTGATGTTATGCTTGTTTCTTCTTCGCCTTTGCAGGTTAGCGTAGCACGATGTCAGGACCCGCTGCTTGCCAGGTAAGGGTTATTGCTAATGCTGTCCTTTTCTTTACCTCTACAGGTTGCGGTGCACTCCGGAGATGGGCAAGACCACCAAGTGCGGATGGATGTAGGAGCTGCTACTCACAGGTAATTGTTCCTTGTTAACGCTGTTCTTGTTATTTCAGGTAGCCTGTGGAATCCAGGTCGATGGCTTCAGGTTCAAGCCGCCAGGAGAAGCAGATGAGCTGGAGCTGGACACGGTGAGCATTACGCTGCAGGTGTGTAGAATAACGCGAAGCGGGAATCCCAGTTCGGGCGTGGCTTATATAGCCAGCCACACCTGAAGATCCAGCCACACCCAAAACACTAGTCTGCACGGCTCGGTTCATGGAACTGAGCTGTGTAATGGACCTCCATGTTAAATTAAGGCCCAAAGTGGTGCTTGCCTTATTCTTGATAATGAACCTGGCGCCAAAGGCGCCAGGACTGACGCCATGTCTTCTGTTGATGGGCTTTTAAGAGTCTTGGAGCCACTGTGGGGGGCTGTAGCCCCACTGCTGTCAGGGGGCTGTTGCATCTGAGGGGGTCAGGGATATGGGTCGTGACAAGAACCCTTAGGTGTTCAAGCCAATGTATCCTTAGAGCCCCTGGGTCTGGGTAAGAAACAGAATATGGATGTGTATAACTCCATTCCAGAGAACTCCAAAGGGTATTATATGGACAGTGTTCTTGTAAATGGCCAGGGCACCGCTGCCATGAGAGACACTGGGGCCAGCATAACAGTTGTGGATGAAAGCTTTTTCAGGCCTGAGGATGTTGCTAAGGCACCCAAAGGTCCCACTATATTTGCTGGAGGACCTGTCCAACTGGTTCCAATGCTGCCAGCTCTCATTCAGTGTAACAATATGACAGTGAGGATTCCTGTCAGTATTCAGAATGAGGTGCCTGGGAGAGTCCTATTGGGGAATGACTTAAAAACTCTAAGAGTAGTGTTCAGTCCCCCAGCACTCCCCGTGAGAGGAAACAGAACCAAACCAAATTGGCTAGGGATGCAACCTTAAGAGACCACTTTGGGCATGTGGAACCTCTACAGAGTCCCCCACTGTAAGCCCTTGTGTTAGTAAGTTGACCTCTAACCAAGGCACATCTAAAGCTAGAATAGTAGGGAAATGTGAGCCCCAACCAAGCTCCATCATTGCCCATCCAGTTGTAAAGTCTCTGACACCCCTGCTTCAGAGGAAGAGGTGGATAGACAAATTGGACCTCACTCTAGGCCTGTGAGAACTGGTAATTCTCAAAGCTGGTGGAAAACCAGGAAAATAGGTCTAAGGCTAAAAACCTTAAGACTGTTGGATCTTCTACTGAAGACTCCAGTGTAAGTCCTAGTGTTAGGAGGGAAACTTCTAAGCCAGGTAAACTAAGATCTCAGAGGAAGTGGGAGCATGTACTTTGCTTGGCCACAGCCCCTCCAACCAAGACACCTGAGACCCAACCTGCTCTTGGGAGAGGGGTGATGAGGAACCATGGAGGCCCCTCTAGGTCTAAGGGGACTCCTTTCTAAGGACCCCTTGAAAAACCCTATGATAGGTTCAGAGTTTGTTACAACTGCTGAGGGACTGTTAGATCAGATCCCCTATACCTTAAATAAGAAAGATGTACCAAACAAGGTTTGTAGGTCATATAGCTTGCAAATGAAAATACCTGATAAAAAGTGTCATTACAAGGGTTACAAAAGGTTGCTGGTGAACTCAGCAGGCCATTTAACCGACTTGCACCAGGAGATTCTTCCTGGTGGGGATTAGATCCTCCTGTCCCTTAGTCTGGGGGGGATGAGTATTAGGGAGAATTCCCATAAATGTGCTAATTCCCTCTACCTTAGAGCCCTCCAGCTCTTTTGCTAAACGTTGGGGCTTTGAACTTTTAAATTCTGTTTGTTTTCTGTGTTTATTTCTTTGGTTAAGGAGTTTTAGACAACTCCATAGGCATCATCTTTTCATGTGTGTTACACAGCACCTTCAGTGCAGTAACATGGGGATGTCTTTTAGACTTCCAAAAGGTTTAACTACCTTCTCTGGGATAAACTACTGTTTCCCAGAGAATGTAAAGTGAAATTGACTTTACTAGTCTTTCCAAATACTTAGACACGGCACACACTATCTAGCAATATAGTGCTGGAGGGGTTACATAGCATCCCCTGTGTCTAAATACTCATGTAGCAGTCAAATGCTACCCTTTCCTATTGAAATGGCGGGTGGCTGTGGTTTTACAACGAACTACCATGATTTTTCCCGACCGCGAACACCGGTAGCTAAAAATCGCGGGAGCCATGTTTTTCAAGATGGCACCTTAGGCCCCTTTGTTTAAACAGGTCCCGGTCTTCTTTTTTCGCCATTTCATTTTGGAAAGGTCCTTCTAGAGTTTGTATCTACGCACCAAACCAGGTTTGGTCCCTTGTGCGTACACCTTTGGCGGGCCTCAGGGTTGAAGACCGCCTCTGGCGCCTGAGTGTCTGGGGTGGACAGGAAGTGAGCGGGGTGCCCGAAACTCCCTGTGCTTAGTCTCCTAGGAGACCCAAATGCACTCTGGCGTGATTGGCTGGCTGACTGTCCGGCGAGGACAGCCACGCTGCTGGTTGTGTGACAGCTAGGCTAGAGTGACAGGGAGAAAACTGTTTAAAAGGCGAGTCTCTAGGCTTGGAAGGCAGAGTCGACCACTGGAACGAAAGAACCGAAGATGAGCTGGAAGAGGAAAGCTGCTGCAACTCCTGGACCATTGGTTTGCCCAGTGAAGCCCTGCTGCAGGTCCGAATTGCCAAGTTCACCTCGACAGAGAAGCCCTTCAAGGACGACTTCTTCCTTTTGAGTTGATGGTGGGACCAATCAACTCGTAAGCCACCTGGATACTGATGTATCCTGAGCCAGTGATGACAGGGGGCAGGAACCAGGCTTACTCTGGTTAGTGTGAAAAGGGAAACAAGCTTTATTCTTCTTGGTTACATAGCAAAGTCAATGAAAGGTAGGAGAGTAGGTAATAAGCCTCTGCCCTGGTTCCCAGTCAATCTCCCAGTCCCAAACGGCACTCTCTAGAATCCTCAGGCCGCCCACACTCAATAGCAAAGTCAATGAAAGGTAGGAGAGTAGGTAATAAGCCTCTGCCCTGGTTCCCAGTCAATCTCCCAGTCCCAACCATCACTCTCTAGAATCCTCAGGCCGCCCACACTCCAAGCTCCACTTCAACATTCTAGGAGGCCCTTGCACACACTCAGCCATTCATCATAATCATACCAGGATACCACACATCCCCCTCCTTAACAAACAAACAGAAATCAGAATACCCTCCCCATCATGTTAGGATCACAATCAAAACAAACAAAACACCTTCTACCCCGGCCTGCCACACCGAGGTGTCAGTGCTGCCACCACCGAGCGCATACCTTGCCACATGGACAATCAAAACTAAACTACCATCATAAACCCTCCTAACCTACCACCTTTTGCCAGAACTGCCACTCCTGGCCTCAAGCCTGCCACACTTGAGCACTAACCTTGTCTCAACGAGACCAACATACCTTCCAACATATAGTGTAGCCAACATGTACACAATTGGCCTGAACAAAATCCTAACATGCCAACAACAACAAAACCATCAGTATCCAAAACAAACACGCCTCAACACCGATCCCTTCTCCCCTAAAGAAAACACAGAAAAGGATGTATATGAAAGCAAAGAGACTAACTGGACAAAGACCACATAAACCACAACACAACCACAAAAGACGCGGTGCGTAAAATGTGCACAGTCACTACCATGCAAAACGAAACTTCCGTCCAAGCACCAACAAAATGTAAAATTGTGGCACCTGCTAAAGGTTTCCACTACAAAAAAAAAACACTGAAACCCAGTGCAAGCACAACAAGGTGGAAAAATGTAGTGCTTCTCCGATGTTAAAGTTGTTAGATAATAGTACATTAATAACTACATTGTCTCTCCATAGACAACTAAACCTTATCTCAACTGTCTTTGTGCTAATCTCGCAGTAACTTCAACCTAACTAGGCATTAAAAGGAATAAACATCTTTCGTGAACTGCACTTGCTGACACCACAGACATTAGGAGTCCACCAAAAATCACTCCTAACCCCGACACTATAATATTCTACAGGAGACAACAACCCAAACACTAAAAATATATAGTTAGTGTAGCCTACTCCCATAACTTCACGCGTACTACCTACGCCTCAATGTCTCCTACTATAGTGTCCTACTATAGGATGCTTATATATTAAGATCCTCCCCGAATAGGATGCTTCGATCTAAAAATCCTCCCCAAACACAAATCACTTATTTGTGTTTAGCCTCCAAACACCGGTCTCCCTAGGGTCTCCATAAGGCATCACATGCATGCTACCTCTCACACACCTACGTCCTTGTTGCCAAATGATGTATCTTGAGCCAGTGATGACAGGGAGCAGGAACCAGGCTGACTCAGGTTAGTGTAAAAAGGGAAACAAGCTTTATTCTTCTTGGTTACATAGCAAAGTCAATGAAAGGTAGGAGAGTAGGTAATAAGCCTCTGCCCTGGTTCCCAGTCAATCTCCCAGTCCCAACCGTCACTCTCTAGAATCCTCAGGCCGCCCACACTCCAAGCTCCACTTCAACATTCTAGGAGGCCCTTGCACGCACTCAGCCATTCATCACAATCATACCAGGATAACACAGATACCATTCTCTGAGCTGGTTGGGTTTAACCAGGGGGGAAGGACACCAGCTTGTGTGATTGACTACAGCTACTCGAACCGAAGATCTTCCATTTCCCAGCTTGTTTGACCAGTCCCTGTGCAGTTCAGGAGTCCCCCAACGTCCTCCCTCTTGTCCCCACGACTGATGCTCAGGAACAGTGAGATCTGCATGAACTGCCAGGAACCAACGTCTTCAGCTGCATCTTTTCTTCATATTAAGATACTGTGCCAACCCAATTGAGAGAATTTACCTCTCGCAGTGAAAGTTTGTGAAACTTTCCCAACGTGCAGGTCTAATCAGCTTGTGACCCAACATATGATTCTTTTTCGTACAAACTACTTCTGAGAACTTTGGCAATGACTTTACCGTTTACTACCAGAACTGCTCTTTCCTATCCAAGACACTACCCCATTGACTTTGGTCTAAGCCTATTGAACTGAATCGAGTCCTCTAGTGAACTGAAACTATTTGCACTGCCTAAGAAAGTATTTGTTATCAATTGTATTAACTTGTGCCTTTTAACTCCTATTTAAAGTGACTGAAATGGCATTTTGCTCCTATTTCAGGGGAGCCTAATTTACTCAGAAACGTATTGGTTTGGTACTGAAGTGTGTTTGTCAATAATATTACGTTGCCTCCTTCTAGGGAATGTTTTCTAAATTATTGTGTGATGAATTAATAAGTATTTTACCAAGAAACCTTGAGTGTAAGTGTCTACTTGAACCACTGTGTAACATCATTTACTGCTCACATTCCCTCTTGAGATAAGGGGGGTTAAAAATGGGTAGGTCCCAAATGTTTTGTTTCTGGGGGATTGAGCAAGGTAGGGACTGGTTACATAGTGTAAAACAAACAAACAGTATGCTCAATTACCCCTCTTTTGGTCCACTTTAGAACCGGGTCACTAAACAAAGAGAGGAATACTGATAGATTATCTATTTATTTCATCTATCTGAAATTCACATGAAACAAAAATGTTTTGCCAAAGAGTAAGCAAAGTTAAAAAAACACATTTTAATCAGTAAATTTGTTTCATGTGAATTTCAGATAGATGAAATAGATAATCTATCAGTATTCCTCTCTTTGTTTAGTGACCTGATTCTAAAGTGGACCAAAAGAGGGGTAATTGAGCATACTGTTTGTTTGTTTTACACCTCTTGAGATAAGCCTGGCTGCTCAGCTCACTACCAAAAACTGTGTAGTACAGACGTATACTAAAGGTTGGTTTTGCTTACACCTGTAGTCCCAATTGTATGTGGTGGTCCCAGAGGGTACTGCATGCAATTCTGCCTAACAGTTCACTTCAAGAAATAATCAGCACTGGTCAATTACCGAATTCCATCTACATATCCAATGCTATACAATTTCAATTTTCATGCACGCTTAAAAGGCTAGCAGTTTAGTTTTACAAATGTGTGCAAATGCATATGGCAGTTATTTCACCAAACCTTTTCCTTTAAAATAAACACAGGGTTATATAGCAGTTGGTTTTTCAGACACCCTCTACTTTGGTCTGAGTTGGGGAAGTTGGACAGAAAAATTGAGATGATTTAAGAATTTGGGATTTCAGCCTGCCCTCCACTTAAAGGCCTGTGTTGGGGAAGCTGGCAGTTTGGGGATTTCTTTAGATGAAGGACAAAGACGTCACTCTTCCACAAGAAGTGAGGGTCAACAGGACAGATAGAATCACCCAATTAAATTACAGTCAATGGTTTTCAG
This sequence comes from Ambystoma mexicanum, assembly GCF_040938575.1. Taxonomy (NCBI): domain Eukaryota; kingdom Metazoa; phylum Chordata; class Amphibia; order Caudata; family Ambystomatidae; genus Ambystoma; species Ambystoma mexicanum. Next base: position 546,146,517 of record NC_090927.1, read on the forward strand.
CACACACCGGGAATGAGCATTTTTAATTTAGAATTTTAACAAGAATCACCCTGTGGTGTTCTGCCAAGGGTAAGTAATTTAATTAATATTTTGTATCCCTTAGGCTCAGGATCGACACAGTTGCCCCCCCCCTAGTTTTGCCCCCCTCCCGACTGCTATAAAGGGAAAGGATCTAAGGCAAGCAGATTCCCCCACCTGTTGGTCTCCCAGGACTCAGTTCTATTTACATCGAAAGCCTCTGTTTCAAGTTCAGGCAAGCCAGCTGTATTTCAGGACCCTCTTGGAGGATAGGGCAGAGGTATGGTCACTCCACTCTCGAGGATGGTCCCCAGCTCTTCACTAGAGAATCCAGTCATCTTCTAGGCAGCAATGGACAGCCCCACCCAGAGACAATTACAGCAAAATCTTCTTTTGGTGTTTCCTTGCGGCTGTCAGGTGATACATGTCAGCAGCTCTCCTCTTCCTCATAGTGCATTGACTTTATATACCAGTGATGACACCATCAGGTTTACAACATTGGGAAGTTCTCTGCAAGAGTTCTCGCACCGAGGATTGGCCAGTTACCCTTCTACTCCCAAATCCAGCCTCTCTCTATGGATTGGTTTAGGAGTCTGGATCAGACATATGGCAATTCCCATTTGCAGTCCCTTTTTGTTTTCATGTCATATTTTAGCAAAAATCTAGCTATATGGCAAAAACATTGTCATTTACTAGTAACTGCTTATATTATATTATATATATATATATATATATATATATATATATATATTCTGCTTCAGCTAGTCATGGGGCATTTAATAAAGCAGCCGGGTCTCAACCATGTTGCATGACTATTTAGCAATTTTCCGCCGTTTTTACAAAAAAAACATAATCGTTAGGAACATGCAATTTATTCCCCACATTCCTGATTTTACACCCCACCAGTCTGCCAACTATAAAATCCAGGACATGTTCGGAGCAGACAGGAACACCTTTTAGCTCGCCATTACAATCCCCTAAGTCACAGATGGAGGAATTTTATATCGCCAAAATTGCCTTGAAATTATCTAAAAAATGAAACATACATGTAATAAGTGTGACTTGTGGTTTCTGGGGAAATGCAACAATTGTGGCAGTCTATTTAAACAAAGGGAATCTGCAAGCATGAACTTCCCTTCCTGCAGGCCATTTGTCTCTCTTGGCCAGCCTGTGACCATAGTTTTTATTAGCCTCTTTTGTTGTTTGAAGTTGGTGGCTGCAGATCATAAATGGGGGATGCATTTGCTACACTGACAGCTCCCACTGCAGATAATGAGCTGTGCCGCCCTGTGATGTCACGAGGCCTGTACTCATATCTGAAGGGCACTATCATTCCAATCTGAAAGGCTTCTATTTCTTGTATTTCTTTCAAAGTTTCAGCTTCACTTGATTGTAGCCTATTTTCACCCCCCCCCCTATATTCCGGTCATGCACCCACCAGGTCCAAATGTCCTGCAGAGATCCAATCCTTTCAACACCTTTCAGGCAGGCCACTTTTTTATTGCAGTTGTGAACAGTTGGGATGCACAAACCAGGCGTGCAGTGGGGGAAGCCATTTGTGAATTTTGCATATTGTTCTTGGCTGACAGGAACTCACATGCTGCATTTTCTAACATCAGCCTTTATTCTGTGACACACTGTGTTTTACTGATCAGAGTACACTTCTCTTTTGCGCTGAAAGTGCAGGACTGTTTCTTTCAGTCATTAATAAAATACACTTTTCATTATTTGCTTTTCCTTTTTCTGCTGAAAAGTGTGTCTGAATTGTCACAGTGCACCAGCTTTTGATGGTTGGCAGTTTCAGTGAAAATGCTGCCTTTATTTCTCCGCTATTAATGTGATCTGCTTTTCCAATCTGCACTTGAATTACATTTTTGTTTTAACTTTGTCTGGATTTCCACTGCAGAATGACCCCCACATAGTCTGCTTTGGGCCTACAGGAACATTTTCATGGGAACAAAGTGGGCTTTTCTTTTAAAATATTTGCTGGTATTTTTCATGTGAAGCATAATATCTATTACTTTTTGTAAACATGCATCATGTCTTTTCCCCGACATCTTTGTTATCTGGGGTACATTTTTGCATGTCCTGCTTTAAGCTACAAACACACATGCAAAGCCGTTTTGTAGTCACTGTTTAAAAATCCTGTTTTTCAAGTGAAAGGGACCTTTGAATGTCTTCCACCTTTGTGAATTAAAATGCTGCTTTTCCTTTTGTAATGACAGGTAGGACTTCTTCGCATGGCTCTTCCTGGTGTTACTTGCAAAAACCTCAGAGCCTGCCTGTTTTCAGTGTGAAGGTTTTGTTATAAATGCTGGCAGGTCTGTTTCTCCAGTGGGCTCTTCAGTTCGATTGGTTTGGGGTCTTTGATTACACCTCACAGAGGTACACCCTAGACCGAGGTCACCCATGCCTAGAGGAGTCAATGGGGTGATGCCTTTGTTAAAGGAACAGCTAAAAAGGACATCAGCGGAGATTAGAACTCTAGAGAGAAGGATTACAGCGTCCCTCTCAAAATCAATGGTTGAGGTCAAAGAACCTATTATAAATAAACCCATCCAGCGGAAGGGTGAAATTACAGATATCGAATGGTTGGAGGACTTATATCTAATGGAGCACAGGTAACAATTGTTTATTAATAAGCAAATTATTTCCATTCCCAGAATTTGTTTCGTACCTTCCAGTAAAGATCCCTCCTCACTGGTTAGATCTCCAAACAATCCCATTGCAGTTTCTCCCATTTTATGCGGACACGGGCTATGATGGTTAATCTTGCTCAAACGGAGTGGAAGAGCTGGTCTTTAGCCTCTGGTCCGGAGGAGACTGCCTTTTTGGAGTAAGAGCAAGGGGACCATGGAAATCTACTAAGCTACGCTGTCATGGTTGGTGAGTCGGCCCCGGCATGGGACCAGGTATGGGACCTGATGTATAAGCTCCGGCTAAAGGACCTGTATCAGCACCCATTGCTTCCTTAAACCAAGCTCTGAGAACCAATGGAACACATATTAAGTGAAATCTTTTGGAAGCAGAGAGGCCAATTGGTTTTTCCAGCTCCTCCAATTCTTCAGAACCAATGGACCGTCCTTGT